>NW_028234421.1:18024631-18029631 GCF_977035675.1 Penaeus japonicus | reverse complement strand
CCCATGCCTCGGCCGCCCTCCCTCCAGGTTGCCAAGCGACCTTTTTCCCTTGTAAACTCTACTTGTAAAGTTGAAATCTTGTGGGCGGCGCTGGTATTGGTAACAGCGGTCGTCGGGTCACGCGGTACTTCTCCCGTGCCCTTGTTCCTGCCGAAGGAGTTGACGGCGTCCCCAGCAGGCCTTGGCACCGCAGCAGGAGCCCTTGGAAGGGCCTGGGTCGGGGGCGAGAGGGCGACGGCGAGAGGACCGGCCGCTCTCTGCTGGGAAATGGACGAAAACTGCTGGGAAAGGCCCGGCTCGCTGGAGTGTTTAGGGGGAAATCAGGCATAAACACCGCTCTGACAGTCCCCAGCCAGCTAGCCGGGCGCACCACCTCCCCCAACACTGCCCCAACACTGCTTCTCCACCACGACCTCCACCACGAGTATCTCAACCGATCCTACAGCATTGGCAGCATTGGCCTTCCCTCCCTTCTCCCTTCTCCCTTCTCCCTTCTCCCTTCTCCCTTCTCCCTTCTCCCTTCTCCCTTCTCCCTTCTCCCTTCTCCCTTCTCCCTTCTCCCTTCTCCCTTCTCCTTCTCCCTTCTCCCTTTCCCTCCCTTCCTCCCTATCCCTTACCCCTTCCTTCCCTCCCTCTCTGCCTCCCTCCCTCCCTCCCTCCCTCCCTCCCTCCCTCCCTCCCTCCCTCCCTCCCTCCCTCCCTCCCTCCCTCCCTCCCTCCCTCCCTCCCTCCCTCCCTCCCTCCCTCCCTCCCTCCCTCCCTCCCTCCCTCCCTGCCTCCCTCCCTCCCTCCCTCCCTCCCTCCCTCCCTCCCTCCCTCCCTCCCTCCCTCCCTCCCTCCCTCCCTCCCTCCCTCCCTCCCTCCCTCCCTCCCTCCCTCCCTCCCTCCCTCCCTCCCTCCCTCCCTCCCTCCCTCCCTCCCTCCCTCCCTCCCTCCCTCCCTCCCTCCCTCCCTCCCTCCCTCCCTCCCTCCCTCCCTCCCTCCCTCCCTCCCTCCCTCCCTCCCTCCCTCCCTCCCTCCCTCCCTCCCTCCCTCCCTCCCTCCCTCCCTCCCTCCCTCCCTCCCTCCCTCCCTCCCTCCCTCCCTCCCTCCCTCCCTCCCTCCCTCCCTCCCTCCCTCCCTCCCTCCCTCCCTCCCTCCCTCCCTCCCTCCCTCCCTCCCTCCCTCCCTCCCTCCCTCCCTCCCTCCCTCCCTCCCTCCCTCCCTCCCTCCCTCCCTCCCTCCCTCCCTCCCTCCCTCCCTCCCTCCCTCCCTCCCTCCCTCCCTCCCTCCCTCCCTCCCTCCCTCCCTCCCTCCCTCCCTCCCTCCCTCCCTCCCTCCCTCCCTCCCTCCCTCCCTCCCTCCCTCCCTCCCTCCCTCCCTCCCTCCCTCCCTCCCTCCCTCCCTCCCTCCCTCCCTCCCTCCCTCCCTCCCTCCCTCCCTCCCTCCCTCCCTCCCTCCCTCCCTCCCTCCCTCCCTCCCTCCCTCCCTCCCTCCCTCCCTCCGTCCCTCCGTCCCTCCATCCCTCCTTCCCTCCCTCCCTCCCTCCCTCCCTCCCTCCCTCCCTCCCTCCCTCCCTCCCTCCCTCCCTCCCTCCCTCCCTCCCTCCCTCCCTCCCTCCCTCCCTCCCTCCCTCCCTCCCTCCCTCCCTCCCTCCCTCCCTCCCTCCCTCCCTCCCTCCCACCCCCCCTCCCTCCCTCCCTCCCTCCCTCCCTCCCTCCCTCCCTCCCTCCCTCCCTCCCTCCCTCCCTCCCTCCCTCCCTCCCTCCCTCCCTCCCTCCCTCCCTCCCTCCCTCCCTCCCTCCCTCCCTCCCTCGCTCCCTCCCTCCCTTCCTCGCTCCCTCCCTCCCTCCCTTCCTTCCTCGCTCCCTCCCTCCCTCCCTCCCTCCCTCCCTCCCTCCCTCCCTCCCTCCCTCCCTCCCTCCCTCCCTCCCTCCCTCCCTCCCTCCCTCCCTCCCTCCCTCCCTCCCTCCCTCCCTCCCTCCCTCCCTCCCTCCCTCCCTCCCTCCCTCCCTCCCTCCCTCCCTCCCTCCCTCCCTCCCTCCCTCCCTCCCTCCCTCTTCCTCCCTATCCCTTACCCCTTCCTTCCCTCCCTCTCTGCCTCCCTCCCTCCCTCCCTCCCTTCCTCCCTCACACCACCCCACTCCGCAGGTAGTTTCCTCGCCTCATCGGCCTCCCTCCTCTCGTGTCACGTACTTGCAACACGTCTGCACCCTCTCTACATTTTCATTATTCCAGTGAATTACGCCAAACATCGTACCCATACTCGCTGCATTGCAAACCATAGGAGCGCCCGGTTACGCACCCGTCGCTTCTGCCAGACTCGACGTTGCTTCCTCACTTGCATACGCGGCCGGGCCTTCTCATAAAGAGAGAGAGAGAGAGAGAGAGAGAGAGAGAGAACGAGGAGGAGAGAGGAGATGGCAGACGTGAGAGGTAGAGAGAGACGGATGACGCGAGATGAGAGAGTGGAGAGGTGAGAGCGAAGAGAGAGAGTGATTCTAATCCTTTTCAAGCTGAATGGCATATCTATGAAACGTATATTTCAGTTCACGGTGACATTTTTCTCAATTACATTTTTGGTTGTACTTTGGTGGAATAATAGCGTTTCCTTTCTACTGGAATATCCCTTTATTTGTCCTTCACTGTCCTTCTGTGTCTTTATTTATCTATATCTTTTCCCACTCTTGTTCTCTCCTGAACTACATGCTATCTGCATGTCTGTCTGTCCCTTTGGCTATCTCTCTAGCTCTCTCTTCATCTCTCTTCCTCCCGTCTCCCTTTCCGTCTCTCTCTCTCTCTCTCTCTCTCTCTCTCTCTCTCTCTCTCTCTCTCTCTCTCTCTCTCTCTCTCTTCTCCTCTCCTTCTCGCTCTCTCTCTCTCTTTATCTCTCTCTTCTCTCTCTCTCTCTCTCTCTCTCTCTCTCTCTCTATCTCTCTTCTCAAATTCATTTTAGGCATTGTTCCCTATATGCCCTATTCATAATGGTTCGTATACAATGTATTATAGAATTATGAATAATACACTAAAAAAATCAAAATCAATCTCTCTCTCTCTCTCTCTCTCTCTCTCTCTCTCTCTCTCTCTCTCTCTCTCTCTCTCTCTCTCTCTCTCTCTCTCTCTCTCTCTCTCTCTCTCACCTATCTTCTTATCTATCTTTCTCTTTCTCATTGTCTTTCTTCCTCTCTCTTTCCCTCTATCATCTCTCCTACTTCCCTCCTTTCCACCTCCTTCACTAACTTGTCTTCCCATCCTGTGTGTGTGTGTCACTCTCTGCCTCTCTCTCATTTGATCAATCTATCTTTATATATGTACATCCATCTATCTATTTATCTATCTATCTATCTATCTATCTATCTATCTATCTATCTATCTGTATATATATATATATATATATATATATATATATATATGTATATATATGTATGTGTCTCTCTCTCTCCCTCTCTCTCTCTCTCTCTCTCTCTCTCTCTCTCTCTCTCTCTCTCTCTCTCTCTCTCAGTGGGTATCCATCTCGAGGTCTGCGTAGTGCGGTACTCTCTACGGAGCTCTCTCTCTGCGAGCGTCGATGGCGCTATGTCGTTTGGATTGCTGTTTCTAGTCTCTCTATGATATCTATACTTTCTCTTCTTTTTTTCTTTTTTCTTATATTTCTCTCTAACAAACCGCCTTTCCTCTCTGCGTATGTGTCTGTTTGTGTGTGTGTTTGTTTACACATAAACATGCATGTTTACTTGATTGTATATCTAGGTATAATGCAAATGTACGTATACACGTAAGCCTGTGTGTGTGTGTGTGTGTGTGTGTGTGTGTGTGTGTGTGTGTGTGTGTGTGTGTGTGTGTGTGTGTGTGTGTGTGTGTGTGTGTGTGTGTGTGTGTGTGTGTGTGTGTGTGTGTGTGTGTGTGTGTGTGTGTGTGTGTGTGTGTGTGTGTGTGTGTGCACATAGATTGCCGGTGGGTCGCCGTTTCTGCCAGTGCGTGAGCGATCCTCGATCTCAGCCCGGCTTTCGGCTTGTGCTTCCCCTATACAGAGGAAGCAATAATTGGGTTCGGGCGTGGCAGTTCCCTCGTGCATATAAAGACAAGATCAAACACGACTTTGGACGCACATGGGTCAAGATGGCGGAGGTAACGACGCAGACGATTGATTTCTTTTCTTTTTAAGCCGATTATTCAAGCTTTCGATCCGGAGTTTGAACTTGGAGAGGGGGGAGGGGAGGGGGCGAGGTGGGTTTGGGGTATGGAGGTAAGGGGGAGAGGGGGAGAGGGAGAGGGATTTTCAATTCGTACATGGAAGGTGTATGCATGTATGTGCGTCTGCATGTGCACTGGTGTTGTTTATGTAGGTTCTCGTTCTTGTGAGCGTTCTGGAAGGATTTGCTCGTGTCGATTCTAGTTAGCTCTAGTCGAGTATGCAGACAGGGTGGGCCAGGGCGGGTCAGAGCGGGCCAGGGGCGGTCATGAGCGGCCAAGGAACTCTTGGGCTCCTCAAGCTCTTGCTGATTTGTGCTTGTCTTTCGCTGGCTGTCATTGGCAGAGGTGACTGTCTGGAGATGCAAGCATTGTTCAGTTCGCTTCGTTCGTCTGGGAGAGTCTCACAAGAGTGTGGCTCTGGCGTGTCCGGTAGGATGTGGAAAAGGACTCCTAAATGGAGCGCATAAAAGAGCCGACGGCGAGGACAAATGGCCGAACTACAACGGTCGTTAGATAGATACCCAAGTTCTTTTGAAACCTCACTTTCTCTTCCTCAAAATCTCCCCAGAGAATCCACAAACGCACGCATTCAAAAGAAAGAAAGAAAGAAAAAAAAAATACCAGCAAATAATTAGATACTCTTAAGAAGTCTCTTAAGAAGGTAAACAGTTATATTCAATTACTTATCCACTCAAATAATTCTTTACAAAACAGGCAGAGGGAAATGCAGGCTCACGCATTTCCACGATAGCGCAGAAGTCTCGAGACGAGGAAGAGGGACAGCAACCCCCCCCCCCACCTACCACCACGGCTCCCCCTTCCGCCCC
>NW_028234421.1:18012131-18014631 GCF_977035675.1 Penaeus japonicus | reverse complement strand
CTTCCTCCTCCTTCTTCTCCTCCTCCTCCCATCCCTACCCCTACCCTTCCTGTGCCCCCCCCCTCTCCCTCCTCCACCTCCCTGCCCGTCTTCCACATGATTTAGCCCCAATGTCGACCTCGAGCCCTCGCCTTGGTGTTGTCGGAGGGCGTGACCGAAGCCGTGGGTTGTGGAGGCAAATTTATTGTGTTTAGACGGGAAACAGTAAGGGTTATCCCCCGTCGAGACTTATGCTTGGAAATCACTGCTATTGTCTTATCTGAGCTTTCGAGTCATTCCTTTTATCTCTGGTCGTTGTTTTTGTTGCATCTACCCCGCTTATTTGTTGTTGTTGTTATTGTTTTTTGCTTGTGGCGTTGCGTTTGCGCCGAGGAGGCCTTTCGTCTTGCCACGTTGAGTCAGTGAAAATGACAAGCTAGAAAATATCCGAAAGTGTGAACGACCCGGAGAGAATGTGAGAGAATGTTGAACTCTTTGTGATGAGCACAAACCTCTTACTCTTTTTTTTCATTAGCAATTGATCTCCTCTTGATTCCGGGTAAGAAAAGACATGATTAGATCTTGAATCCATCTGGATGGTATAAATGTTGACCTGTCGCGAGTTCAATTCGAGTCGAAATACTCAAAACACTAAGTCATGGGAGCGCAAAGAGTTTCCAGAGTGTTTTAAATTCATATAAAAAATCCCTCGAAACACTGACCGACTAATCGCTCGAAACTCCATAGTCACTTTAAACCATTTGAGAATTTTGCCAACACATATTCTTACGTGTGTGCTTGACCTGCTTGGACTAGGCTTAGAACCGTCTCCCATGTGCCTCTGCTTGCTAGAACACCCTTGCCGTTTTCAATCACGTTAGGGCTCAATGGAGCTCAATGTGCTTGCGGATCAAGAGAGTCGTCTTGTGCTTCAATTGCAGTTGCGTTTCAAATTACCCGAGTGCTTGTGGGTCGTTGAAGTGCCTGGGTTTTGACTGTCGATATGATCGGCTGATCTTTACCGTTGTTGCTTGCAGTCATAACTGTAGTTGTAACCGACTGGAATAATTTTTCATCATTATCAATGTTGCTGTTATCATTATCATGTTATTACCATTATCAATACCATCATTGTCATCATTTTCATTATTATCATTAGCGTTGTTGTTGTCGTTATTATTATTCATTATTATCATCGTTATTATCAATATTATTAAAATCATCACTATAATCATCAGCTTTATGATACCAATATACATTTGCATTTTTCTATCAAGCAAAGAAATATAAGCCTTCCCTACGATAAAAAAAATACAAACGTAAATCTTTATATCCACCAATCCACGCAATTAAATACAGTTAGAATGTTCTAGCTATGAGGAAATAAGACAAGACATTAAGTGGCAGTGGTTTCCTATCGATTAGAAATCTACTTATTACTTAACCACTGCTTAACAAGATAATGGTGAATATATTGATCATGAATGCCATGCGCCGATGTCCCATAAGCCGTTGTACCTAGAGCACTTGCGTGATTGTTCTACTTTAATTCCTTATCATATTGAGTCGGGAACACCTGCAACATTGAGAATGAAGGATCAGTTAATCAATCAATTGCAAATCAATGTTTGGTTATGGTTGTCCGTTGAGTAAACGGAGAAGAGGCGAAACGTTCTAAAGTTGGTCGATTTTTTTCTTTCCTTTTTTTTCCCTTTTTTTTCTTTTTTTTTTAATTTCCATAACTCGAAGAATATTGGGACTTTACGTATACATTCATATGCGGACAGACACGTACCATATACACACACACACACACACACACACACACACACACACACACACACACACACACACACACACACACACACACACACACACACACACACACACATACACACACGTATATATAAATATAAATGTATAATATCTACATTTTATCTGTGATTTCATAACCCCTAAAAGTAAAGCAGCCCTTTTAGTTGCAGTTAATCTTCTGTAAACAAATTGAAGAGAAAAACAAAGCAACGCCTTCAGAAAAAAGTTGCCATAACTTCTAGGGAACAAATGGAAGAGCTAACCCGGCCGAAAGTTTGCCGTTCTGGACTATCCTTCTCGGTAAAATGAGCCGGGAGTTGTACATTCACTTCGAGTCCAGCAAAATTAAGGGCCGTGTCTCACTACTCCGTCCAGCGAAAGAATTTTAACTGACTCATCACCATAAGAGAGGTCCGCGCCGCCCACTCTGCTTGCTGACTCTCGGGAAATGAAAAAAAGAGAAAGAAAAAAAACACAGCATTGTGTTCTTTACGTCAGTCACGAACAATCGCTACGGCGACTAGTCTGTATTCATTCATTCGCCATTGTTATGTTACCTCCTTCGGAATATTCACCGACACAAGATGGAGGAGTTATTGGCGAGGAGTTCTCTTTGCCAAGGTAGTTACTCACTGAGTCAGCCGTAAGATCATTCAGCTCATACTCACATACTCAGTTCCCTGGGCTCTGGAGACTGGCGTAATTG
>NW_028234421.1:17997131-17999631 GCF_977035675.1 Penaeus japonicus | reverse complement strand
TCAAGGGGCGACCTCGAGCTCTCAGTAGCACCTCGGCAGACCATTACTGTAATTATTCCTTATGAGTCGTCTCGCGTTGTCTTGTCGTACATGGCCGAGCGCGATTACATGCGCCCCTCTCTCGTGGACGGACAGCGTGCTATGCCTCACAGCTCGCAACATGCCCACGTGCTTTACCGTGTAGTCGCTCGCTCTTTATAACCTGCCCATCAACAGGCCAACAATTATTTCAGCAGCGTTTACGCAATGCCCCCTCCCAGTCCCCCGCCACCCCGCCCTCAGTACCGTGCCCCCTTGTGTTTTTGTGAGGCTTACCCTTGACCCTTTTCACTCCGTAGCGTTCACGTGAGAAATAGGCCTGAGGTACATGTGGCGTTACTAGGGTGCGGTGCTCGCTGTTACCAGGTTTCGCTCGACACTGTCGCCCCGACTTTCGCTCTCGAGGCCTTGTTACCAGCGCGGTCTTGCCGTCTTTCACGTTCTTGAGTCCTCAAGAGAAGCTCTCTTTTTTTGATTAAGTTCACTCTCGCTATGTCTTTGCTACAGTTTTTTTTTTTTAATATGGCTTCATGTCCGATGTCTGTCTGTTTATTGTGTTACCATATAAACTATCCATATCTTTCATTCTATCATGTCATCTCTGATCTCTAATCATTAGCTCACAGTCTGCTTCATTTTTCTTTTTCTTTCTGCTGAAGAGTCCTTTGTTCTTATCGAGAATCCCTCTGCTCTTTCTGATTGATTTATCGCTCGGAATTCACACCTTGGCCAGTCTGGCTGTCAGTATTATTAGTCCTCTGTAGTTTTGACCTCTCTGATTTTTATTATGTCTGTTGCTTGACCTGTACAACGACTCAACCAACAAATTATTTGCCTCTTTTTGCCTCTCTCTGCCACTGAAATTATTTGGCTCACTTCTTGAAGCACTGATAATGGTCTAATAGCTTTGCCATAACTGACTATAATGCCTCTTCAGTTTATTCCGTCAGGTTTACTAGTTCTGCCAAAGAATGGTAAACCTATCCGTCTTATTTGGTTGCTCTGAATATCTGCCATTTCTTTGAGGTATTTAGACAGCTTCTAAACCCACGTGCTTCATCTTGTCAATTCCCAAGACAGATCAATCTAACTAGTCAATTTCTATTCCTCACTGAGTCATTCTTGCTCCTTCCAAAATAGTCTTGATTAATTCTTCGTTCATTTACATGTTTTAGCTTCTGCTTCTTTTTAATTCATTCAGCTACCTTGCAGGACCCTCTGGTTATTCCTTTCACAACTGAGGACCGTATCTCTTTACGCCCACTACTGGATACCTGTCAGTTTACGCCCACTACCAAGTCTCCATACTGCTACCGTACCCGAGATATACTTCCCTTCATCTTCATAACCACAATTTATCAATGTTTTGTTCCCCACGCCCATTTTACTAGACCTTTCTACCACCCAATAAGCACCAGACCTCTCGCAGCCGCCCTCACGCCCACAGCATATCGTCCCTACTCACCACACCCCTTTACAAAGGCTCCGTAGGTCCTTTATGTTTACCACCAGCAGGAGTCATGGGAAAAGCAGGAGGAGCCAGGCAGAAAACAAGGCAGGCACAGAAAGCGAGCAAAGGCACCTAAGGGCAGCCAGAAGATCCACCAGTCAACAGGGGCAGCCAGAGCAGCCGAGCAGCCAGGGTCATCAGCAAGGGAACCCGTAGACCACTCAGTTAGCCAGGCCACAGGCCACATGTGCACCATCAGAAGAATAGAGTAAGTCACCCTGCTAGGGATACATACCCACTTAAAGATCGACCAGAACAGGGAGCCACAGAGCAAAGAGGACCAGAGCAGGGGGGAGGCAATAGAGGAGCTAAACCACCCGTAGAGTGAGGCTAGAGCACAGAAGAACCAATCCACCAAAGAGGGGCAAGACACCACAGCCAACCAAGACACAGCCCAAGTAAGCCAACCACCAGACCAGAACAGTCTAAGTAGCATGGCACCTAGAGCCCTAGCCCACAAGTAAATCATAGAGCGCAGACACCCACACACCACAGAAGTCAGTCCAGGTAGAGTCTACACCAGCAGCAGGCCAGCCAACCACACCACAGAGCACTAAAGAAGACAGAGGGTGGGGGGTGAAGTACCTTAGCAACAGGGATTTGCTCTACCCCAACATGCCGAACCACAGCAAGAAGAACCACCCAGCTTCCGAACCAAAGCACCCCTCTGGAAGCACCACAACCACCAGGCCACACCACACCACAGGTTCCAACAACCAGAAGGGCACCAACCACCAACCCGGAGAGAGACAGCAAGACCAGTGACAGCAATGACCAGGACACACAAGAAACCATGAAACAGGATCAAGCAGCAAGCCACCAGGGGATCAAGCAACAGCAGCCAGTACAGACCTAACCAACACAGGTATACACCCCAACAAGAGAACAGGCACAACTATAGCCCCAGCAGCACCACACCCGTACCAGCAGTGTCAGCACCATCCCTACCAA
>NW_028234421.1:17984631-17989631 GCF_977035675.1 Penaeus japonicus | reverse complement strand
CTCGGAAATCTTTCACTACAAATGTTCCGGCGACGGAGGAGAGGCGTGTGGGAGGGGGGGAGGGGGGGAGGGGGGGAAAGAGAGGTCGCTGAAGGAAAAGAATAAAATGTTCCCTCACGACTGAGAGCATATTTTTATGAGTCTTCGTTGGAACCATTTTTTCCAGCGGGTTAGTGCCGGTATAATGATCAACATTTGCATATAGTAAAAACAGAATCTAAAAAGAAGCTTCGAGGTTGTTTCAGTCGTGTTCTCGTTGACATTTATCAATAATCAGTATTATGAGTATAAGAAGTACCACAGAGACACTAGTACACTTTCCTGTGATCCGGTTGGGAACGTAAGGAAAACATCGTTTTTCATTTAATATATAACATATTTAACATATACAAAAAAAAATATATAATTGATTTGTTACTTCTGTTCTCAACAATTGCAATTGCAATTTTGTTATGCTTGTTGTTCGCTTCGAGAAGAGTGGTATTACCTTAAGCGAAAAGACCCATTTCAAGAGCAAATAATGATATTATTATCAGGACAAACGTGAAATTGTATTCTACAGGCAAGCGACATTTTCGGTATATAGCATTGTTTTTACAAACATAAGATGTGACCTGTTATGACCTGTCAGTGCCCTTGGGTCTTCCAGGTCTTTCTTGATAATAATGGTGTGATTAGTATCTGATGAGAACGTTATGACAGTGATAAGGGAAACATTTCAGATAAGATTTATGGCAAGAAGAGTCCTAATGGACAACAATGGCACAAATATGAATGTGTTTGTTATGGTAATTGTCACTATTATGGCATGGTTGTTAATGGCTCTCCGTTTTCTCTTCGCAGCGTCGGCATCGTGGGGTAGCGGAAGGGTTGGCAGCCCTGGGCGCGGCCCTGGTGGTCCTCCTGTCCTGCCGCCTGGCCATCATGGGCTCGCAGCCTCCGGAGTTCTCCCCTGCAGACAACCCTGCGGCGGACTGCGACTCCCCAGCGGTGCGCTCCCTCACCTTCTTCTTCCTGCCGGCGTTCAACGCCTGGCTGCTGCTGTGTCCCTACACGCTCTCCTTCGACTGGTCCATGGAGGCCATCCCCCTCATCACCTCCATCGCGGACCCCAGGAACCTGGCCTCCTTCACGCTCTACGCCGTGCTGGCGCTGCTGGCCATGACGGTGCTGCTCTCGCTGCGGCGGCGGCGCCCCGGGGAGGACGCGGCAGGCGGCGATACCACGACGTCGGGAGACGTGACCGTGATGGGCCTGGCGCTCATGCTGTTGCCCTTCCTGCCCGCCACCAACCTCTTCTTCTACGTGGGCTTCGTCGTGGCTGAGCGCATCCTCTACATCCCGTCCATGGGCGCGTGTCTCCTGGTTGGCTGGGGCGCCCACCTGCTGCACGCGCGCGCCCGCACTGCCCGCGCACGCCGCTTACTGCACGGGGCATTAATTATCCTCTTTCTGCTCTTCTCCGCCCGCACGTGGAGTCGCAACCGTGACTGGGCCACGGAGGAGAACCTCTACCGCTCAGGCATCGCGATCAATCCGCCCAAGGGTAAGTACGTGGCATTGATACAAATAAGCGTATACACCCCACAACAATCGGCT
The DNA here is from genome assembly GCF_977035675.1 of Penaeus japonicus. Classification (NCBI taxonomy): domain Eukaryota; kingdom Metazoa; phylum Arthropoda; class Malacostraca; order Decapoda; family Penaeidae; genus Penaeus; species Penaeus japonicus. Next base: position 17,988,032 of record NW_028234421.1, on the reverse strand, counting down.
TTAAAGCACTATCACTCACCATAAATACTTACATATACTCGCACCATATTGCCATCACTGACAAGACACACCAAACCAAACTTGCTCAGTGGAAGACCTTTCTGCTTTTACGAACACGCGAACATTCTCAACCGAAAATCATCCAAGAGACCTTCCAATCTCCGCCCCCCCCCATCCCCTTCCTCACACACACCCCACCACCCACAACTTCCCCTCCTCATCCTTTCCCTTCCCCAACGGACGCCCGAGCCCCACTCGTCCTTCAGGAAGCTGTTGACGGGGATCTATCTGGCCCATTACACGGGCTCCCCGACCCGGCACTTACGGGGATGGCCATGATTTCCATCGGCTCGGGTGAGGCCGGATCGGCGCCGTGTGATTCGGGGATTTGCGATCCGCGTTGCGGCTTTGCTTGTTTCTCCGTCGTGGCTTTTTGCCTTGTGCTTGACTTGGTTGCCTGTGTGTGTGTGTGTGTGTGTGTGTGTGTGTGTGTGTGTGTGTGTGTGTGTGTGTGTGTGTGTGTGTGTGTGTGTGTGTGTGTGTGTGTGTGTGTGTGTGTGTGTGCGTGTGTGTGTGTGTGTGTGTGTGTGTGTGTGTGTGTGTGTGTGTGTGTGTTTTATCTATTTGGGGGAGCTTGTATGCGATCGTTCTATCAAGTGGAAACCATCTGTTGAAAGAGGCGTATTTTTTGTTATCGTGTTTTAGTCTCTCGTGCGTTCTAGAAATCTATTTACAATGCAATTAGCATTATCGTACGGCAATTCCGTTATTAAAAATTAAAAAGTTCCAAGCCTCCAATCCTTTTTTTTTCTCTTTTTTTTTTTTTTTTTTGGGGGGGGCTTCATAGAAAATAATATTGCCGACTTCTACTCGACCGTTCCCTGTGCTTCCAGCTTTGGAGTAGTCGTGTTAAGATAAAGAAAGACGATCACAACAGTCTTTCCTCCTTCGAATGGCACCCTACCTGTTTCTGTGGCCTCCTTTTTTTGCCAAGCGACCGTAGTAGAACTGACGACCATATGAGTTCTTCGCCCTTGCAGTTCCGTGGAAACAGCTGACGAGTGAGCCGGCACTCGAGAACGGATCAGCTGGGTCCCTAAGCATGGCGAGACGCAAGGGATCCAGGGTCGCTTTGCTTGGTCTAGTCATGGCGTTGCCGCAACTTTTCTCAAGTGACTTATCTGCTGAATTTCGCCTGCTCATTTTGCGTTTTGAAGTGAAGGTAAAAAATGTATCATTGCTCTGGTTAGCATGCAAACTCGTCTCAACAACTTGCACCGTTTTGAATAACTCGCGAAGAAGGTAGCTTGTTTTATCGTCCCTAGTAATTTCGCGAGTGGAAGCCGCGGTCAAGGCCACGACACGGGACGAGTTCCTCGCCGTACGACCACAACAGCAGCGAGAAATGGACGAAATGAAACTCAAACGAGTCCGCTAGCATTGACACAGCAATTATGCCATTAGGGACTCTTTGCATAATATGATTAAACTTACAACAATTTGTGGCAAGCCTAAGGCCCATCTTTTGAAAAGCGGCTTCGGACCTTCTCTCCTGTAGCATGTTTTTTACCTGAAGGATCCTATAATATGTATAAATACTTGAGCCCACGCCGGTGAAATCGCAACATATCAGAGAATAAGCACTCAGCCTCGGGAGGAATTCCTTCGTAATGTGATTCGAGCATCATCTTTTTCCTTCCTCCCCGATCCCCTTATCGGCGAGGGTCTCGATCGAAAAGGTGTCCCACTTTGCCCGCAGTGTGTGATCTCTTTTAAATTACAGATTTTATGCGGTGGTAGCAACAAGCGACGACCTCTGCGTTGCCGTTTTTGTTTTTGTTTTTTTCTTTCCTTATTTATTATTCCGAACTACCGCTCCGTGTTGTAAGACGTCGTGGAGTCGGAAACAATTACCACGCTATCACTACCGACTCTCCCTAAAATCAGTAATAACATCAATAAGAAAACGGCTGTGCAACCCAAAAATGCCGCCAAAACAATCAGCCGAAACAGACAAGTTCGGATAACTACCTCGGAAACTGTCCGTCCTGATCTCCCGAACATGTCTCCGGGCGAGGTGCACCACCATCATCTTCCCAACTACTAGCATGACTTACTCCAGCGGCAGCAGCAGGAGCAGCATCGCCATCCTCTCCTCAACCACCAACTCCAATCCCTCCTCTAATTCTACTCCCTCCGTCTCCCAGCGCATTCTGTCTCTTCTCTCGACGCATGTAGGCCTCGATGCCACTGCCTCTCACTCGAAGTTCTTGTCCCCCTTGTCTTCGTATCATTCGTCTTCGTATTCCTTCCCATCCTTATCTTCATTAACACCACGAACACCATCCTCACCATCACTACCTCTGCCAGTTCCCCATCATCATCAGCATTTTTCTCTTTTTATTCGTCTGCGGCACGTCTCCGCAGTGCGACGCCGTCCCTTGAGCGCCGGCGTCCCGAAGCTGCGCCGAATCTGTCTGAAAGTAGAGGCTCGTAAATTTCGCGTCGGAGGTACGGACGGCGAGGAGTTAACTACCGGTTGAGTGCTGGGCCGGTTCGGCGTGGCAACCTGTCGGAAATTACACGTTTATGAACTCTTGAAATTCAGAGAACAAGAGGCGTTACTTCTCTGATTTGAATAGCGATGGCAACAGTCACGCATAGGGACAAATGTATGCAAAATACTCGTCCACACTCGGGGCTGTGGAACCTCCGCGACAACCTCTGCTCGCCGCCTTAACCTCCCTGACCTGTCGTCCACCACAACCTTTCTGTTCCTGCCACCATCATAACCTTCTTAACCTCGACAACCTCTAACTTATGTTGCAACCTCTCTGACCCAGCCGTCACCCCGGTCTCCCCGTCCTGGTATATCCCGTGCATGATTCTTGTGCTGTAGTGGCGGCGCTCCCCTCAGGCGCCGTCCATCCCACGAACTGCGACTCTATGACTACTTTATTACATATACAATGCTTTCTTCTCCCTCATAGAGCACCTCCACCCTGTTCAGCATCTCGTTTTTTTTTTTTCTTTCTTTCCTTTTTTCATTCAGAAGCATACAAACATCACCGGCCAGTGCAGTGAGTGTGCAACATCGCAGATTTATGTTCCTGCGCGATAAAGTTCAATCAGAATTTTTCTTAATCAAGAGTTTATTTGCGTTCTCCTTTTTGCGGTTAGCTACCCAAGTTACGAGGGCGCGTGGAAGCCAGTCTCCAACAGCTAATGAAGTTGAGTCGGGAAGAATGCAGTGGGCATTAAAGTGCATTTAGCTGCCAGTCGGAGGCCCAGATTCAACCAGCTCTAAAAACATGAGAATACATTTGAAAGCATATATGTCTGACCAATACGAGCGGTGGGCATTCCCTTTGACAGTCTAATGGCTACATGTAACCCTCTAG
>NW_028234421.1:17977131-17979631 GCF_977035675.1 Penaeus japonicus | reverse complement strand
ACCCACACCGCCACCTTCACTGTAATTATTCTGTCATTAGCATATTTCCTTCCTCGTAATCAACCCATCAGTCTGTTTTCTTTTGAAGATATGCATTGCTACTTTATTCCTTTTCTTAGAAAGATTCCTTTCATATGTCAAGATATTCGTCTTTACTTTCTTTCTTTCTTGGTATTTCTTGTTTGTTTGTTTTGTTTTGTTTTGTTTTTTCTCGCCCGTTAGTCAGGACACCATTATATTTACATACGTTTTTGTAGAAGCATTTTCCAATAGCGAATACTAAAAGAAAACATGCAAGAACCGTGGCCCAGCGTGGCTCGCTGCCGCATCATCGTCAGCTCACTCGGTTCTCCTTCCTTATACCAGAACGGAATAATGCAGAGACACCCGAGCGACAGGGTTTTGGATCCTTCTCGTGTGGACTCCTTGCCGGGGAGGAGTCAGGAGCCATTAGCATTTATATGGCTCGCTGTTGCACACGTAATTATATCTTTAACTCACAGTCCGACCGCAGGAGGGCGCCAACACCGACTTACCTCGTTCAGAGCCGAGACGTGACGAGAGAAATGACATGTATTGCGCGATTCGCTAAACAAATGAAGATCGTAACAATGTATAAACTCGGCAAGGCGTCTCGACGCGCCCACAGCTTGAAGGTTCAGATTCCCTTTAGAAAAACAAGTGGCACGCGGGCATTGTAAGGTGAAAGTCCGTCAGAGACAGAACAGTAGCAGCCGGGGTGTCGGCGGGGATGAGCGGGCGAGTCCGTCAGGCAGGCTGGGAGGCCGTGGCAGGCGCGGGAGAGGGGCGGTCGAGGCGCGTTTCTCGTTGCTCGTACGGAAACGCGCTCTCGGAGACTGCAGGGTCGATGCGCGTCGAAGTCCAGGCTGCGGATGCCGGCGGGAACGTCTCTGTCCTTTTGGGGTTTGGATTCGCTGATGACTTTATTCTCTGTTTGCTCTTTCTCTCTCTCTCTCTCTCTCTCTTTCTCTCTCATACACTTGATCCTACATTAAATACCAACTCTACCCGGATCTCTCACTTAAAATACACACACAATACGCGACAATGATTGACTTTTGTCTCACATCGGACACACACAAAAAAACACTTGTCTTTTATCGCCCTAAAGACATGAGTTTTAAGAATAAATAATTGAGCCATGTGCAGCATAACCGGTACGAAGGCCCGCCCTCACCACCCCCTTCTCTCCCCCCACAGCGTACGGCAACCTAGCCAATATCTTAAGTTCCCAGGGCAAGAAGGAGGAGGCAGAGTGGGCCTACAAGAAGGCTTTGTCCTACCGATCCAACATGGCGGACGTCCACTATAATCTGTAAGTTCTTATTTGTTCTTATTTTGTCCGTGCTTAGTTCTTGCTTTGTTCTTTGGTTTCTCCAAAGTTTTTTTTTTCTTTTTTGTTATACTTTTTATTATGATTTGAGATTGGGTTGTTATCATTTTGATTGCCAAGGAGGAGAATGATTCGACAGGTTTCCTCAGTCGATGGGACGTGAATTATGAATTCCATTGGTGATGGAAATAACAGTAGTAATAGTTTTGTTTTATTGCAGATGTTAATCAATGACCGTTGAAATGATACAAAATACAATAGTTTAACAGCAAATGAGATGTTGATAATGGCAATTGTGGTAGATATTACCGCTGTGATACCGGACATCAAGAGGTAATAAAAGAATTAGTCACAGCTCTGCCATAGTACCTAATTATACTACATCATACTCTGAAATTTAAGTAGCAGTGGTGATTGAATTAATAATGATTGTTGATGATCATGTCAATAATCGTGATCACAGCTGAAAGCATTATGATGCGACTAATATGTATAGTAACGATAGAAGAACAGTAATGACAGTGATAAATCAGAATTGACACTAATGATAGTAATGATAAAAGTGAACAGCAAAATGAACAGCTGTTGCTATCTCGTTGTGGGTTTATGTAGAGACGGAAATAGTATCATAATGTCTTATAATCTCATAGTTTTTTTTCGAATATCTTTTGTCTTAAGAAGTGAGTGGTTATCAAAGAGGATAAACACAGGAATATTACCCTGGACATCAATAAAATTTGCATTGTTATTTTAGAAGAAAATTGCCGAAAAGTTTAATGAACTTTTATAAACCGGTTGGGTTTACCATGATGCTGGAGAAATTTTGGCTATTTCTTCTGACTCCTGTGGCATTAGTGTTGTTATTGTTGTTTAACACTGATGTTAAGATCATCACCATTATCTCTGTTAGCTGTCGCCATCCTCATCAATATTGATATCAATGTTTGCATCAACATTCCCACTGGTACTGAACCCTTAATCATGAAAGTGTAGAGCGTTCATTTTATTCATCCCATCTATCAACCGAATATTTATTCTAACCACCTTCTCTTCTATAGACTATGCATTATACTATCCACACTGTATCATAACGGCCATATGTATTGTTTTTTTTACAGAGGTATATTGTTTCAAGAGCAAAAGAGG
>NW_028234421.1:17934631-17947131 GCF_977035675.1 Penaeus japonicus | reverse complement strand
CCTCCTCGGTCTCCAGGATGCTCGTTTGTCCCAATTATAATAGTGCTGCGTGTGCGGCCTAAGGCTCTTTTGGGCGTTTGCGGATGACTGTGTGTTACGGGAGCGAAGGGCGGACTCGCTGACCTGGGGGGAGGGGGTCCCTCTTGGTCTTACCTCATATCTGTTTCTTCGAAAATGTATTCACATAACGATAAAAAGAAAATGTTACCAATTACACTAATGATAATTATAATTTAAAAAAATCAAACTACATCATAACCTCGCGGAACCATCTTCATCTTCAGAAGCATCTCCGTTCTGTCTTTCCTGCTCCTAACCCGCAGCATCTCTCTCTCCGGCAGGTCAGTTCCTGTCGGAAGTGGAGAGGCACGAGGCGGCGGCCGACCACTACGTGAAGGCGGCTCAGCTGGCGCCGTCGGAGTACGAGATAATCTTCAACGCCGCCAACACGCTGCGTCAGGCGGGTCGCAATAAGCAGGCAGAGGATTACTACAGACAAGCGGTTCTTCTGAGACCTCAGGTAGGCTTACTTTTCCTTTTGCTTTTCCATACGTGATACTATAATGCAGTGAGTTAATGAAATTGCCACACTGTTCTTGTGTGATTTCTAAGAAGTCAAAAAAAGGAAATTAGGCTTCCTCTTTGGGTGAAGGCTTGAGAGAAAGCCCACTGCCAGAGAAAGCCTTCCCGGAAACTGGTCATATCAGGGTTCTCGTTTTCTCCTAGGAGGCGACTTCTCACATGAACCTGGGCGCCATGCTGCACGTCAACGGCAAGCTCCTCGAGGCCGAGTCCAGCTACCTGGAAGCCCTGCGCCTCAAGCCCGACGACTCCATCACGAGGACCAACCTGCAGAAGCTCAGACACTTGCTGGCGAAGAAGGGGATCAGTCCCTCCAGATAGCCGAGTGAACGCCCGTCGAGGACATGCGACCCCCCAAAAAGAAAACAAAAAGAAAAAGAAAAAACTTGTGATACCAACGAGGCAACAACAGCGACGAGCGGTAGCGTTGCATGTTCTAGTGATCGTCCTCGATGTGAGTGTGCGACGGCTTCTCGGGCGAGGAGGCCGCGCGTCGGGCGGCCGGGATGGTGGCGCCCGGCCCCCGACGCCCGCGGACATCGCCCAGGCCTCTTTTTTAGGCCTCGCTCAACACCGAGTCAAGGAGGACACTCGCAGGAGGCGGCCCGGCAACCGTGATGGCAACCAATGATTCAAGTAGCTCACCAAAACAGAATGCTCAAGTTCATCCTCGTCTCCAGGTCGTATTCAATATGTCAGCCCCTTCAACGTCCAGTGAGAAGATAGCCGTTATGGGCCCTGGCTGGCGGCTCGCCGTGGCTCATTCCCCTACTCACTACATAGCGGGAATGAGCCTCAGTGAGACGGTAACTACGGATCATAACAGCTGATCTAGTCACAGCTAGAGAAGTAGGAACACCCTGAGGTTCATCAAGTCACCCCTGAACACGGCTCAAGGAAAAGGAGACCAGCGGCGGCAGGCGGAGCGGCGGAGTTCGAGTGGAAGCGGAGGCCCAGGAGGCCCTCGAGTCCGCAGACGGCGGACGCGGAGGCCGGTGACGCTCTGCGGAGCCTCCTGAGCGCCCCCTGGACTGGCACGGCGAAAGACGTCCGCACATCACAGCCTCACATCATCGGCGCGGTCAGTTGATGAGCCAAGGATGAATTCGATGCTGCTGTCCAACCTTTTTCATTGATGAAGAATTCGAAAGATAAGTCTCAACTCGTATTGCTGAAGAACGCTCGTATATTGGGAAAATAAGTGATCTTGGAAACCCCAACGGAAAACGTACCACAGCCAAGAGAGAGACACGTCTTCCAGAATGATCTGGTAAAGAACTTCTCTGAACTTCACCCGCGAAGAAGACAAACGTTCAGTCCAGAGTGACATAACGAACCGTCTTCCTCTGCTTGGCTAGACCCGCAGATCATGCTCCGTCATCTCCCCAAGTCATTGACCATAGAGCTTCCCACAGTGCCAAACACATATCATATCAGGAAATAGTGCCAAAATCCTTGACTGGCATGTCTCGAAATTATTGTCCAGCAAATATCTATAATTTACATCCCTCCCCCTTAAACACAGAAATGAAAAGAATCGAAAGAAAACTTATCCAGATCAAGCTAGGATTTCCCCTTTTTGAGAATAACGCAGAAATGTAGAGAGAAAAAAATCCGATGATTTCTCGTATCCAGAAGTTGTTCCTTAATGATTGTCATTTACATTGCTATCTCTTCATAATCCAGTGGACGGGTACCATCAGCTGAGATAGTTCAGTAGAGTTTTTCCTTTTTTGTGATCTTCTCTGTGGTGTGCGTCCTCCCCTCCCCCCTCCTGCGAGAGAGTTTTTTTTTCACTAAATATGTACTGCGCGCTCCATGTCCTATCTCTGATGTTCTGAGTGATATTATCCAGTTCTTTATTTATTTGTTGTATCTAAAGACACCAACTGACATTTATTCTGAGTGGATCGGAGTTTAGAAATCGCTTCGATATGTTTGGTTGATGAGTACATTTAAAAAAATACAAAAAAACAAACGCCGCTTACAGCTATGACAAAATTTCGGTGATAGTGATCTTGATACGTACTTATTTCGAACTCACTTAAACGCTAGTTGTCAGAGGCGTTCCATACAGTCATATAGTTTATAAACCGGCAGTAAACCCGTAGGGGATCACCCATTTCATCTACATCTAGAACAGAATGAGTATTACTATAAACTGTGATCATATAACAGGTTGGGCCGCCGGTGTTTTCTATTACAGATGTTTTAATGGTTGTATTGATGCGCTAGATCGCAATGCGGAAATACACGAAAACGAGAACATGTGTGAGAAGAAATCATGGCGCCAGAGGAAGGTTGCGACGCCATGTGGCAGGACAGATGACTTCCAACTTCGAAAGGGCAATTTTTTTTTTTTTTTTTTTTTTTGTGTGTGTGAAATAGACATTTATGAAGTGAAGCTGAGGTCAGCGAGTTTTCTACTTCGTCTTGTTCTTCTTCTGCTTCTTTTTGTTTTTTTTTGACTTCGTGTTCCAGCCCTGAGGATGCGATGTCGTCCTTCCTGCCAATTAGGTAACCTTGTTGAGACCAGCGCGCCCAACCCCTTTATCTGGCTACGGTGCTCACTCCCTACCATGCAACTTATCAGAAAATGTTCATATATATATATATTTTTTTTTTTTTTTTTTTTTTTTTTTTTTTTTTTTGACGATATGATACGTCACCATTATGCAGTAGAGAATTGTGAGTGTTGACTGCGCGCGGCGGCCGTGAGCACCGTGGCTTCAGTAGTCTTGGTAAAAAAAGAAAACAACATTTTTGGAAAGCAACATCCACTGAATAAGTAAAATAGAGAAACAATTCAGCATTTGATCAAAACCTGTCAAGCAGCATTGTACAACAGCCCCGACTGTCTTCAGTGATTCAAATTGGATATTAATATTTTGTATAGTCAGACGTAACCAACTCCATTGTTTAGATATATTTATATAAATGTGCAATATTTGATTTTTGTGATGCCGCCCCCACGAGGGCGACGAGCCACCCCGGTGACGTTCCAGCTCCCGGTGAGGGAAGCCGAAAGGATGTGGCGAGACAGCGGCCCGCGCGGAGGAGCTGCAGGCCCGCCGCTGCCGGCGCCCTGCCGGCGGCCTGGCAGGCGGACCGGCGGAGGCTCTTCCTAAAGGCCTCAGGAGGAAGTGGCGCTGAAGGAAGGCAGTGGAGCGGTGAGCGCGCGCGCGCGTCTGGAACCTTTAGAAGTCCGAAGTGGCTGCTTGTGCTCCGGCGCTGCAGGGCCACGTCGACGCCATGACCAGTCAGGGAAAGGCCGCCAGCGCCCCTGTGCCGAGCGGAGGAAAAGCTGTCGAGTTACAGATAATTTTTATTGTGATGAAACGATGTTCTCTAATGCCTTGTAGATGATATGCCAAAGACTACGTAAATATGTTTCCTAGATGTGTAAGAGTTGACGCCTCATATTAATAATAATTTTTCCCCGATGGGGAGTGACAGAAAATCAAAAGTAGTGTGTCTACGGTCGGTCGGCCAGTGACGTCCCGAGGGCGGAGGACGTGGGCGTGTGGGCGTCCAGGTGGGCGGGCCGGATCCTCAAACGCAGCTTTATTTATTCTCATTCCCGAATCAACCGACGACTGATGACCCAGCGATCGGCCCGCCCCCCCCTGGAGGCGCCATACCCCCCTCCCCACCCCGGCCTCGCTCTCCCTCCGATCTCACTTATTTCTCCCTCAATCAAAAATATCCTGTGGGCTGCGTCCCGAATCCTAGCCTCCTCACTCCTTCTTCCTCTTCCTCTTCTTTCGCTCCTTCTAGGTCGTCTTGGGAGCCCTTCTCTCTCTCTCTCTCTCTCTCTCTCTCTCTCTCTCTCTCTCTCTCTCTCTCTCTCTCTCTCTCTCTCTCTCTCTCTCTCTCTCTCTCTCTCTCTCTCTCTCTCTCTCTCTCTCTCTTTCTTTGTCCCTTCCTTGTGGTGATGATACCTCTCCTTTCGTATTTATGATGTATGTTCTGGTTTAGATTATGGAATATATATATATATATATATATATATTATATATATATATATATATATATATATATATATATAGTCTTATATATATATATATAAATAAATATATATATATATATATATATATATATATATATATATATATATATATATATATATATATATATATATATATATATATATATATATATATATATATATATATATATATATATATATATACATATATGTGTGTGTGTGTATATGTATATATATATATATATATATGTATATATATATATATATAAATATATCTATAAATATATGTATATATAATATATATATATATATATATATTATATATATATATATATATATATAATATATATATATATATATATATATATATATATATATATATATATATATATATATATATATATATATATATATATATATATATATATATAATATATATATATATATATATATATATATATATATATATATATATATATAACATGAATTCATCGACCAGTTTTTATTGAATTATATCTTTCTGATTTATCCAAATTTATCTATTTATTTTTCCATTTGAAAACCAGAACATAGTTTCTGTGTCTCTTTTGCTTTATTTTCGTCTTACATGTTTAATTCCTGTCTTGTTAGATTCTTGCCAGCAGGAAATAAAGACTTTGTTTGTAATTCGCTGTTTTATGACCCTGAAATGTTAGAGCAAACACTGAAGAACTATGAACTACAGTAATCTCCAGAAGATGATGAATGAATGATAAGCTTCATAACAAGTCTATAAAAGGAATAATAGAATATCAATACTACCAACAATAATGCCTCATGATGATTAACAAACATCAGAATGCAATAAAACAGATCATGATAAGAAGCGATCTAATTCACTGTCAATATGTAAAAAGAAATAAAGAATCGATACAAACGAAAAAAACACAAAAATGATAAAAATAAAAAGAAATAAAAAAAAAACATTACCAAAAATACACCGATAAAAGTTGACGATACAAACGCAAAAAAAAAGAAAATAAAAAAAATTAAAAATACCCAAAATACATTGATAAAAGTTGACGGCACAATCGGCAACCCGCTCCGGGAAACTCGTCGGCAGAAGAACTAGATGCAAATGAATGGAAAACACCATCAAGGGAAACTCGCTGATTTTAGGAGTTAAATCCCAGGTCAGCAAGAACGTGGCGGCCCTGCTGACTTGACACCGTCACTGGCGAGACGAGTTTGTGTGTTGCATTAAATCAGAAGTCATTGCGAACAGGAAATCAAACTTATTATGTTCGTGAGAGACATGTTTGTTTTAATTTTTGTTTATCTTCTGGTTTTCCGTGCTCTTGAAGCAAAATAAGTTTCCCATTTTTTTTCTTATCGGGAAAACGATCGGGTTTGGTCATGTATAAGGAAGAGCAGCTGGATTTGAGATCTTTAGAGTTTACAAATGAGGTCATATGTAGGCCAACCGCAGAAAAAATAGATAGTAGGTTATCTTTAAAAAAAAAAAAAAAAAAAAAAAAAAAAAAAAAAAAGTTTGATTATAACAGTGGTAAGAGCATCCTGTCATCCCCCACCATGATATGATAACGATATGCTTCCGAATGAATGACAACAACAACAACAATAATTCATCATAATGATCCTAAAGATAGTAAGCCAAGTCGCAAACACAACTACTAAAAATCCTATTAAAGAACAAACAACAAATAACAAACACAATATCAAAGCAGACAGAGAGAAATTATGACCCCCCCGCCCGACACCCTGGCTCGTTTGATTTTTTTTTTTTTTTTTTTTTTCGATAACTGGATCTCGAGTTCAGATTTTTTATGTCAATTTTAATGATGACGGAAGGAGCGAGGGATGATAGGAGAGATAAGTAATTAAGTAAAGAAGTTATTAAGTTAGAAGCTTTTTTTAACGTCGTAAGAGGATTTTTGTAATAGGAGATATAGTGACGTCTTTTAAGGGAAACTAACCTTGATAATGACATAAGTATTAATAATTTCATTAATGATGATAATGATAACACCATCAATAATAATTATAATTAGTGTTAGCATTATCGTCATGATAGGAACGACAAAAAATAACAAAAATAATAATGATAGCAATGATAGTACCAGCAATAATGATGATGATAAAAATAATGATATCAATAGTGATGATGCTTATAGTAACCATAATGATTAATAATGATGATAACAAGGATGATGATTATGATAATACTAATAATAAAATGATATTAATGATAATAAAAATTATATTAGTAATAATAAAAATTGAAATAACAAAAAGGATAAGAACAATAATCATAGTAATAGTCATAATAACAACAATAATAATAACAATGATAATAGTAATAAGGCTAATAATAACAATGATGATAATGATGATATTAACAAGAAAAAATATAACAATAACAAAAGTAATTATCATAATAGAAACTATGATAACAGGAAGATGATGATCATATTACAACTAATAATGATAATGGTAATGATGATGATAGTAACAATTATAATGATAACAATAATAATAATAATAATAGTAATAATAATGATGATGATAATGATAATAATAATGATTAAGATTACAATAATAATGCTAATGCTAATAATGATAATGATGATAATAATAATAATAATAACAATAATAATAGTAATAATAATAACAATAATAATAATAATAATAATAATAATAATGATAATAATGATAATGATAATGGTAATAAAATAATATAGTAATGATAATGATCATAATAATGATAATGATGATAATATAGATAATGATATGATAATGATAATAACAGTAATGGTAATGACAATATCAATAATGATAAAAATAGCAATAATAATGATGCTAATAATAATGCCAAAAATGATACAATGATAACTATAATGATAATACTTGTAATGATAGGGATGATAATGATGATAGTTATGAAGATGATATTGATGATAAAAATTATAATAAAAATACTGATAATAGTGATAATAAAAACAAACATGATAATAATATTAATGATAATGATAATAATGATAATGATAATAAGGATGATTACAATTATAATAATCATAATAGTAAAAATTATAATTATAATTATTATAATTAGGATCATAATGATAATGATAGTAATGATGATAATATTGATGATAATAACAATGATAACGATAACAATCATGATATTAAGGATTGGATAACAATGGTAATGGTGAAATAGCAAGGATGATAACTATAATGATAAGGATAATAATAAAAACAATTGTAATAACAATAGTAATAATACTGACGATAATGATAACAAGTATAATGATTTCAATAATTATAATGATAATAATTACGATAATTATTACTATACCAATATCATTGTTCTTCATATCATTATTGTTATCATTATATTTTTTGTTATCATCGTAATGATATTGATAGTAATAATGATAATGATAACAATGATAATAAAAATTATGATAATAATGATGATAGTAATGTTAATGATACTATTAATGCCGATACATAGTAATGATAATAATAATGAAAATCATAACAGTGACAATAGTAATGGTGATAAAAATGATAACAATATTTATGATGAAAAGTATGGTACTGATAATAACGATAATGATAATAGTGATAATGATAGTGTTGATAATTATGATAATGATTATGATAATGATAGTAATGATAATAATAATCATAGAAATATAATAGAATAATGAAAATGATCATGATGATTATAATGATGATACACATGTTGATAATGGTAATAATGATAATGATAATAGTAATAGTAATATGATAATAATGATAACAATGATGATATCAACAATGATAATGATAACGATAACAATAATGAGAATGAGAATGATGATAATAATAATGATGATAATAATCATAACAAAATAATATTACTAATAACAATAATAATGATAGTGATAAAATTTATAACAATAATAGTAATAATGATAATGATAATAATACCAATAGCAAGAATAATAAAGATAATGATAAAGATGATAATGATAATGATAATAATTATAATGATGATAATTATAACAGTAATAACAAAAGCAATTATTATCATTATCATTTCTGTTAACATTATAATGAAATGATAATAATAGTAAGAATAAGGATGATAACGATGATAGTGATGATAATGATAATGATGTTTACGTCAGCAATGGCGAGATAATGATGGTAATAACATCTGTTTTCATTATAATTATTTTTATTATCATTATCATTATCATTTCTATAACTATTATCATAATTACCATTACTATTATCATTATCATTATCATTACTATTATTATCATTATTATTATCATTATTATCATCATTATTATCATCATTATCAAAAATTATTCAATAATTGTTGTTGTTATCATCCTCATTATTGCAATCATTATCATAATTACTATTACTATTATTATTATTATTATGATTATCATTATCATATTTTCTTCATTATCAGTATTTACTATTGCTATTATCATCACAGTTATTATCATCATCATCATCATTATCATAATCATTATCATTGTCCTTGTAATATCATCATCATCATAATCACCATCAACATCAGCATCATCACCACCACCAACATCATAATTATCATCACCAGCATCAACATCATCACCACCATCATCCTCATAATCATCATCACTATCATCATCATCACAAAAATAACAACATTCTCAACTATAATGACAACAACCCCACCCGCATCAAAACGGCTTAATGACCCGAAAGGAAGCGACGATAAGGACCGAGCCTCGGCAACAGGGCGGATTGCAGCCTGACCTGCGGCCGCCCTTCGAGTGATCCCTCAGCCAAAGGTCCTTCCTCGCCCGGGCCTTTCGACTCGAAGGATCGCAGCGCACGAGCGAGATCCCTGCGCATGGCGACGGCTAGTGCGCTAACAGGTTTATAATCCTAGTTTCATAGTGTCGCTGTTGGCAAATGATGGGCGAGATGACAGGTGGCTTAGTCAGGGACGATTAACACGAGACAGTTGGTGCATGCTAAGCAAAGGCGGTCTTGTTGAAAGATGGTGGAAAGGAGAAGTGTTTTTTGAGGTGGTAGTTTTCTCTCTCTCTCTCTCTTTCTCTCATATTTATTCCTTTTTGTGGTTGTAGTTTATTCAAATTCGGGAAAAAATGCAATGATTTTTTTCTATTGCATAAGATGCATGCAATCGAGGAAGCAAAATTACAAAAAGAAAAGAAATGTGTATGTATGCATTTGCTCATATTTCGCTTTGTTCATAGGAGTGCCGTGGAAAAGGGTTGGGCCTTGACGCCTGGAATACGATTCTGGAAGCCGTGTGAAATGGACTTCAAACATCATCAATGTAATGATGTTTTCGCTGCTACGATAATCCCTTTTTATTATACGGATTAAGATATTATTGAGATATATTATATAAATGAAAGGGATGTTTACTTGAGCTCTTGCTGCGAAAAGGAGGATGTAACAACGATTTAAAGTACAATTTAATGTTTATCTAAACTTCATCAAAGTAAGACACTTGTCAGTCCATGGATATTAACGCTGAAATGCCGAATGTTGAAGCTATCAACATGACATGAAAGAGTATAATGAAAAAAAAACGCAGGACTAAACGATGTGGTCTCTGAAACACCATATTTTTTATCAGCATGACTACTATTGATACTGCTACTACTAGTAGTAGTAGTAGTATTACTAGTAGTAATCGTAGTCGCAGTAGTAGTAGTATCCTTCCATCTGAAGTGTGTAAATGGATGTGAATGGTTGTGTGTATTTGTATTTTGTTTTCGTGAGCTTTCGTGATTGGTTTGTGTGTGTATATGTGTGTATGTCCTTTGTATGCCATGAACGTACTTTCGTCATTCTCTAAAAATATCTGATCCACATAAAATCCTGCATGTCAATTTGACGCGGATATATTGGCCCTAATAAAACAACAAATAAGCAAAGATAAAACTGTATGTTCAGCAAATTCCCGCTGGCTTTTAAATCATATAATGAAAATAAGTAGATTTAGAACAATGAGGAAGCAAATGAATTAATAAATGAATAATAAATAAAAACAAGATCACAGAACAGCTGTGCCAACTACGGCCATTTTGTGATCCACAAGAATACCATTCTTTAGAAAGATTCTCTGGCAGTTTCTGTCCCTTGTAGATACGTATTTTGTTTGTTATAGCCTTTATATCTACGTGATATCAACAAATAATATTTTAACAATGAATGACACGGTAGGCATCGGCCAAAGCAAGCATTCCTTTGATTTGAAAGATGCTGCTCTAAAGTACAATTTAATGAACATAAAATAGCGATACGTTGACTCACCTCTTTAAAACTTATCAAGCGAAAAAAAAGCGAATACAAATATTTGTATATAGCAGGATGAGATTCTAATTTGAGATAAAATGTTATTTACTTCAGTGTTCATTGCATTTTATTTTATTTTTTACAATGGTTATTTTCGAAAGAAAAAGAAACATTCCTCATTATAATATATTGTGGAAGGTTAAGATTCCCGAAAGCACAAGATTGGCAACAAACAGAAATCCAGATCTGTGCTTCTGTTGATTCATAAAGACTAGTCACTTGTTTTTGTTTTTGCGTGGAGGTGCGAAGGCATATTCGTTTAAAAGAAGCACGTCCAACTTGAATCCTGTATTATAGTTTCATTTACAGCAAGAGCGGCTCTAAGACGCCTGAAAATAATCTGTCTCATCTTAACTCGTAGCATCAGCTCACACATCACGTCTTAGCAAGATTATAAAACAAAAGCAACCACGACAGACAGCTGTTGTATTCCTGTTCTTATTGTTGTTCTTTTGCCTCAATGCACGCGGCGTTTTTTTGACACACCTCGACGGAATTAAGAGATGTAGATATAAAAGTTCCCACACTCCTTGGAGCTGAGAATTTACTTTTTCCTCAGCTTCCTTTTTTGTCTCCGGGTTATGGCTGCTCCTCTATGATGCATCGGCAAAGCGAATTTGTACGTTCTCATCTGAACACATGTTTGGATGGGAATAATTGCAGCTTTCAGTTGTAATGGTGACCGAGTCGACTCATGCTGTGTCTGGAGCAGAGCAGAGACCGGTGGGGTCGTGCAGGGCCTCGCCGTGACTTACAACTGCTCGAGTGGCTGTTTCTGCACGTTAGATTCGGCATTTGTTCTTCCACATTTCATGCATCATATCTATTCATTCTATCATGTCTGTACTGATCATGCTGTCCACTTCGTCAGCATAGACCAAGATCGGGACCATACGTTAATGTAAACTTACTCATCGAATTTCACCGAAGCGAAAACCGATGGAAGTCTTACCAAGGCAGACCGAGCAAGGGAAAGGGAGGAGGAACGCAAGGGCGTGCACGAAAGCAGATTAGAGCGAAAGCCGTCGGAGGTGAAACGACACTTAGGTGAGATAGATATCCGGAGATTCGAGGGTTAGAAGGAAGGAGAGACCACGAAGAAGCTTGAGTAAGTAGGAGGTCATCGGCCTTCGGGAGCCAAGATGGGGAGAACTGTGATGATGAAGGAAGAGAGTTGATGCAAAGAAATTAGAAGGGTCAGGAGGAATTAGGGGATGGGAAGGGTCCTCTCATGAGGGACGGGGTAAGAATGGGCCAAAGGACAGCGCTTTTCTCAGTAAATTCATGGACGGAGGAAAGAGATTCGCTCCTGAAGTAAGATGAGGCGTGACTGTGAAATTATTGATTATTTCGTGCTTTCATGACCGGTTTGTTAAATGCACGTTTTTGCTTGTTTCATGAGTAGTTAATTTCCTACATAGAGGTATGGTGGTTCATATTGTTAGATATAGCAAGTGCTAATGATATTTTCACCAAGAGAAGATACCGTAAATTTAGACTGTAAATATCTTTCATTTGTAGTGATGCTAAGCTTAATGTCGGCGCGAAA
>NW_028234421.1:17919631-17927131 GCF_977035675.1 Penaeus japonicus | reverse complement strand
TCACCAAAAGCAATGATGTTTACAGGCAGAATAAGAGCAATAGAAGTGTCAAGCTACCGAGGAAGTTAGCGGCAGAGCGGAGGAGAGTTCGCTTGGGCCACACATAAAAAGTTGGAGTGTGCTGCTCAATCACATACGTCCCACTAGATTATAGTCTCCACGCTCTCTTTTTTTCCGAACTGTGCCCAAACTACAGATCCAAAGGTGCATTGTACTCTTTAACTTACCTCTTCTTCGTCCCATGTAATTACATCTCTGTGATGGTTTTGCGGCACAAGCATCCGCTCCTGTTTGGACCTATTGTGTGCAGGTCAGGCATGCCAAGCAACGCCATGCTCCTGCTTGTGTCTGAGGTGAGGCGGCGTGGATCTGACGTGAAATATGGACGCGCTTTGATTTCTCCTCGATCGTTTCGTCTTGTATGACATTTTCCCCTTATCATCGTTATGTTTTTTTTTATTTCGTGTGGGATCGTGAAAATAGGTCTGTGCTTGTGAGGAGGCTGTGTGACGAGTCTTCAAGTAAATCTTTCCAAATGATGGAGGGGGTAGAAGGCTGAACCGAGACCCGCCAAACACACTCGCATCTTCCCCTCAAAGAAAGACCTGCGCTTGGTTTTCGCTGGCACAAAACCACACCCTCTCATGCCTTGCTGCTTGACCACTCCTGTTTCATTGATGCCTGACCGCATCTCCTCTGTTACCCGGCCACGCCTCCCGCTGTCTCACTCCTTGTCTTGCTGCTGTTTAAAGTTTCGCTGTCTGACCACGCACCCTTGCATCCTGCTTTCTGCTCTCTTCCTCGCTGATTATACCCTCCCTCGTCCTGCTCCCTGATTTGGTGTCTTACTTTAGTCTGATCACTATAGTTTCTGCTACTTTGATTGTTATTTGCCATTTCTTCATTTCCCTCTTTCTGCCACGTGGAACATCTGTAGACTAATGCTCTGTGTGTGATTTTTCCAAGACTTTAGCCACACTTCATGCTCTTTCGTTTAGGATTGTAAAAAGTACATATACAATCTGCGACTTTATCAGCTGTCCCATCAGTTCCCTTGCTTGCCACGAATTACCAAGTTATTCAGGTGTGTAAGAATTAATGTATAGTGATTTTTGTATCAGATTTCATTATCATGATATCATCGGCTGGCGACCATGTTCTTGTTCCCTGTCTGTATATTGAAATTTCAAGGCAAGAAATCAACAGCTTATATGTAATCATAAGTCAGTCATGGAAGTTATAAGAGTGTATCAGTTGATTCGGATTCGTTGAGGTGCATGGCGATTTGTTTACATTAATAAGAGCCAGGGAGATGTTTTATATGTATCCCCGTGCAATGCGTGCACAGCCTGGAGGGATAATTGAATTCTACTTAATGTAAATAGATTGTTCTGAATTGGATGACCACCATTATTATTTTCGGAAACTCATATAGTCCTAGACTATTTAAGGTTTAGAAGTTCCATGAATGTATGCCTAATGCCTGTGTCAAACGTTATTTTAAAATATAACCAGACACTTTATCAAAATGCTCCACCGACTGTAAATATCCTTTCCACACAGGCAAAAAATGACAGGTCGAAATATATTGTAAAACTAAACACAAATGACTGGGTTAGAAAAAAAGCAAAGTACACTTACGAAGAATGGAGCTATGCCATCAACGCACAACACGTAAGTCAAAATGACACCTGCGTAGGCAAGGATGCTTTAGTATGCGAAAAGCAGGGTCGGTCTCAGCAGGCTGCCTTTAGGAACGCCGGAGGTGGTGTCTCTGGATGAGGATTGATCACTTCAGGAAGCCAATACTTTCTTTTGCCAATGATATCTAGAGATGTGCACCGAGTACTGGCCTTTTATCTCTCTTTAACAAATTACCGCATTAATCTTGTACCGTAGTAAACAATAAAAAAAAATAATAATAAGGTAATTTTCCGTTCTGGACAGTGGTGCCTAAAATGTAGTCATACACACTAGTAGCTTCTGACTGGCCGGTGTTGATGATCAGTTGCTTGATTATTTGCTTGGAGGAATTGCTTTACACGAGAGGAGTTAGCTTTCTCAAGAATTAAGCCGAAAGTCGGCAAAGCGTAGATAAATCTATAATTATTGTTTACTCTTCGGTTGCTGCATTCGCTACCAGGGTAGGTATTGCTAGTTCAAACTCCTTCAAAAAAAACTTCCTGATCATTGTTTGCTTTCCGGCTAACTCTTATAAAGTGCTTATTACAGCCAGCAGAGATGGATGAGATATTACAGTTTGTCTCTATCTGGCGTCTGGATTCCGGGAAGGATCGCGGAAAATGATCGTATTTTGAAATCATTCAGGGTTTTCGGATTACTGTTTATTAAAATGGAGTTGATTGAAAACGGTACCGCTGATCATAAGAGCTATCATATAGGTATTTGTGGAAGCAATATTATTGATTATGATGATGACAGTGGTAATGATATTATAATAATTATATCCATGACCATTATCATAATTATTAATATCATTATTATTATATAGTATAAATAATGATAATAGAAATAACGATGAATGACATGATATTATTGCTTTTTATCAGCATTATCACAATTGCTCTCACACTTATCTTAATCAGAGAGGATATCCATGGAAGTTAATGATTACCTTACTTATTGTACTTAGTACAAGATAATCACACACTTTAGATAATAAAACTTAGGGCTACCATATCAGGCTACCCAAAAAAAAGACATTCCTCCGGCTACCTCTTCCCCCTCCTTCGCCCTCAGAGAAATCTTAGGGTTGTGCCGACTCCTAGATATCATTCTATAGGCTTAATGTACTTCAAATTTTAAAACTCGGTATTTGATTTTTTTTTCATTATTGGAAAATGACCAGGCTATAGTCTGAAGTGAAATAGCCTGCCTCTCTCTCTCTCTCTCTCTCTCTCTCTCTCTCTCTCTCTCTCTCTCTCTCTCTCTCTCTCTCTCTCTCTCTCTCTCTCTCTTTATCTCTCTCTCTCTCTCATTCCTCTCTCTCTCTCTCTTTATCTCTCTCTCTCATTCCTCTCTTTCTCTCTCTCTCTCTCTCTCTCTCTCTCTCTCTCTCTCTCTCTTTCATTCCTCCCTCTCTCTATCTATCTATCTCAATCTCTCTCTCTTTCTCTCTCTCTCTATCTATCTATCTCCTTAGACTTCCTACGAAATCCCTGATATTTCAGTAAGTATAAAGAAAATCCATACGTATACGGTAGCCATACTAAAATTCAAAGTAGACAAAAATAAGATTCTTTGCATTTTGATAAAACTACTAATTAGTGTGAGTGTATGGACGAAATAGCAACTCGACTTAGTCTTGTAATTAGTAATGTTTGCTGCACTGCCAGTGTTATTGGAGTCCAGGAAGAGAAATGGAAGAAATTTAAGAAAGAACCCAACAGCTCTCTTCGGACCAACCATTCAAAGTTCTACGATTACGAGTAGTCACGATTCAGCGGAAAAAAGGACACGTATACAAGTTTGAGAAGCAGTTTCTAGGAGTCACTTAAATGCCTTTGTAAACAATGCAACATATTTAAAAAAGCAGCATAGATGAAATTCAGGAAGAAGCTTCAGACTAACCATGGGCAGTAACGGTCTTTGGTGAAGTCCCATATTCAAGAAAATCAGTTACTTAACCGGTAGACCAGCTTGACAAAGGCTTAGCTGGCTTAGCTTCAGTGAAAAGATATTTGTAATTAGGGATATGCGGTCTTATTGCTTAAGTTGGTTTTGGGATTGGTTAGCATGAGGAATCTTGGTAACAATTGTGAAAGGGGATCTACGGGTCTTAAGCTGTGGACATTAAACGAGGGTGATTGATTGAATCAGGCTTTTTACAAGGTAATAATCATATATATTATAAATATGGATAATGACCACGTGGTCGGAGCAAGCAACACGCGTTGTCTTTGTAAAACGATGAAAACCTCAAAAAATCTAAAAAATAACTTCTAAAACTGCAAGGTTGCATGAGAGCAACAAGAATGACCCTAATGCATACAAAGCTAGCATCCAAAGATCTAGGATAATCTAACAAAAGTTATGTGAACACAACAAAGGTATAATGAACCACAGCATAGGGAAGAATGCTGCAGCCAAGATAGAAAAAGAACTTTCGTGTTTAACGAAAAACACTGTCAATGATTATACAGCTTGGTAGCTGGCGCAGACAACAGCTAATTAAAAAAGAGAGAAAGAGGGTAGAAAAGTATGATAAACTGCAGCGATATTGCGAGCGAAATCAAAGTCAATTATGCAAAAGATAGCAATAGAACGCTTGGTATTCCCTCGGGCAACGTACGTATGTATGTACATTATGTGAGCACGCACATGTGTGATTGTACCCCACACATGTCGTCACTTTGGTGGGCAAAGCATAAATCAGCTTGAGGACAGGGAATGGACCATATATCAGCTTGAATGTACAGTGGTTAAACTCCTCATCTTGCAGTTCCAAGACCATAAGGCCAGATTCGAGGACCATAAGACCAAAGGCCATAAGACCGAACTTCATCTCGTGGCATAAGGACCACTCTTCCTCTTACGGTCCTCCTTCAAGGTCCAAGTTACTAATGAATTAATAGGCCATAGATTATGCATAGGTTGTGCATCGTTTGTTGCGGTTGCCTGCCTCCCTGCAAGTAATCCGTACAATCCTTGCAATAGCATCGCTAAAATATGCAACAGTATTGATCGAGAAAATCATCGGAATAACAAAGTGTTTGTTGAAGTTGATATTAGACGGGGATGCTTTTTATAAAAGTGTGAAAAAATAAGATGAATTTAGTTGAAAGACAGCGGAAAGACCAAAGTTTCAAAATACTTTGAACTTAGTGTGCGATTGCTTTCTACTGACACTGACGCGTTCTTTTGGTATAGTTGAATCCTGAAATTAATCTGATCAACAATTGCTATTCCTACATCTTCTGATGCGTAAGGATTGGGTATGCGCGTGTATCTGCTCTATCAGTTTGGTGATTGTGAAGATAATGGACCGAGAAAGAAAAAAAAAATAAATGATCTGTGATATGGAACAGACAATAAATATAGCCTTCTAAGTAGAGATTGCAGATCAATTGTGGTTGAATTAAAAGGTCGTTTATTAGGAATGGGCTTTACTGAAGCAAAAGATGCGTATCCCGTGCAATATGTTACTGATGGAACCTTTTACTACGGTGTCACGCAAGGAATTAGCGTATGTACTACGAATCAGAGGGAATATTTATAAAACAGTTGTTCGGTCTGCCATGCTGTACGGAATAGAAACCATGCCAACGACAAATAGGCAGGAAGCGGAGATGGAAGTAAGTGAACTAAAAACGTTAAGATTTTCCTTGGGTGTGACGAGGGTAGATAAAATCCAAAATAAATATATTAAAGGGACCACATATGTGCGGCAATTTGGGGAAAAGGAACAAGAAGCAAGGCTGAGGTGGTTTGGGCATGTGAGGAGGAAGGATGAGGATTATGTGGGGAGGAGGATGCTGGATATGGAGGTACCCGGAAGGAGGAAGAGAGGGAGACCAAAGAGAAGGTACATGGATGCTATAAAGGAAGACATGGAAGCAGTAGGTGTGACTGAGGAATGCGCAGAAGACCGAGCGCGTTGGAGAAAGATGATCCGCTGTGGCGACCCCTAAATGGGAGCAACCGAAAGAAAAAGAAGATTACGAATCAGTACGTTATGAGACACTATATGCAGTACACGTGGATGATTAGTGTCATTTGCACGCACAGTTATCTAGAGTCATGCATTTACGTGTGCCAAACATGTGTCCAAATAATTCATGAATATGCAGTGTATTCCTATGGTAAAATTCCTGTTGGAAATCCAATGTGATAAGTGTCATTTATCCTTTAGGAATCATGTACTTGCATATGCAGCAGTCATGCACCTACTTCTGCAACAGGTAAACACATACGTCAGTGTCAGTTACGGGACTGCGAAAGCGCCATTCTTATCAATGACGGCCACGCACCGCCATTACCCCAGGTCGTCCATCTGCACAATGCCGGATATAAATTGATGCGAGTGTCAGTCACGCACATACTAGATTCTGTGCCATCCATTCACCTTCGCGTGTACTACTAGCAGCAGCAGTTATTCCAGTGCATTTGCAGATGCAGAAACGCTAGGTGGCAACAGTCCCGTTAAACATGCTAATTTTTGAAGCCAGTCATAAATCTACAATTGTGTCAATCATGCAGTAACCTTTGCGCCAGTCATGATCCACTCTGAATAGCAGTATCGATCACAATCATGAACTTGCATTACCACTAGTTATGCACCTGTGTCAGTCATACATCAGTACCGGTGTTGGTTGTGCAATTGCGCCGATTTACGCCCTGCATTAAATAGTTCTGCCCAAGAACACTACACACACTGATGGCAGTATTAAGTATGTTTTTTTCCGAGCCACATATTAGTGTTGTACGCTTTATTATTTCAATGTTGCTCATATAGACTTAAATCATTGCTAACCATTGCAACTCCACATATACTAGCTTTGTACTTCAATCAGATATCTATACATTGCGTCCAAGAACATTTGCGCGAGCCAAATAGTGGTGATCTTATTTAAGCCATACATGAGCCTTTCTTGATCCATACTTGAGCCTTACTTGAGCCATACTTGAGCCTTACTTGAGCCATACTTGAGCCATACTTGAGCCTTACTTGAGCCATACTTGAGCCTTACTTGAGCCTTACTTGAGCCATACTTGAGCCTTACTTGAGCCATACTTGAGCCTTACTTGAGCCATACTTGAGCCTTACTTGAGCCATACTTGAGCCTTACTTGAGCCATAATTGAGCCATACTTGAGCCTTACTTGAGCCATACTTGAGCCTTACTTGAGCCATACTTGAGCCATACTTGAGCCTTACTTGAGCCATACTTGAGCCTTACTTGAGCCATAATTGAGCCATAATTGAGCCTTACTTGAGCCATAATTGAGCCTTACTTGAGCCATACTTGAGCCTTTCATGAGACATACTTGAGCCATACTTGAGCCTTACTTGAGCCTTACTTGAGCCATAATTGAGCCATACTTGAGCCTTACTTGAGCCATACTTGAGCCTTACTTGAGCCTTACTTGAGCCTTACTTGAGCCATACTTGAGCCATACTTGAGCCTTACTTGAGCCATACTTGAGCCATACTTGAGCCTTACTTGAGCCTTACTTGAGAGTTACTTGAGCCATACTTGAGCCTTACTTGAGAGTTACTTGAGCCATACTTGAGCCTTACTTGAGCCATACTTGAGCCTTACTTGAGAGTTACTTGAGCCATACTTGAGCCTTACTTGAGCCATACTTGAGCCTTACTTGAGCCATACTTGAGCCTTACTTGAGAGTTACTTGAGCCATACTTGAGCCTTACTTGAGCCATACTTGAGCCTTACTTGAGCCTTACTTGAGCCTTACTTGAGCCTTACTTGAGCCATACTTGAGCCTTACTTGAGCCATACTTAGCCTTACTTGAGCCTTA
>NW_028234421.1:17912131-17914631 GCF_977035675.1 Penaeus japonicus | reverse complement strand
ACTATTATTATCATCGTTATTTTATTATTATCATCATCATTATTATTACTATTATCCTTATAACTACCATGCTTATCATTTATCATAATGATAATTAACATCATACTCATTACTATGATCATAATGTAAATGATATAGGTATCATCATTTACATAATTGTTTCCATTATTAGTATCTTTATCATCATTGTAATTATCATCATCTTTTTTGTTAACAATGTGACTTTTATCACCATAACTATCTTAATGATACTTCTAGTATTACTATTATCAATATTACTACTAGCAGAAGTAGTACTGTAGGTATCGTTATTTTGAATAATTGTTTTTCTTTTTTGTAGCTTATTATCATCATTATCATGATCATCATCCTTCTGATCATCATTTCATCATGATCGTCATCATCATCATCAATATTATTACTAAATTATCACCATTATCATTGTCACCATCAATGTCATTTTCATCAGCATTTTTATCATCTTAGATATGATTTCTAATGAAATATCGAGTTATTATCGGTACGTTTCAAAACTTTTATTCCAAAGTTTTTGTCTTTTATCATTATCACTGTTTTTCGTTGCCTAAGAAAATTACAGTAGGAAGATATTGCTCTTGTTATCATTGCGGGTATTTAATCTAGAATAACCAATTGTTCTAGTATAAGTAAAAGTGGATCAAGCTCTTTATTACCATGGAAGCTATGACATTTGACACTATTTCGCAAATATTGTATCTTTTTCAAATATATGAAAGGTATGTGATGTGACAGGGACTGGCTTTGGGAGTCGAAAGGGGAACGTGAGACTGTTTTGAACTTCAATGGTTTCTCTTTTCTTCCTTTTTCTTTTCTTATGTGTCTATTCGTTGAGAAAAGTTTGCCTGGTCACATATTTTTGGGAAAGTAGGGAAAGTCCTGATAAAAAAGTAGTTTGTCTTCTATTCAATAGGGAGTGTGTGAAACATAGAAATGTTTATTCATTTAGGAACTGTTGACAGAGTGAAACCATTAACATATATATCAACAGGTTATGTTGTATGAAAAGTATGAAAATTATAAATATGCACTGGTAACTATCAGTCTGTGCTTGTTTTTCAGAGGTAAAGCATAATAATTTACAATAGAGCTTTTTAGATAAACTAAGCGTCAAATGCATATATGAATATGCATAATCCAAGAGTTGATTGTGAAGTCGCAAGCTCATGCCCATACGAATGTCATGCACAAGCTCACCGACGGAATATCGAAGGCATTTTTCCGAGTGTGTGCTGAAAATAGCGCCATAGGCCATCGAGCACTGAAGCTAATGCAACGGGGCACTCCAAAGCAGAAGCAGAGCTCGGGGGTTAACGTGAAGAAGTATAAATATTTGTATTTGTTCCAGGTCGCTTCAGGTCCATCGTACTTATTAACTATTCGATAGCAGAAGTATTAACGTCAGAAGAACACAAATACCTGCTGCCTTGTCAAAAGTGCTGCATCAGTAGTGACATCACGATATAAAATACGAAGCAAAAACACAAGCAAGATCGGTTACAGCACCAAGAGCAAAGGGAACATGAAACAAAATCATATCGAGAGCAAAATCTTCTCAATGCTTCACGCTCCACCCAAGGAATTAACAGCAGAACCATCCCCCTCATACGCAACTCAGCAAGAACAACAGATTCAGAGGATCCTCAGCAGCTGGATAAAGGCAGCAGGATTTCAGGAAGGCAGAGGAGTGCCTGCGCGACGCGAGGCTGCGGGACCTGGAGTTAGGGGGCGGTAGTGTCTGGGTGTGACGGCGGGAAGAGCACCTCGCTCGCCGCTGCCGTAAAGCCCTCGCATAAAACAGGAGTGATCATTAAATGGCACCGCTATTCACCAGCTCCCGGGAAGAGACAGTAAAACAATAAATGACTAAACTTGACCAAGAGGGGCCAAATACAGATGAACAATGGCTTATGTCAGAGAGTGGCATTTTATGATTTGCTCACGATGCTTCCCTGCCATAAACCCCGGCGTTTCAAGGTATAAAATTCTCGCGGGGAGAAAAGTGTCTCCGGTTTAGACTTTCTTCCGAATTATTTAACTTAATTCTCGAACCAGCGGAATCAATTTTTGTTGTCAGATCGATTCATTATAATGAGTGTTTTCAGCTCCATTTGGCAGTGCTGACATGATAAGCGGTGTGGTCATTAATCGTAAGTGAAGTACCATCCGTCTGTTGAGCGAACCACGCGGGAAATGAGTGAAAACTTGTGGCGGAGATGTCCCCTGCGTGTCGGTAATGGATGTGCGCAACATAAAGACATATGGGCCTCGGCAGTGACGCTCAAGTAAAAACTCACTTCATTTATACAGCTTCCCTGATTGGTCCGTCATCCCCGGCTGGAGCTCTCCCATTGGACAGCAGGCGTTCAAGTCCTGCCCACTGTTATCACCCGGTCATGCAATGTGCGCCTAATGCTACGTGGGGCACAATGTTTAACACAGTTTTAATATAAAACAGACGGAG
>NW_028234421.1:17906937-17912031 GCF_977035675.1 Penaeus japonicus | reverse complement strand
GTGTCTATGCATATATGCCTAAATATTTTATCTTTTTATCTATATATATATCATACATATATATGTATATATATATATATATATTTATATATATATATAAATATATACATACATACACACACACACATATAATGTATATATATTTATATATATATTATATAATATATTATATATTATATATATATATATATATATATACATATACATATACATATACATACAAACTACACACACACACACCACACAAACCCACACCCACACACACACACACCACACATACATATATATGTATTTATATATATTTATATATAATATATATAATATATATATATATATAATATATATATTATTTATTATATACATAATTTGTGTGTGTGTGTGTTGTGTATGTATACATTAATATATATAAGTTTAATATAAATATATACATATATATGTATATATATACATATATATATATATATATACATATATTTATATTGATGTATATATATATATATAAATATATATATAAATATATATATATATATATTGTATGTATGTCTGTGTGTGTGTGGTGTGTGTACATATATATGTACGTCAATATATATGTATATATGTATAACATATTTTATGTATATGTATATATGTATATGTATATGTACATATATATATATATTTTATATTTTATATATATATATATATATATATATATATATATATTTATATATATATATATACAGTATGTTTGTGTGTGTGTGTGTGTGTATGTGTGTGTGCGTGAGTGAGTATGTGTGCATATATGTTTGTATGTAAATATACAAGCATTAATATTCCATATGTAGTCTTACTTCATGTACCGAAGCTAACAGCCGAGACGATAGGCAGCCGATATTCTTCGAGCGCCTCTGCCTCTCAGTGTTTTCATCAGCCATGCATAAAGGGCGGATCCCATCCGATTATATTTAGATGAATCATTTCCAAATATTTAATTTCTTGCTATAACTGATAACCTCTTTGTTACTCTTAGTTACTCCCTCTTGCTTATTTCCTCTTCTTCCGTCCTCACCTTTTTCCTCTTTCCCTCTGCGTTTCTTTCTTGACAACAACAAAAGAAAAGCTATTTGCTTCACGCTCGTTCCTTCTCCTCTGGGTTCAGCTCTGGAGACACGAGAGGGAAAAAGAGTAACTGCTATGTGGAGAAATTGCTTTTTGATAGTGATCTCACGCCAATGGACAGTCCGTGGCACAGTCACTCTCCGCTCTCGATTGGGGGGGGGGGGAGATAGAGAGAGAGAGGGTAGGGAGGGAGAGAGAAAGAGTGGGGGGCTCCGAGAGAGCGAAGGAATTGGCGAGGTAAGAGAAAGAGGGAGAAAGGGAATATATATATAGAGATAGATAGATGTGTGTGTATATATAATATAATTATATATATATATATATATATATAATATATATATAATATATATTATATATATATATGTACATATATATAATATATATATATATATATATATATATATAATATATATATATATATATATATATATTATTATATATTTGATTATATATATTATACATATATGTCTTTTAACTGTGTGTGTGTTTTCTTAAGGAAATTCTTGAACACACTGAGTCTGATTTCTCCATGTCCCTGAGAGAGAATAAATGCAAATTGTAATATAGGGAACTAGGAAACAAGTTGAAGTATATCCTCTATGGGTGGCGTTTGGAGTCTATATATACATATACGCATATATATATACACTTAATGAAAATAATGAAAATGATAATTGTTTTTTTAATCCTTTTAAATTAGTACTATGTGTGTGTTATTACTTCCACTGTTCTTGTGACGATGATAATGATTGTAATCATATCCCTTATGATATTACTGTAATAATTATAGCATTAAGAATAATAACAGTTAGTTTTGATAATGATAATGCTAAGAATGGCAATCATTGTTAACTATTACTATTTTCGTTTCATCAGTATTCTTATTATTATTACTATCATTGTTCATCTTATTTGTTATTGTTTATTTCTGCTGTTACTATCATTATCCTCATCATTGTCGTTATTGTTATAATGATTGATATTGTCATGACTATTATTTTTGTTTTCATGATTATCATATGTCATTATCGTTATCAGTATTCTTTTTATTATCATTATTGACTAATATATTCAGCTTTAGTGTTCTAACACATCCCATTTTAGGAATCCGCCAAAAATCAACTTTATCTTTGTTTGGTTTTGTGTTTACAACTTCAGCGCATCGTAGGATTTTTCTCCGAATCAGAAACTCAAAATTTGGACTAATTTTCGAAATTTCGTTTACGCCGTTCACGAGACAGACATCTTGGTAGCCCTTCCTTGCTGTCTTCGTGATAGGAAATATCAAGAACCAGACAGTGCGCATTAAGAACCTCTCCTGTTCTGCTTCGCGCCTCTGCGTGTGGCTTCGCTCCGTCTTCAGAGTCGCTCTTGACTTCGCCGGCCGTTCTTGGCTGCATTTCGGGAGGCGTGGGTAGTTCTCGAATCTTTCTCCTTTTAGTCTGCTCTGTTTTTCTTCTCTCTGTTCTCTACTCTATTTTTTTCCTTTGTTTGTTCTCCTTCCTTATATTTTTAGTATCATTATTATCATCATCATCACTATCATTAATGATATTATGATTACTGTAATCATTATCATTCTTATCATTAGTCACTATTGTTATCATTATTATTATTATTATCATTATTTTTATCATAATCATTATGATAACTATTATTACTATCATTATTACTATTAGCATTATTGTAATTATCATAATTAATATCATTATCCTTATCATCTCTATCACCGTCGTTTTTGTTTTTTTTTATTATTCTCTTCATTATTATGTTAATCCATATGCTTATTTTTGGTAATCATCATCACTATCCTTCCTCTTCCTCTTCCTCTTCTTCTCAGTCTTCCTCATATTCTTGCTTTGGATCTTGCAAGATATTTCATGATTACCGATATCAGGTAAAACAGGAAAATGATTTTTTTTATCCATTATCGAATAACAATAAGGAACTTAATCCCCAAGTTCGTAAGGCGATATTCCCTGAATCTCAGCGACTTACAAGCAATGCCATCAAGTCTGAGGCAATAACATAAAGTCAATAAGTGTTTTCAACGGAATTGCAACGAGAGTCACTATCATTATCGTCTTCTTCTTCTTCTTTTTCTTCTCGTTTTCGTTTCTTTTTTTTCTTCATCTTCCTATTTTCTTTAAATTCTCTTTCTTCTAACTCTCTCCACCTCTTATGATTCTCTTTTTCTTCTTTTTTTCTTCTTCTATTTCTTCCTCGTGTTTCTATTCTCCTTCTTTTCCCTATCCTCCTCCTCCAATCCCTTGAGAAATGTTTTTTGTTTTTTTAAAGTCAATCTATTCAACAAGGAAACGAATCGATCGAGGGGAAGGGTTGGGTGGGGAGGGGGGCGAGCAAGAGGGAGGGGTCGCCGAGCCCCCTCCGGTGAGCGCCAACCCGGTGTTCTTCGGCCGAGAGAACATTCCAGAACTCGGGGCATACCTTCGGCGAGATGACGTGAGATTAAGAGTCGTACACGCGAGGTATGATAATGGCCTGAAATTCTACTTCATTTCGCTCAAACGCTAATACGTTGCATGGCCGTGTGATAATATTTTGCATGGAGCATAGCGAATGATTCGGTCCGAAGAAAAAGAAAAGAAAAAAAATGAAAAAAAAATATATAATTCTTCTTTTCCTTTTTTTGCTGGTCGTCGGGTCATTAATTTTGGATTTTGGAAAGACAATACGATTCTTATTTACGAGTTGCTTCAGGAATGCCAGTTTGACACCCTCGGCAGTTCGGTTGTTGTAGTGACCCTTGGGATTCTCTGCAGTGTCCATTGCATCCACTCTCAAGCATGTCTTTTTTCGATGTATTGCTTGAGACAAGATTTCATGGCGATCTAGAAATGTGAAGTTAAGATGAAGTGTTTGTATGCGTGTCTCTGTGTGTGTGTGTTTGTATCTCTGCTTATCTCACTCTTTCTTTCTGTCAGTATCTCTCTCTCTCTCTCTCTCTTCTTCTTCTTCTTCTTCTTCTTCTTCTTCTTCTTCTTCTTTTTCTTCTTCTTCTTCTTCTTCTTCTTCTTCTTCTTCTTCTTCTTCTTCTTCTTCTTCTTCTTCTTCTTCTTCTTCTTCTTCTTCTTCTTCTTCTTCTTCTTCTTCTTCTTCTTCTTCTTCTTCTTCTTCTTCTTCTTCTTCTTCTTCTTCTTCTTCTTCTTCTTCTTCTTCTTCTTCTTCTTCTTCTTCTTCTTCTTCTTCTTCTTCTTCTTCTTCTTCTTCTTCTTCTTCTTCTTCTTCTTCTTCTTCTTCTTCTTCTTCTTCTTCTTCTTCTTCTTCTTCTTCTTCTTCTTCTTCTTCTTCTTCTTCTTCTTCTTCTTCTTCTTCTTCTTCTTCTTCTTCTTCTTCTTCTTCTTCTTCTTCTTCTTCTTCTTCTTCTTCTTCTTCTTCTTCTTCTTCTTCTTCTTCTTCTTCTTCTTCTTCTTCTTCTTCTTCTTCTTCTTCTTCTTCTTCTTCTTCTTCTTCTTCTTCTTCTTCTTCTTCTTCTTCTTCTTCTTCTTCTTCTTCTTCTTCTTCTTCTTCTTCTTCTTCTTCTTCTTCTTCTTCTTCTTCTTCTTCTTCTTCTTCTTCTTCTTCTTCTTCTTCTTCTTCTTCTTCTTCTTCTTCTTCTTCTTCTTCTTCTTCTTCTTCTTCTTCTTCTTCTTCTTCTTCTTCTTCTTCTTCTTCTTCTTCTTCTTCTTCTTCTTCTTCTTCTTCTTCTTCTTCTTCTTCTTCTTCTTCTTCTTCTTCTTCTTCTTCTTCTTCTTCTTCTTCTTCTTCTTCTTCTTCTTCTTCTTCTTCTTCTTCTTCTTCTTCTTCTTCTTCTTCTTCTTCTTCTTCTTCTTCTTCTTCTTCTTCTTCTTCTTCTTCTTCTTCTTCTTCTTCTTCTTCTTCTTCTTCTTCTTCTTCTTCTTCTTCTTCTTCTTCTTCTTCTTCTTCTTCTTCTTCTTCTTCTTCTTCTTCTTCTTCTTCTTCTTCTTCTTCTTCTTCTTCTTCTTCTTCTTCTTC
>NW_028234421.1:17884437-17891937 GCF_977035675.1 Penaeus japonicus | reverse complement strand
TAAGAGAGATCTATTTGGACTGTGGATACAATGAATGTGAATATTGGGACGTACATCTCAATTGGATGATAAACTTTGAGAGCTCACTCCCAATTTATCTCTCTTTGGGCTCACATATTTTTTTACCAAACATTACAGCTATATCAACATATTGAAATATATACCGCACAAAAGGTGACTAATCACAAGCACACAGAGTTAAATGTTTACATTTCAGGAAGCGTTATAACAGTATAAATTTTCCCCCTCACCATGATAAGTCCTCTTCTGAGGTCACATAAGCACATACCTGAATATGTGACGTACATATATGTTAGCAAGAAAAAACAATTGTTCGTGGAGGAAATTAAAAATATTTATATTCAACAGAATGTTGCTTCATAAATGACATTCACCTACATCATAATACAATCCTGCTCGGGTTATTATAGTCTCAGCAAAAGGGAAGCCACAGTCCTCTATGCACAACTACCAACTATGATTATGTAATTCATGCAAAATGTTTGCATGAATTACCATCTTTATACATCCATGCAGCCTTAGAGAGAGAGAGAGAGAGAGAGAGAGAGAGAGAGAGAGAGAGAGAGAGAACTGACAACAACAGACAGAGACAGACAGAGAACAAACAGAGACATGACAAAGACAGACAGAGACAAGACAGAGACAGAGATCAGAGACAGAGACAGAGACAGAGACAAGCAGAGACAAGACAGAACAACAGAGACAGAGACAGAGACAGAGACAGAGACAGAGACAGAGACAGAGACAGAGACAGAGACAGAGACAGAGACAGAGACAGAGACAGAGACAGAGACAGAGACAGAGACAGAGACAGAGACAGAGAGACAAACACACACACGCGGCCGAACTCACACAAGCACACCCAAACTCACGCACGCACACGCACTCACACACACACACACACATACACACAAACAAGCACACACGAGCATACACTAGCAATAGCGACGGGATATTAGATTCATCTAATGTTAAATAGCAATACTTCTAATCGTCATTTCACTTATTTACTTTCACGTTCAGCTTATTATTATTCAAATGTTATCTTACTTTTGTTTAAAACTGTGATTAGTAATAGCTACCGTTATGAATAAAGTTATATATTATTAGAATATTCGTCTTCTTAATTTGTTTACAGCTTCCCAGTTCTCTCTCTTTATTGCTAGGGAAATCAGTCGAAAGAACAAAGTCTCCCCTAAAATATTGTTTTCTATGGACCGCAAAAGCTTTCGTTTTCTTT
Organism: Penaeus japonicus; assembly: GCF_977035675.1. Taxonomy (NCBI): domain Eukaryota; kingdom Metazoa; phylum Arthropoda; class Malacostraca; order Decapoda; family Penaeidae; genus Penaeus; species Penaeus japonicus. The sequence continues at coordinate 17,890,676 of NW_028234421.1, read as the reverse complement.
AAGCATTGATGTATTAGGATAAACTATTTTAGACCCGTCGTTTGATTTATCGGAATTAAGAACGTTAAATAAATGAATAAGTAATAAAATTAGGTGAGAAAATGTGAATATTTTACTCTGTATTCTTGTGATTAATCCGCATTTTGTAATGTATATATAGCTGTAAGGTTTTTTTTTTTTTTTTTTTATACATACATACACACACACACACACACACACACACACACACACACACACACACTCACACACACACACACACACACACACACACACACACCTACACACTCACACATATATATAAAATATATATATAATATAATAATATATATAATATATATATATATATAATATATATAAATAATATATATGCATATATCTTTATATATATATTATAATATATATATATATATATATATATTTATATATATATATATATGGAGAATATAGTTTTAAGATATATATATATATATATAAAATATATATATTATATATAATATATATATATATATATACATAATATTACATGTGTGTGTATATATATATATATATATATATAATATATATATAGTGATATAATATATATAATGTATTTTAATGTATATAACATTATAGAAACTATATATATATATATAAATATATATTTATATATAATATATATATTATATATATATATATATAATATATATATAATATATATATGCGCACAGACACAAACGCGCACACACATACACACACATAATGATAATGATTACAAAGATAATGAAAGCACCATCATTATTAGTTTTTTTCTGTCTTTTCTACTTGTCTACGATTCGTTACACTCTACCGCGCCAGTATTTATCTGATTAGGGGGTGCCTCCTACGATGTCAGTGCGGACGTGGTGGAACCTGTTGTCTAGAATGGGAACAGTACGGAGGGGAGATTTGGTGTACCTCTGGACCTTATTTCACTGGCCCTCGATGCAGGTACGGCACCACTGATGGCGGGCCACACGACCTTACTGCGAAAGAGATGCTGGGTGGCCCTGATGTCGCGGTGCTCGTGGTGGGCGTTGAAGAAACGGCGTCGGAGGGAGGGCGGGATGTATGGGCGTGGATATCCCAAGGAGACGTTGCAGAGGAGGTCGTCCACGGAGTCGGGGATTTGGATCTTTTCCAGCTGGAGCGAAGTCTGGCCTCCTACCAGGCAGAGACAGAGACAGAGACAGAGACAGAGACAGAGACAGAGACAGAGACAGAGACAGAGACAGAGACAGAGACAGAGACAGAGACAGAGACAGAGACAGAGACAGAGACAGAGACAGAGACAGAGACAGAGACAGAGACAGAGACAGAGACAGAGACAGAGACAGAGACAGAGACAGAGACAGAGACAGAGACAGAGACAGAGACAGAGACAGAGACAGAGACAGAGACAGAGACAGAGACAGAGACAGAGACAGAGACAGAGACAGAGACAGAGACAGAGACAGAGACAGAGACAGAGACAGAGACAGAGACAGAGACAGAGACAGAGACAGAGACAGAGACAGAGACAGAGACAGAGACAGAGACAGAGACAGAGACAGAGACAGAGACAGAGACAGAGACAGAGACAGAGACAGAGACAGAGACAGAGACAGAGACAGAGACAGAGACAGAGACAGAGACAGAGACAGAGACAGAGACAGAGACAGAGACAGAGACAGAGACAGAGACAGAGACAGAGACAGAGACAGAGACAGAGACAGAGACAGAGACAGAGACAGAGACAGAGACAGAGACAGAGACAGAGACAGAGACAGAGACAGAGACAGAGACAGAGACAGAGACAGAGACAGAGACAGAGACAGAGACAGAGACAGAGACAGAGACAGAGACAGAGACAGAGACAGAGACAGAGACAGAGACAGAGACAGAGACAGAGACAGAGACAGAGACAGAGACAGAGACAGAGACAGAGACAGAGACAGAGACAGAGACAGAGACAGAGACAGAGACAGAGACAGAGACAGAGACAGAGACAGAGACAGAGACAGAGACAGAGACAGAGACAGAGACAGAGACAGAGACAGAGACAGAGACAGAGACAGAGACAGAGACAGAGACAGAGACAGAGACAGAGACAGAGACAGAGACAGAGACAGAGACAGAGACAGAGACAGAGACAGAGACAGAGACAGAGACAGAGACAGAGACAGAGACAGAGACAGAGACAGAGACAGAGACAGAGACAGAGACAGAGACAGAGACAGAGACAGAGACAGAGACAGAGACAGAGACAGAGACAGAGACAGAGACAGAGACAGAGACAGAGACAGAGACAGAGACAGAGACAGAGACAGAGACAGAGACAGAGACAGAGACAGAGACAGAGACAGAGACAGAGACAGAGACAGAGACAGAGACAGAGACAGAGACAGAGACAGAGACAGAGACAGAGACAGAGACAGAGACAGAGACAGAGACAGAGACAGAGACAGAGACAGAGACAGAGACAGAGACAGAGACAGAGACAGAGACAGAGACAGAGACAGAGACAGAGACAGAGACAGAGACAGAGACAGAGACAGAGACAGAGACAGAGACAGAGACAGAGACAGAGACAGAGACAGAGACAGAGACAGAGACAGAGACAGAGACAGAGACAGAGACAGAGACAGAGACAGAGACAGAGACAGAGACAGAGACAGAGACAGAGACAGAGACAGAGACAGAGACAGAGACAGAGACAGAGACAGAGACAGAGACAGAGACAGAGACAGAGACAGAGACAGAGACAGAGACAGAGACAGAGACAGAGACAGAGACAGAGACAGAGACAGAGACAGAGACAGAGACAGAGACAGAGACAGAGACAGAGACAGAGACAGAGACAGAGACAGAGACAGAGACAGAGACAGAGACAGAGACAGAGACAGAGACAGAGACAGAGACAGAGACAGAGACAGAGACAGAGACAGAGACAGAGACAGAGACAGAGACAGAGACAGAGACAGAGACAGAGACAGAGACAGAGACAGAGACAGAGACAGAGACAGAGACAGAGACAGAGACAGAGACAGAGACAGAGACAGAGACAGAGACAGAGACAGAGACAGAGACAGAGACAGAGACAGAGACAGAGACAGAGACAGAGACAGAGACAGAGACAGAGACAGAGACAGAGACAGAGACAGAGACAGAGACAGAGACAGAGACAGAGACAGAGACAGAGACAGAGACAGAGACAGAGACAGAGACAGAGACAGAGACAGAGACAGAGACAGAGACAGAGACAGAGACAGAGACAGAGACAGAGACAGAGACAGAGACAGAGACAGAGACAGAGACAGAGACAGAGACAGAGACAGAGACAGAGACAGAGACAGAGACAGAGACAGAGACAGAGACAGAGACAGAGACAGAGACAGAGACAGAGACAGAGACAGAGACAGAGACAGAGACAGAGACAGAGACAGAGACAGAGACAGAGACAGAGACAGAGACAGAGACAGAGACAGAGACAGAGACAGAGACAGAGACAGAGACAGAGACAGAGACAGAGACAGAGACAGAGACAGAGACAGAGACAGAGACAGAGACAGAGACAGAGACAGAGACAGAGACAGAGACAGAGACAGAGACAGAGACAGAGACAGAGACAGAGACAGAGACAGAGACAGAGACAGAGACAGAGACAGAGACAGAGACAGAGACAGAGACAGAGACAGAGACAGAGACAGAGACAGAGACAGAGACAGAGACAGAGACAGAGACAGAGACAGAGACAGAGACAGAGACAGAGACAGAGACAGAGACAGAGACAGAGACAGAGACAGAGACAGAGACAGAGACAGAGACAGAGACAGAGACAGAGACAGAGACAGAGACAGAGACAGAGACAGAGACAGAGACAGAGACAGAGACAGAGACAGAGACAGAGACAGAGACAGAGACAGAGACAGAGACAGAGACAGAGACAGAGACAGAGACAGAGACAGAGACAGAGACAGAGACAGAGACAGAGACAGAGACAGAGACAGAGACAGAGACAGAGACAGAGACAGAGACAGAGACAGAGACAGAGACAGAGACAGAGACAGAGACAGAGACAGAGACAGAGACAGAGACAGAGACAGAGACAGAGACAGAGACAGAGACAGAGACAGAGACAGAGACAGAGACAGAGACAGAGACAGAGACAGAGACAGAGACAGAGACAGAGACAGAGACAGAGACAGAGACAGAGACAGAGACAGAGACAGAGACAGAGACAGAGACAGAGACAGAGACAGAGACAGAGACAGAGACAGAGACAGAGACAGAGACAGAGACAGAGACAGAGACAGAGACAGAGACAGAGACAGAGACAGAGACAGAGACAGAGACAGAGACAGAGACAGAGACAGAGACAGAGACAGAGACAGAGACAGAGACAGAGACAGAGACAGAGACAGAGACAGAGACAGAGACAGAGACAGAGACAGAGACAGAGACAGAGACAGAGACAGAGACAGAGACAGAGACAGAGACAGAGACAGAGACAGAGACAGAGACAGAGACAGAGACAGAGACAGAGACAGAGACAGAGACAGAGACAGAGACAGAGACAGAGACAGAGACAGAGACAGAGACAGAGACAGAGACAGAGACAGAGACAGAGACAGAGACAGAGACAGAGACAGAGACAGAGACAGAGACAGAGACAGAGACAGAGACAGAGACAGAGACAGAGACAGAGACAGAGACAGAGACAGAGACAGAGACAGAGACAGAGACAGAGACAGAGACAGAGACAGAGACAGAGACAGAGACAGCTTGTGTGTGACCGGGAGAAGGCTGACCTCGGCACCTATGTCGACGACGAAACGAAGGCTGGAGTGGACATCACGGACAAAAAGAAGGCGCCTCTTGGGGCCGCAGGAGGTGGACGCCCCTAGAGTTGACACGACCTCCGTCCTCTCCGACGACGAAGCCGAGCAACCTCACTTGGCGGCGGCCGAACTCACGCTTCTCTAAGTTCAGCTTCATGCCTTCGCCTTTCAGCAGTCCCAACGTCTCCTGAAGGTTGAATAAGTGTAGAAGGAGATCTAAAGGAGCATAAACCTAAGCCCAGAACCAGAAGGGCCTGGAACAGTTGTGGACATAGAATATCAAAATAAAGGGCGCAAAAAGCGATTCTGAGGAAGACCCAAACCACGAGGTGGAGCCGACTGGGAGAACCCTTCATCACAGCTGATCAACAAATACAATGGCGCAACAAGTAAGTAATACAAAACAACAACGTTATACTTAAAAACCCAGTTAAATTAACGGATGCAATAAAAAATTAAAAAATCCGTATTCCAAAAGTACATAAAAGAAGACACATTAAGAGTCCTCGGACAGGGTAAAGCTATCCGCTTTAAAGTAGATGACATCTTCAAAATGGAACAACTAAATAACATTAGTTATCTGGGAAACTAGGAAGTGCAATGTGAGCAACCTGCTTCATGCAAGTTGTTAAGTTGCTCATACGGAACAATTTAGCCTATAGAAACATACATTCCAATACAAACAATAGAAGGATAAATCAAAACAATATGGGGAGTCAACTCGGAATTTTTTGGAAAATATCAACATGACAAAAATTAACAAAGATAAAGAGAGTGTACAAAAAATTATCCTTACAAAATTCTTAAGGATTACGTTCCAAGGCCCCTCACAGGAGTGACTATGGGTCACACTTCCTTTAATGTCTATCAGCGTACCTTCCCAGTTCCCAGAAGCTTTGATTGTCTACGTTATTGCATTGGGATTATAACAAGCAAGTCTACGAAAAGATGTAGTAACTGTGGTATATCAATCATAATTATAAAGATTGAACAAATTCCTCATACTGTTTGTATTGAGAGGAAGCACATTCACCTAGAGATAAATCTTGCAAAATATACAAGAAAGCCACAGAGATTAATAAAAATACCATAACACCAAACAACATAATAATAAAAAGATTACAGCTGAAGCCAAACTCAAAACAAGAACATCGAATCAATATGAATAAAGATGTCACAAACAAGACATCACTCACTTCAACACAAAACAATGGTACACAATCAACAAAAGTAAATATGAATGGGATGCCACCAACAAATCTAAATATAACACAAACGTATGCAAAAGCGTCACAGGAATAATGAGTAATAAATAAAGTTCACCAAAGTCGGTTTTGATTGACTATCAAAAATGATGTTATCGTAGAGTTATTTTAATACTTTTCCCAATTTCCTATGAACCAA
>NW_028234421.1:17871937-17874437 GCF_977035675.1 Penaeus japonicus | reverse complement strand
TGGTCTGTTGCAGGTGGCGCGGTAGTACTGTTCGTCATGTCTTTGGTATGTGTAGTCGCCTATGGCTGTTTGATGGCGGGGAGGCGAATCGGACATGGAAAGGAGCACTGGCAATAAAGGAACTTGTTTATTCGTTCGAACTTTGATAAATACTTAGTGTAGTGATAATAAAAGATGTGATGTTGATATCCTTCTATAAGTATATTGGAAAATTATTGGTGGATAAGACATATTGCGCATTTCATTTTAGAAGTGATTGATGGAATTAAATACTGGGATTTTTTCGGAAAAAAGGTGAATATTCACATTCCAGACGAGGAAGTTAATGTCTACAGCCATGAGGTACAAATTCACTTTCACATACCGCGCAGGCACTCCGCACGCCCAGGTCACGTGATAAATAAGCTTGTTTTTGAAGTGCACACAAAAGCTATTCGGTATATGTAATGTACGCAGAGGAGACACACGTCAAGCTCATACATTCACTCATACGTACAAGGATGCCCACACGTAATACACGGTCACATATGAATGGTTAATGTTCTTTCAGACTGAAAAAGGAAAAGAAAATTAGGAAAGTCATGATTATAGTGAATGGTTGCAGGTGCGTGCATGGCAGATGACTAAGCAAAGAGACGCAAGAGCGAAGCTGGTGCTTGCAGGCAGTCCATGTATAATGACAGGAGTATATTGTGCACGGGAAGGTGGGTGCAGGGAGGAGAAAGAGAGAGATATGGAGGGAAAGAAGGGGAAACAACAAAGATCCTGAGGAAAAAAGAAAGAAAGAGAGGGGGAAAATAATGAACGCGAGAAAAAGGTGGGTATGAGAAAAGTGAACGCTCTGCTGAGAGGAGGCGGGGCATGCTAGAGATCGCCGCGGGGTTCTGGGAGAAAGTCTTGCCCTCAAACCACAGCTCGATGCCCGATGCCCGTTTTTCCCCAACCTCCCCTTCCTTCCACTCCCCCTCCTCCTCCCGCTAGCATCCTCGCCTTGTCGACGACCCCTTTCTTCCTCTTCCTCGTCTCTTCCCCCTTCCCTCTTTCCTCGCTTCGTTTACCCTCCTCTCTCCCCTTCCTCTCCCTCCCTCCTTCTTTTCCCGCCTCTCCTTTCTCGCCTCCTCCGCCCTCCTTCCTCACCTCCTTCCTCGCCTCCTCCGCCCTCCTTCCTCGCCTCCACCGCCCTTCTTCCTTTATTGTAGAAAGCATAAGGTTCGAGATTCGAGGAATGGACGAGAAGGATCAAAGAAGAGAAGTTACAGAAAAGAGGAGGAGGAAGGAAAATGAAGGAGAAGGGAATTAAAGAAGCAGAAGAACAAAGACAAGAATAAGAAGCGGGTGCAAAAAGAAGAAAAAAAAACGGTGATAGAGTAGATCAGAAAGAATCCGCTCAAAGACGACGAGGCTGAAGGGGATTGCGAGGCGGTGTGAGAAGCTGCCATGACGGGCGCTGCCTCTTCACCTGCCCTCCTCTGCCCCTACCCCTACCCCTTGCCCTACGCTGCCCCTACCCCCTGCCCTTCCATTGTTACCCACTGCCCTCCTCTGCCCCTCCCCATGGGCCAGGCATGACGTCATTACCTCATTTTCACTGCCGCGACATTTTCTTGCTGTTCCCACAAAGCACCGGGTCAGGGTTTATGGCGTCCAGCTGTGTTTTTTGTGAATAGTTGTCTTTGTGCATTCAATGCTCATGATAATCTACTTGGAATTTATGTTTAGGGCGTCGGATCTGTTATTAGTTATGAAAGGGATAAGAAACTCAGTTGTGGAGAGCCGCCCGGACTTCGTCTGGTCTGATGCTTGGTTCTGTTAATGAACCGTTCGTTCGCGAGACATCGGTGCGCGGGATGGGCTGCGAGAACACGGGACGCGGATATACGTAAAACGTAAAACGAGAGTGAATTGGTATCACACATAAGGCGGATGTCATAGCTGCAGGTGAACAAAATCTGGTTTCGAATGGGTTGCCACTCACGTGTGCCTATACTTTCGCGTGCATGTACATGTGTTCACTTTCAAACTCATGCTTGCACTCACACCCACTCTTAAAAAATCCATGAATCCCGCACTCTCCTAAACGCACACGCATACCTTCCTGCGTGGGTCAGTCACCCTGTGTTTCCCAGTGGCAGACGGCGCCTGGTGATACTCGTGACTCCCTCTTCCCTCTTCCGTCTTCTCTCTTCTCTCTCCCTTCTTCCCTCCTCTCTTCTTTCTCTTCCTCTTTCCTCTTCTCCCCTCTTTTTTTCTTCTTTTCTTCTACTTCCTCCCTCTTCCCCTCCTCCTTTGCTCCTCCCTCCCTCCCTCCCTCCCTCCCTCCCTCCCTCCCTCTTCCTCCTTCCATCCTGCTCTCTCCCTCTCTTTGCCATCTTTCCCCTCCCCTCTTCTGTCTGTCTGTCTGTCTTCCGTCTACTTCTGCAACTACTTGTATTTGGTACTGAATGATTGTCTCTTTTCGGTGGGCATCCGGAATGTGTCATGAGAGTTAGGTAATAAGAAT
>NW_028234421.1:17836917-17849337 GCF_977035675.1 Penaeus japonicus | reverse complement strand
TAGGCCTACGTAATGGAGGGTTGATGGAAAGGAATAGGAAAGGAGAGTAGATAGAGAGGGATTGGAAGAAGGAAGGGGAGGAAAAGGAGAGAGGGAGAGAATGAGTGAGACAGACAGACAGACAGTGATTGAAACTGTGTTTGCGATGAGATGAAAGCTGAAGATGATAATAATGAGCTGCAGGCGTGACATTCAATCGCTGTAGATAAAACTTGCTTCCTATTAATCTTATTTTTTCTTTCCCTCCGCGACGATCGGAAGAAGAGAAGGCCATCAATAAAGCGAGCGTCATTACTCCCCCATCATCTGCAGCGCGGGGTCCAGAAGGGTCAAATTGCCATGTTCTTGAAGGCGACTATCGTCTTCCGTAAACTTTTTGCCTCGTCGATCACGCCCGCCGTCTCATTGTTATCTTGATCTCGTCTGTCTCTTCCATCTCTCCATCTCTCTCCTCTTTTCCTTCCCGTCGCTCCCGATCGCCCTTCTCGGCTCTCGTATTTCTCCAACATCATTCGCGCTTTCTCTTCTCCGTCTGCCTTCCTTAGGTTGTCTCCCTCTCCGGGGTGGATATTTTTTCAGGCATTTTTTTACGTCTGCTGCATTTACATTTATATTTCATTATCATTCAACAATATTGTCCATCTGTTCGCATTTCTCCCCTGATTCGCCGCCACTTTCCGCCGCATGATATGTGTCTCTATCAATTATGCCTCATCTAGCGAGACCGGCTTATCAGAGCGTGACCCAGCTCGCTCTGCCTTATCTCTCACCCTTCGCCGCCTCCACGCCACGCCGCCCGAGCTCCCCTGGTCTTCTTCCTCACCCGCACGCCCGTTTCCTCCTCGATGGCTCGCCCTCCCGCTCTTACCTTTGATTTTGTGTCCATGTTTCTTCGTCGTCGGCAAGGTGTGACGTGTTATCGCTGGGTCTGCCATGGGAGACATTTTGCCGTTATGATCATTCCCCTTTCTTTGTATTTCTTCTCTTCCACTCCCTTCCTCCTCCACCTCCACCTCCATTATCTACAGTGCTACCTATGAATCCACGAATTACAGTTATTCGATCCGACTCTGTCTGTCCCCAACCCAACCCGTAGCCCTTCCCGGTTTGATTTGCACATCCACCTATTGTCTCGCAGTGCTTCACCCCCCCTTCGCCCCCCCCCCTGCCCCCACCACCCCAGGGCCCTGATATCCTCCCCCTGACCGTGATGATTATACTCGTAACGAATATCCAGTCAGTCATCCTTCCTTTTTTGTTCAGTCAAGATGAAACGCCGATCGACTGCTGGAATAAAAAGTTGCAAAAAAAGTGGCTGCGACGTTTTCTGGGGAATGTATGGACATCTTCGGGACATTTTATGTATTAGATTTCATTTATATTATATATATATGTATATATATATATATATTTTTTTTTATATTTATATATATATTTATATATATATATATATATATATTTATATATATATTTATATATATATATATTTAAATATTATATATATTATATATTTTTATATATATAGAATTTATATATATATATATTTGAATATGTATATTTGTATATATAGAATTCATATTTGTATATATATATATAAATATATTATGTATATATATATATATATATATATATCTATATATATATATTTATATATATATTATATATTATATATATATTATATATTATATATATTATATATATGTATATATATGTATATATATATATATATATATATTATATATGTATATTATATGTATATGTATATATATGTAGGTATATCATTTATATATATATATATATATATATATATATATATATATATTTATATATATATATTTGAACTGATATATTTATATATATATATTTATATATATATATATATATATATATTTTATATATATATATTTACATATATATTTATATATATGTTTTAAATATTATATATATATATATATATTATAAAAATTTTTTTTATATATATGTATATTTAAATATATATATATATTTATATATAAGTATATTTATATATATATATATATATATATATTTATGTATATATTTATATATATAGATTCATATTTGGATATTTATATATATATAATATATCATATTATATATATATATACATATATTATATTATATTATTATATATATATATTATTTTTTTATATATATTATTATATATATTGTATATATATATATATTATATTATATAGATATTATATTTATATATATTATTTATATATATATTATATATATATTATTTAGATATAATGATATATATATATATATATATATATATTAATATATATAGATATTTATATATATAAATATATTATATATATATATATATATTATTGATATAATATATATATGTATATATAATATATGTATATAATATTTATGTAATATTTATATGATGTATATGTATATATATAATATATATATATTATGTATTATATATTATATATATGTATATGTATATGTATATGTATATATATATGTATATATATATGTATATATATATGTATATATATATATATACCGAGACAGGCCGACCCTGCGAGAAGCCCAAGCATTATATTATTCAAATCCCCCTTAACAGCGTTCCAGGTTCGGCCGGGGCGCACCGTCCGCCCGTTCGCCTCGTCCCTCGCGACCTGGCGGAGGTGGAAGGGCGGCGGCACAAATCACGGTGCAGGCCGTCGGCTGACCCTCTTTGGCGGCCAAGGCAGGCGGCGGCGGAGAGCGCGCACTCGGATCGCGGGACGGGAGGCTTTCATATCTCATTGATATTGTGCCATTATTATTATTATTATTAGTGTTGTTATTGTTATTATTAGTGTTGTTTTGTTGTTGCTGTTATTGTTATTGTTGATAACAATATCAGTACTATTATTGGTATCATTATTCTCTTTCAATTGCTATAGTTGTGATGTTAATCGATTGATATTATGATCATTATCGATTCGTAATATCTGATTTTATAATAATTAAGCCTTACTATCAGTATCATTAATTTGGGTGTGACTTATTTAATTTTATACTTTTATTGCATTTCGCGCAGTGCAGACATCCGAAATGTAGCCAGCAGAGCAACCTCCGGAATTCCAACTCGAACCAAGGCGTTGCGCCGAGGACAGCGAAGTATGGCCACGCCGCGCAAGGGACGCCCTTACGATGCCATTGCGAGCGGCACAGGAATGACAGCGGCGGCCGTGGAAATCGTGACTGCCCGAGCGAGGCCGTGCGGTGCGCGTACTTACTTACCTTACGGGACCCTCTGTACACATAAAGGCAATTACCTTCGCCGTGACCCTGGGAAACTCCTAGGGGACCCTGGAGGACCCTGGGGGAACCCTAAGGGAACCCTTAGGGAACCCTCTTGCTCTCTTCCTGTACGCCATACTCGGGTGCTCCTTGGAAGGGATGGTTTTTCTGTCATTTCTTTTCATTTCATTTTACAATGGTTCCATATACATTTGTTTTATCTTTATTCACATTTTCCCTTTATCATCATCTGGTGTTGTGTGGAGATTTTTGCTTCATTTGTTTTCTTGTCATTGTCTACGGTGTCTTGACTTTTTATTGAAATTGACTTTGCATGTATTTATTTTGCATATGTAAATGAGCCTGGAAACCTCGCCAACATTTAGGTGGAGAGCACGAGTCAATGAGCCTGCTTTGCAAATTGCAGGAATGATCATCTGTTGTTATAGGTTTTAACGAGGAAATGAACCGTTATGGCTGGCGAATGATGTCGTTTGTATGCGCTTGGACGTCTCATTATGTTGTAACCCGGCGCGCTTTACGGCGGAAAAACACTTTCGTTTTGAGTGAAGAACACATTTTACGCCGAGACGCAAGAAAAAAAGAAAGAAAAAAAGAAAGAAAGAAAAAGGGCTTTGTGCTGCTGCGGAATTTCGAGGCGAAGTTATTCATTTATTTGTTTCGATTATTTCAATTTTATACATTTTTTTTTATTAGATTACCTATTTTTAGCTCGACGGATTCAGACAAAAGTATTATTTCCTCGTCGTATGAGTGGAAATCTTCCGAAGCTTAGGGTATAATCCAGCGTCGTAAGCAAAGACAGAAAGGGAGAAAGAGAGAGGGAGAGAGTGGGAGGGACGGGGAAACGGATGTAGAGGGAAAGAGGGAGGGAGGGAGGGAGGGAGGGAGGGAGGGAGGGACGGACGGACGGACGGACTAACAGACAGACAGACAGAGAAAAAGGAAAGAGATACAGAGGGAAGGAGAGAGAGAGAGAGGGACGAACGGAGAGAAAGAGTGAGAGGAAGAGACAGAAAGAGAGTGAAAGAGAGGAAGAGAGAGAGAGAGAGAGAGAGAGAGAGAGAGAGAGAGAGAGAGAGAGAGAGAGAGAGAGAGAGAGAGAGAGAGAGAGAGAGAGAGAGAGAGAGAGAGAGAGAGAGAGGGAGAGAGGGGGGAGGAGGGGGGGAGGGAGGGAGAGAGAGAGAGAGAGAGTGAGAGAGAGGAGAGATAGAGAGAAGGTAGAATGAAAAAGTTTTGAGGTAAGAAAATAAGTTGGAGTGGAAAGGAATAAAAATTCTTGTGTGGGAGAGATTCTCATGACGGAGTTTCGCAGATTCCACGCCGCTGTTAGCCAAAAATCCTTGATGGCTTTTGCTTCATCTCTCTCATCCCCACTCGCTTTCTCACCCCCATTCCCCATTCCCCATTCTGTGACCCCCTTACTTCTCTGTGTCTACCCCCCCCCCCACCACACACACACCAGCACGAGAAATCTGTTAAAAAAAAGTAAACACGAAGAGAAGAGCAAACAGTTATACTTAAAAATCAAGGATATATCATAAATAGACTTCAGAATGCAGACTGATAGCTAGTGTAGACTAAAGCATGTAGATTCAGAACTTTAAACTCAAAAACTGAACTCACGATCATGATATGGAGGCCAAAGTGATGAGGGGTTGGGTGGGTGGTCAGGGGGTGAGGGTAGGGGGAGGGGGGGGAGGGAGTAGAAGGTAACTAGTCTGACAACATGAGTTACGGGAAATATCTTGACGGGGAATTCTCTGAAAGAATTTCTCCTCTTTCTACGCCCACGGCAATGTATAGCGGTGAAATTTGGTTATATGTACTTTTTCCGCGTCGTTGTAGTCGTGAGTCCGTTAAGGAAGTTAATAATAATAAGAATAATTGTAATAGATAAGGATTATGAGAAAAATCGATGACGGTGTGATTTTGGGTAACTGCTTTTTAAGGTAACCATGTCGTTTACCGGTATTTTCGTAGCTGAATTGGTGCCTTATGTTCCGATTCCATTGGGCTGCTGAAGAGGCCAATATTAACAAATATACGTGGACAGAGCCGCATGTCAACATTGTTATGTCATTTGAGCTTCCTGACAAATGACGTAAGAGATACTTGCCAGCTTGTGTCATACGAGGAAACTGCTGTCGGAGACTGAAACGCGGTTGGAAATCGGACACGTTTGTATTATGAAGATTATGGGCACGGACACGAAATAATGTTTTTTCGCATTGCTGTTCATCATAAAAGTCTCTCTCTCTCTTTTTCTCTATCTCTCTCTCTTTCTCTCTCTCTCTCTCTCTCTCTCTCTCTCTGTCTCTCTCTCTCTCTCTCTCTCTGTCTCTCTCTCTCTCTCTCTCTCTCTCTCTCTCTCTCTCTCTCTCTCTCTCTCTCTCTCTCTCTCTCTCTCTCTCTCTCTCTCTCATTCACTCTCTGTCTCTCTCTCTCACTCACTCTCTGTCTCTCTCTCTCACTCACTCTCTGTCTCTCTCTCTCTCTCTTCTCTCTCTCTCTCTGTCTCTCTCTCTCTCTCTCTCTTCTCTCTCTCTCTCTCTCTCTCTCTCTCTCTCTCTCTCTCTCTCTCTCTCTCTCTCTCTCTCTCTCTCCCCTCTCTCTCTCTCTCTCTCTCTCTCTCTCTCTCTCTCTCTCTCTCTCTCTCTCTGTCTCTCTCTCTCTCTCTCTCTCTCTCTCTCTCTCTCTCTCTCTCTGTCTGTCTGTCTGTCTCTGTCTCTCTTTCTCTCTTTCTATATCTATCTCTCTATCTCTCTCTCTTTGTCTCTCTGTCTCTCTCTCTCTCTCTCTCTCTCTCTCTCTCTCTCTCTCTCTCTCTCTCTCTCTCTCTCTCTCTCTCTCTCTCTCATTCACTCTCTGTCTCTCTCTCTCACTCACTCTCTGTCTCTCTCTCTCACTCACTCTCTGTCTCTCTCTCTTTCTCTCTCTCTCTCTCTCTCTCTCTCTCTCTCTCTCTCTCTCTCTCTCTCTCTCTCTCTCTTCTCTCTCTTCTCTCTCTCTCTCTCTCTCTCTCTCTCTCTCTCTCTCTCTCTCTCTCTCTCTCTCTCTCTCTCTCTCTCTCTCTCTCTCTCTCTCTCTCTCTCTCTCTCTCTCTCTCTCTCTGCCTCTCTCTCTCTCTCTGCCTCTCTCTCTCTCTCTCTCTCTCTCTCTCTCTCTCTCTCTCTCTCTCTCTCTCTCTCTCTCTCTCTCTCTCTCTCTCTCCCCTCTCCCTCTCCCTCTCTCTCTCCCTCCCCCTCCCCCTCCCTCCCTCCCTCCCTCCCTCCCTCCCCATTCGTCCTCCTGAATTCCACACTCCCTCGCAGGCTCCTTCCCTCATACTTTGAGACCAAATCATTGTGTCGATTTTTTTTTTTTTTTTTTTTTTTTTTTCATAAACATATCCCGGAAATGTAATGACAAAGCCAGTATGTGATTAAAAAAGTGCGAGACAAAGAAGAATTGGGAGAGGGCATCACCATCGCCCATTAACCCCCCTTCATGGGCCATTACACAAGGCATTACCCCCCCCCCCCTCCCCCCGTCCTCGAAGGTCTCAGGTATGCCCCGAGGCAAGTTGGTGACGTCATCGGAGGTGACGAGTTTTTTTGTCTTTATTTTGATTATTTTTTCTGTTTGTTACGGTGAGAGATTTTAAAGTTAGGATTGGATTTATCAAGGGTTTCCTTTGTTATAGTTATTCTATTTGCATTGAAAATATTCTGCTCGGTGCATGTTGTTTATCTTTTTATACATTTTTGTTCTTTCGTTTTCTGCATTTAGAAACATCTAGTTATCTCCCGCTCGTAGCCTCTCTCTCTCCTCTATCTCTCAAGAAAGGTAGATATGAAAGAGAAGGGGAAGAGATTTCGCAAGGCACCTTTGTCGTCGTTGTATGTGTTGACGGGAAAGTTCCAGGCAGAGTGTGTTGACTCCACTTCCCTCGCGGCGTAGTATATGTGTGTGTGTGTGTATGTGTGTGTGTGTGTGTGTGTGTGTAAGAGGTAATGAGAATTTAATTCAGTTTACTTCCGTTTTAGCTTATTTTTACGACCGGAAATATTTCATGGGGAAAGAGGGTTTGGGATTAAGGAAAGGTGTATACACATTTTGATTATTTATATGCGTATATATATGTATATATGATTATATGAAAAAAAATATATATATAACATACTTTAATGTATTTAAGGATAGCGTTTCAATTGTCAAGATAGGAAGGCGAGAGTGTGGCCGACAGTAGGGGAAAATCCTCTTTTTGCTTGTCACGAAGGAAAAGTGGATGCGAGGGCAAGGGGCGGTGGTAGGGGGGAGGGGGAGCGTTGGAAGACGCTCGTTTATGTCCTTTATTCCGTCAGGTGCTTCCGGTGCGCCGCGAACAGAGGTCAAGGGAAAGACAAAACTTTTTTTCGCCTCCAGCGTATCTTTTTTATACAAAATTTAAAAATTTTAATTTCATTCTCTCTCTCTCTCTCTCTCTCTCTCTCTCTCTCTCTCTCTCTCTCTCTCTCTCTCTCTCTCTCTCTCTCTCTCTCTCTCTCTCATTCTCTCTCTCTCCTCCTCACTTCCTCTCTCCCTCTCTCCCTCTCTCCCTCTCTCCCCATCTAGCTCTCTCCCCTTCTTCCTCTCTTCCACTCTCCCTACCAAACTCTCTCTCTCTCTACCCCTCTCTCTCTCCCTCCCCCCTCTCTCTCCCTCCCTCCCTCCCCCCTCTCTCTCTCTTCCTCCCTCCCTTCCTCCCCCCTCTCACTCTGTCTCTCTTTCTTTCTTTCTTTCTTTCTTCCTTCCTTCCTTCCTCTCTTCCTCTCTCCCCCTCCCTCTCTAGCTCTATCCCCCTCTTACTCTCTCCCTCTCTTCCTCTCTTTCTCCCTCTCCCTACTCCTCTCTCTCCCTCCCTCCCTCCCTCCCCCCTCTCTCTCTCTTCCTCTCTTCCTCTCCTTTCGACCATCTCTCTCTCCTTCCCTCTGGTTGGAAGAGGAAGAAGGGGCTATTAAATGCGTGACCTTGATTCTGAAATGCTAGATGCAATCATAAGTAGGTCAGGAAAATAGGGACAATTTGGGTTTTTTAGTTACTGATTTGTATTATTGTTGTTATTATTATCATTGTTGTTATTATTGTTATAATAATAATAAAAATTATTATTATTATTATTATTATCATTATTACAGATGTTATCATCATTATTGTTTTATTATTGTTGTTATTATTGTCATTATTATTAATGTTCATTATTGTTGTTATTGTTATTACTGTTATTATTGATGGTGCTTTTGCCGTTTTTTGTTAGTATTATTATTATTTTTCTTTGTGGGCTTTTATTCATTTCCTTATTGATTTACCCTTTTAGTAGTGTTTTTGCGAGGGCTGTAAAATACCTGAATGTTCTCGAGCGGGTGGTCATATGATGGTCGTAGGAACGCTGTGGTTTGAAAGGGTAGGAGGAACGAGAGGACGGCCGGGCAGGATGGAGACGCATGGGTTGGTCAGAAAGGGAAGACGTAGGAAGTGTGGGGGGTGAGATTATGGGACCTGAAGTTTATGGGGGTGAGGCAGGTCGAATGGGTGGACGGCGGTCGGCAGGTGCGGGGAGGCAGAGGGTGTCCGGATGGCGGAAGAGAGTTACGAGCAACAAGAAAAAGTGCAATTAGGCCTAAGATCATTTTAACATGAGGGCTAGGAATGGTAAGAAGCTGCTTTAGTTATTTAACAAGAAAACTTGTATAATATTTTCTGAAATATTGATGTGACTTTATTCTTCGCCGCTGAAATATATTGACGTCGATGTGATGAAGGAAATGAAGTGAGGAGAGCTTTAAAATTATTAATTTCTTTTCTTGCATTGAATGTGTAGTGGAAGCCGCCATGTGTGTTAACTTTTGTTGTTTTTCTCTTTAGTAGAACAATGTATATTTTTGCCCGGAGAAAGGTTTAGAAAGAAGAAAGAAAGAAACTTGTATTGTTGTGTAGGCTTGTAAGGGCGTCGGCAGTGGGCGGTGATGGATGGCAAAGGAAGAGCTGCTCTATATATCTGCCTCCTTGGCCACTAAGTGTTGCTTGCATGGTTCCGTTTGCCGAGAGTGTTGTGTGAGGACAGGCTAGATGACGGAGTAATAGAAGTGATAATCAAGGCTTCATCGCTATCGCTGGTTAGTGTTCTAGCAGCGCTCATTTGGCAGCATGACAGTGCGGTTCTTTTGTGTTGCAAGTGCCATAGCATGGCAGCACCTGTCGTACCTCGCTCATAGCGGCGTAACCTCCCTATGAAATGCGTTTCCCAAGACGTCTTGGAAGACGTCGTGCGTGCCCCTCCCCTTCCCCCCTTTCTAGCCAGACGCCAGCCACTTCCTCGTGAGGGACCTCGCCCACACCTTGACCCTGGCGGCGCCCGCGTCCCACGTTGCCGCCAGGAGAGGGGTGGTGCGAAGGGAGGGAGGGAGGGAAGGAAGGAAGGGGGGTGCGGAGGGAGGGAGGGAGGGAGGGAGGGAGGGAGGGAGGGGAGGGAGGGAGGGAGAGGGAGAGGGAGAGGGAGAGGGAGAGGGCGACTCGTGGCATTGGTCCTGTCCCCAGGAGAAAGCTAGGGCCGCGCTGTTCCTCTCTCCGTTTTGTTCTCTTGATTTTTAAAGTTTTTCTCTTCTCGATTTTGTCTTCTTTTGAATGTTATTTTTAGTTGCACATTTATCACATTCACATTTGTTCTTCAGGGATTTTGTTTGCGTGTTTCCTAACAAATTTATCTTGCTGTGTTGTTTTCTCTGTTTTGTTTCCTTTTGTTTTATTTTCTTGTTTTTCTTTCATGTGTGCCCTTTGTGACCCATTTTCTATGGTATTCTTTTTTCTTTTAACTTAGTGTAACTT
Organism: Penaeus japonicus; assembly: GCF_977035675.1. NCBI lineage: Eukaryota > Metazoa > Arthropoda > Malacostraca > Decapoda > Penaeidae > Penaeus > Penaeus japonicus. The sequence continues at coordinate 17,839,200 of NW_028234421.1, read as the reverse complement.
TTCTGCCTTTTTTTATCTGGGCAATCATTGTTTTCGATGACGACGGTCCTCTCTTCCTGTTCCTCCTCCCTCTTTGCCGTAATCTTATCTCCTTTGCCCTCGCCGCCTCCCAGTTCCTGTTCCTGATCTCGACCATCAGCTCCTCCTCAGTCTTCTTCTCTTTCTCATTTGAAGGGAAAGAAACAAGAGAATCTTCACCTCTGCCTCCTCCCCCACTCATCAGCATCTGTTCAAATGATCCTGCGTGTGACTGCCTGTGCCTCGTGCATGTTGTCGATCTCGGCAAGGGCGTCTCCGTCGGCATGGCCGCTTGACGTTGGCAGATGCACAAGTAAGTCTATTGTGAATAACAGCATAATTGTGTAACTACGCAGGTTTCTTGCTAATCTTCAATATATAAACCGTATCCCCGGAAAAAAGTTAAGTGTGACTTACAGCCATATTCTAAGTCCCTAAGCGCGCCGTGTACATGACATGAACATGCCGCGATTCTTATTCTAGAAGCGCGGGTTCGCGGCAAAAGCGTGGCAAAGTCGTGGCAAATGCGTGGAAAGTATTGGAACAATCGTGGAAACTCCGTGGCAAGGGGGTAGGCTTGTCACGATAGTTACACGAGTGAAAAAAAATCATATTTTTACTGTACTTTTTCTTACCAATACTTCATATGAGCATACTACGTTTGAAAAGTAATACCTATATTGGTTATATTAGGCATCATTGTCCTAGACACGGATTACAAGCTCTTTTAGGAAAACATGGATTCTCTGCTGATTTTGAGTTTGTTTACCTTTTGGCGGACTTTTCGAAGGAGAGTGAAGTTAAATGAAGGGTAAAAGTAGTCAGGGACGTAAAATTAAAGCATATAATTATATTAAATATGTATACATTAAATCTATATGTATGATATATTAAAAATGCGCATATATGTACAGTATATACAAAGATAAAATAAGGAAGATCTGTTCATAAACACACGATCCCTCTCATCCCGTTTGTTTTGATCGAGCGTAGAGTGAATTACCAACAGCGCGTTCGTGAAATGGTTGTCAATTCTTTAACTAGGAACAAGTACAACGACTGATTCATACCAAAATTGAAGTATCTTATGTTAGTGCTACCTATGATTGCTGTTTCTCTTATGAATTTGTCGTTTGGACAGTGTCATTCATCCGAAACATGTTAACTTTGGAACGGTTGGTAAACCTGAAGCAACTGCCGCAAACTTGCCACGCTTTTGCGTCCTAGATTACCGCATTCGTTACATGAACACGACATGGACATAACATGAACATGACATGGCCACGACACGCAGAAAACGTCATAGAATACGGCTGTTAGAGGCAACGCATAGGACATGGCACTCTATTGCAATATTCTTATTTCAGCATATAGCAATGCCCCAAGCACAACACAATCCGACGTCTCAATTTATCTTCTAGTAACACATCTACCTGCACTGCTTGGCAAGCTTCACATCTCCTCCGCCGCAATATTGCGCACCGCCCACACTCGCCCACGCCCATAGTTTACTTCCTGAGGAAGCCGTGGAATCGCAGCTGCTTCTTCCCAGCCGTAAGACGCCCTTCTTAGCTTTACTGCCCCGTCCCCAGTCCTCGTGCGCCTTACTTAGTCTTAGGGCGTGTCTTAGGCTGTCTTTTCCTCGCCTCATACGCCGAGCGCCGAGGCATCCCAACGGCGGCCGAGGAATGCAGGAGTGCGTGCGGCCCTGTCACGAAGGCGTCGTTCCTTCGTTAGCTTACGAGTTTGACTTGATGGTCAGGGAAGAAGGCATTTTGCGGATGCTGCCTCGAAAAAGGGTTCGCTATATATTTTTTGTTTTATTTCGTCTTGCCCCAAGGGATTGGGTAGCGCCTTTAGCTTGGAATGTCACTGCGAAAAAGAGAGTTGCGAATTTTTTTCGAAGGCCTCGGGGAAAAAAATATTTGCGACCTTTTTTCCAAGGGACTGGTGGTTGGGGGACAGTGTTGCCTTGAAAGGAGGTTCGAGAGATTTTTTTGAGGGGGTTTGGGTGAGGGGGGGATGGGTCGCGGTGACGGTAAAGGGATAGAGGTTACTGAGGCGAGGGATTTTATTTTATTGTTCTTTTATGTGTGTGTGTGTGTGTGTGTGTGTGTGTGTGTGTGTGTGTGTGTGTGTGTGTGTGTGTGTGCGCGTGTGCGTGCGTGTGTTTGTGTGTGCGTGCGTGTGTGTGTGTGCGCGCGTGTGTGTATGCGTGTGTGTGTGTGCGTGCGTGCGTGCGTGCGTGCGCGCACGTGTGTGCGT
>NW_028234421.1:17809099-17814099 GCF_977035675.1 Penaeus japonicus | reverse complement strand
CGTCGAATTCTGAGCGCTGCCTTCCCGGCGATGTCTTTAACGGCGCTAATCAGGGCAAGAGAGTGCAGCTGGGGAGCGGCGGATGAGGTGGAGAGAGGCACGGAGGAGTGGTGGGAAGGGAGAGGGAAGAGAAAGAGAAAGAGGTAGAAATAGAGAAATAGAGAGAAAGGGAAGGGAAGAAGAGGAACGAGCAGAGGGAGAGAGAGAGAGAGCAAAGAGTGGGCAGGAACGATGGCCGTGGGAAGGGAGACCGAGAATTTATTGACAGAGACAACATTCGGCGCAAGTGAAGCCCTTGGTGGGTACACAAGGGAGGATAATGTGTGGTTTAGGGGTTCCAGGTCAGGTATTGCAGGCCATAAAGTACAGGTCAGGTATTGCAGGCCATAAAGCACAGGTCAGGTATTGCAGGCCAGGATATCTGACATCGGCTGGGAAACGGAGTCTTAATGCATTCACGGACCGAGAGAGAGAAAGAGAGAGAGCACGTAGATGGAATCTAATATCTTGGGAAGCAAAGAAACGGGGAAAGGCGAAGGAAGAAGAAGAGGAAATGAGGTGGAAAGTGAAGATGGAAGTTGATGGCTTCGGGTTCGGAGGGATTAACGCTAAGTGAAAAAAGAGGTGATGATGCTAAGCCCCGGATCACAGAGGAAGCAGGCAGGAACGAGTGCAAGATCAGCTGCAACGGCCGGGAAAGGGGTTTAATTAAGAACAGGCCGCGGAGAGGGAAAGGCAATATACAAGGCGGATCAGAGGGAAAATGCGCACGGAAATTAAGTTAAGAGGATAAGGCTTTGAGGGACGAGGCTCACAGGATAAGGAGTAGGATAGCTGGGTCAAGGAACCCAGTGTTTATACAGGACGGTGGAAAGTGTTGGCGGGTTTTTGCTGTTCGGTCGGCAAAGAGGATAGCCAGAAAACCCGTTTGCTTGTTAAACTTGTCGACTTGTGGGTCTGCAAGAACGTTGCATCAACTGAAATCTCGGGCGCGGGCGTACTCAGAGCGTCCAGGGTCCGTCCGTCGCAGATCTTGGACTTTACTTTAAAGGCTGGAAACGGGACCGCTAATGAATGACTTTTCCTCTGAAAGGGAGCGACCCGGGCGGCCGCTGAGAGTAATCTCGCACTTGGGTTGTCTGATATCTCTATCCCAGACTCGAGAGCAGTAGCTGTGTAAATTGAGAGTGAAATTACAGCCTCGCAGGCGCCTCGCTTGTTCATCGGAGAGCTATTTCCATTCCGCGTTCGTGAGTGGTTGCCATGGTGATCTCTCCCGTCGAGACGCCCGGGGCGACGGTGGAAAGCAGAAATCGAGAAAAGGAATGTAAAGAGGACGAGCGAAAACAAGATTCCAAGCGATAACTTTGCTCGCGTGATCGCCGGCGCCGGAAACTCCAGAAATCTGGAAATGTGTACCGTAGCACAGGTCGCAGGAATACCGCGGGGGTGGGGGATGGGGGGCGGGGGTCAGTCATGATCGTTCCGGCAGCAAGAAGGCAGGAAATGAAGCCGTCGTTTTGCCGGATAGGTTTGTATTCTTACTGGAAAACTTTGCTCTAACTGTTTCCACGCCGAGGGTCGCTTTCTTCTTCCCGACCGAAAGTTTAAAAGAAGGCGGGAAAAAACAGCCTCCTGCGAACACTAAAATGAGTTTCCAGCCAGCTGCTCCGTATTCATAGTACGGCAGAGAGCTTAGGTTTTCTCGGCCACGGTTAATTTTGATTCTCCTATTACTCTTCGGGCTTTCCCACACACACTGGGTTTTATCCCTCTGGTTACGCCTTCATTTCCCCGTTCCTTCTTTATTTTTACGACTCTTTTCTCTTCATTTTCCATTTTGTCGTATCTTTATTACATTTTTTTCTTCTGTCCGTACTCATATTTACATTTGCTGTTTTCTCTCTCTCTCTCTCTCTCTCTCTCTCTCTCTCTCTCTCTCTCTCTCTCTCTCTCTCTCTCTCTCTCTCTCTCTCTCTCTCTCTCTCTCTCTCTCTCTCTCCTTTCCTCCCTTCTCCTTCCCCCTTCTCCTCTCCCTCGTCCTCCCTTCCATTCCGTCCTCTCCATCTCTCCCCTCCTTCCCTTGGTCTTATCTGCCCTCTGCTCACCCCTCCCTCGGCGTGAGATTAGCCAGTTTGCACCAACCCGCGGCGAGTCCAGAGGCGGGCTGGAATGTTTGCTCAGTAAGGGTGGGAAGGGGGGGGGTAGGGGGGGAGTAGGGGAAGGAGTTGATAGCAGTGGGTGGTGCGATAATGGCTGGCTGGTTCTCGGTCCGAAGTAGTGAATTTGAAACGCTAAATCGAGAGGTTTTTAATGCTAGCGTTTGGCAAACAACGGGGCTTTTTGTTTTGTTTTGAAGATCCCTGTGCAAACGCTCACTTGAACGAACATACACTCCTTCCTCTGACACCCACGCATACCCTTGTACATGTATACATACACAAGGCGAGGCCCAGATAATGGGAGGAGAGACAGAGGGAGAGAAATAGAGAGACACAGAGGAAGAGACAGAGGGAGAGTAGGAGAGGCAGAGGGAGAGAAAGAGAGAGAGAGTGGGAGAGAAAGAGAGAGACAGAGGGAGAGAAAGAAAGAGAGAGACAGAGGGAGAAAGAGGGAGAGAGAGAGAGAGAGAGGGAGAGAGAGAGAGAGACAGGAGGAGAAAGAGAGAGAGACAGGAGGAGAAAGAGAGAGAGACAGAAGGAGAAAGAAGAGAGACAGGGAGAAAAAAAGAGAGACAGCGGAAGAAAGAGGGAGAGGGAGAGAGAGAAAGAGAAAGAGAAAAAGTAAGAGAAAGAGAGAGAGAAAAAATAGAAAGAAAAACAGAGAAAGAGAAAGAGAGGGAGAGTTATATATGCTTTCCGGAGAGTGCTGGCTTTGGCACATCAAAGGCCCAAGTGGAAGACTTCAGTACAACGTAACTTCTGCCTCTTGCGTGCGTTTATTCAATCCAACGATGCAGTCATCCTAAGGGCCATTTCGCTTTCTCACGGAAGAGGCTTGGGGATCCCTATAGCATTATTTTGCTTCGAAGGTTAAATCTGGAATTCCTCGGCGATGTTTTATAAGAGAGATGTGACGGTATTTCTCCTCGGCGCTGGGAGGCGGGGGAATGAAGATGGGAAATACCTTAGGAAGGCTGGCTGGAAGTTCCCGCTTTATGCAATTTGCAACCGAGGGTTATTTATGGGTGGTGTATGATCTTGTATACTCAGAATGAGGCTTAGCTTTTACGGTGAATGTATAGTTTGTGATTTCACTTATATGATTTTTAATTTTTCATATTCATTATGCAAAACGTGGCATTTCAAAATTACCAGGCCTGTCCTTATTTGTGTAAGTGGTGTCTTAGTATTTTAGCATGTAAATTTGTAAGTTGTTTCTTTCATTTTAAATCCCAAAATTAGGTGCTAATGGAAACAGACTTTGTAGATAAAAGGTTTATCAGTAATAAAGACGGCGGCGGCAACATCGATATAGAAAATGGGATTTACGAAAGATTAGGATAATCTAACTGTTTCTTTTGATCTGCGTCCTTGTGCCGACGTTGCCTGTCTCCGTTGCAGGTGCATATCCTTATCAAGGGTCATTCGGGTCGCCTCGGGTATCTAGAGGCATCGAGATCATCTCTTTGTGTCGACATGACTCCAAAAACGAGGTGAACCAGGCCTGGCTCCTTGTCATGTCGTAGGTTTCTCCTTGCGTCACCACCCGCCAAGGAGCACGAAAGTCAGGGCGGGTTCGTGTGCGTCCCGGAGGCAAGCGGACGAGGCAAGGAGGGTGAAGTCAGGGTCCCGTCGATGGATGGTTTCTGCGATCACTTGGGCAACAGTTTTGTGTCATAAATTCCCCGGTTTAGGAGTCAAAAGGTCACGGTCGGTCCGGCTGTCAGGATTTGTGACGCCGTTTCGAGATCGAGAAGTTATGCATCGCTGGTTTTGATTCGCGATTGTCTCTCTCGACTTGCATTATCTCTCCGCGAATTGTTTTCCTTAGGAAAAGTATTCGAAATGGCAGCAGCAGCGTTGCTGACCTTTTATGCAGATTGAGTTTATTATTATTATAGTTTACTTGATGTTTAAGGTGCTTGTAAGGGAATTTGATAAAACTTCATAGAAATAAGAAAAAAATACAGACCAACAAAAGGATTGGGTGCGCCTTTAATACTGTTATCTCACCTTATCAGCGGACACTTTGTAGTATTATCTGCGGGCATTATTAACACACCTACGGTGTCCAGTGCCGACAGGAAATTTGGCAAGAGATAACTGGCGTGTTGTTAATTTTATTTAGTCTTTCAATGATAAGCGACGATTACATCTATCAATCTCTTAACACTTTCGGCAAGACTAAGGACGCTGATTTGAACATGTTATTTTCCATTACAGCAGTCGTTATTCTTATGTGATATTTTCCTGCATCTCTTCTCCGAATTTGACCCCGTCTCCCTCAAGCACGCGGGCACACGCAGTCCCAGTATCCCGTAAACTGAAGGCGCGAAAACCTGTAATTCCTGAACGATAGGTCGTGTTATGTCAGCTGGAACCCAGCGAGGTTATGCATGGAGCTGTTAAGTAATACTTGCTGGAGGAGGAGAGGGCTAAGTGGCGGGGAGGAAGTTTTTTTTTTTTTTGTTTTTTTTTGTTTTGTTTTGTTTTTTGTTCCTGAGCGTCTTCTGTATTTTGTGATTGTTCTTGTCTACTTCATTTCCATGTCGGTTTCATCTGCATTCTGATTATTATAATATTCTTCCTTTTTATCTTTTGTCTGTCTCATCTTGATTCTTTTCTCCCTTTTCCTTCGTCTCTCTGGATTCTCGTGAGGTACTTTTGAGTGCAACAACTCCTGCAGGAGCTCGGGTTTTGCATTTCAAATGATAGGAACATGAAACGATTTTATATATATTCGCAATTCTATTTTCATACAAAGGGACTGTTTTGTAACATTTGGAGAACGTCCGGAACACAAAAACTAAAATAACCTCGTCATACAATTGCCGAAAG
>NW_028234421.1:17796599-17801599 GCF_977035675.1 Penaeus japonicus | reverse complement strand
AGACAAAAATTAATCGACTTTGCGAGTCGTCGGCAGCGCCGCGGAGTGTCCTCGACGCTGAAGTCGAATGCGAACGAAATCGCGGTTACGCCAACGGAGATCAAGAGGCGTGTCTTAATGAAGCGGTCACGTGACCCATGGAGTTTGCATTAGCCGGACGTCAGGCCAGATGCAGTTTAACGTCGTCGTAAGCGGTGCAAGGCAACTCTCTTATTTATTAGATAATTTATTTATTACTTTTTTTTTTCTTAATGGCCTACAGGACCTCAAGTGGCCCAATGCTGCCTTTTAAAAAAATATATTTTCTGATTTTGTTTATATCGAAATGGCCAATATAATCTTATGTGGCTTAATACCTCTTTTTCATTTATTTTTATTTTTGTATTTCTTTTTTTAAATGACAAGAAAGATCTTATGTGGTTGAACCTCTCTCTCTTATCATTATTGTCTTTTTTCGTTGAACTGGCCAGAAGGATCTATGCGGCAGCCTCGCGCACCACGGGCTGAGTGGTCACCAGGGCCATGTAATGAGTTAAGTAGCCAAGCGCGTCTGGGTTTTAATGTAACCTTCTGATCTGCTTACCTTGTGCTTAGTGGATGTGAGGGCCATGTGTTGAGTGCTAAGGGGCCATTAGGGAGCCACGTTGCGCCGGGATTGCCTGGCACTATGATGTAAGCTTCTTGAACGGACAGCCATGGCTATGTCTCGGGCAGTAGAATAAGTCGTTACGGAAAACTGGTGTACGTCTCTCTCATTTCTCGTATCAGTTTTACTCCCCTCCCCGCTCCATCTTGTTCGCGGCCAAGTCATTTTATTTAGGACGTTTACTCGGCTCTAACTTCCAGAAGAGAAAAAAAGGGAGCCCTTCTAAAATAAGTTGGCCAATTACAAAGTTTGCCAGTCGTGTGCAGACGTCCGCGAGGCCGCTCCTTCTTCTGGGGATGATTTTTAACGTCTTTTTAGCTTGGCCTCTCGACTTCTCAAGTGCAGGTCGTGCGTCTTTCTATTTTCGTCTTTCTCTTTGTGTGCAGAGAGCATCGTAAATAGAGAAGTGGAGGACGGGTAATTCGCTCCTTTTGCAGTAGTTTCATTTGCAGTTCTTTCAGCATTCATGTAACAACATTTCTATTCTGTTGAAGTACACGTTCATTTTGATAAAAAAAAAAAATCATATATAAGCAGAGTGCTTCGCCGTAGGCATTTGCAAGGAAAGTAGAGAGGGTTGCGCAGCCGCCCTCAGCCTTGCACACGCCCCTTGGCCGAGTTACCGTGGCAGCGAGTGCTAGGTACCTGCACGTGCCACGTCTTCTTTAAGGAGCACAGGTGACCCTCGAGGGGAATACGAGGGGTGGGTGATGCCTTTGCCAGGTTTCCCCGCAAGATTCCGATACCCTTTTTTCCTCTGCAGTAAGAAGTATGAAAGCGAAATATCAGGGCCTTTTTTCATGACGCCGAAATCAACCTGTAACATCCCAAATCGCCTGTAACGTAACCCTGGCCTGCAAACCTGCTCCGGCATAGAGTTACCTGAAGGATGTAACGCTCTCCGACAGGCCGCTGCGGCATCGCGGTGTTGAATGACAGGGAGGGGGGGGGGCTAAGGAGGGGAGGGCGATGCTTCACGGAGATTTCGCGATGGGAAATCTTTACGCCTGTCTCTCTCTCTTCGGCGTTGCATTGTTGCAGGTTCAACATGACTCGTAGGACCGGCCTCGAGGCGATAGGATGTTGCCCTTAATCCTTGCCTCCTCCATCACTTTTCTTTTCTCCTCTCTCTCTCTCTCTCTCTCTCTCTCTCTCTCTCTCTCTCTCTCTCTCTCTCTCTCTCTCTCTCTCTCTCTCCCTCTCTCTCTCTCTCTCCTCCCTTCTCTCTTTCTCTCCTCTCACTCTCTCTCACTCTCACTCTCTCACTCTCTCTCTTTCTCTCTCTCATCTTCTCACTCTCACTTTCTCTCTCACTCTCTCACTCTCATCTCTCTCATCTCTCTCTCCCTCTCACATATATATATATATATATTATATATATTATATATATATATATATATATATATATATATATATATATATATATATATAATGTATATATGTATATAATGTATATATGTATATATATATGTATATATATATATATATATTTATTTATTTATTTATTTAGATATTTATTTATTTAGATATTTATTTATGTGTGTGTGTGTGTGTGTGTGTGTGTGTGTGTGTGTGTGTGTGTGTGTGTGTGTGTGTGTGTGTGTGTGTGCGTGCGTGTGTGCGCGCGCGCGCGCGCGTTTGTGTGTGTGTGTGTGTGTGTGTGTTTGTATGTATTTGTATATGTATGCATACATATACACATGTGTGTGTGTGTGTGTGTGTGTGCGTGTGTGCGTGTGCGCGCGCGTGCATGAGAGAGAGAGAGAGAGAGAGAGAGAGAGAGAGAGAGAGAGAGAGAGCATTTCCGATGCTGATAGCGCAGTCTGTGATGGCGCAGATGAGACTTGCCTCGGTGTCATGTGTCTCAGAACCTGTACCTGACCTGGCTTGGTCGGTAGGTCATGCACGCTAGTAATCATGCACAGTCACCGCTATATTGAATGATGCAGCTGCGCATGAGGTGAGCGCTGGGTCTGGGGCACGGCGGTGCCTCGGGGGAGGGGGAAGGAGGAGAGGGGAGAGGGGGTACATGGAGTGAGAGAGGTGGCAAGAGGGAGACGGAAGGGAAAGGAGCGGCCGATGAGGGGACGGTGAAAGGAGGGAGGAAATTCATGAAAGGAGAAAGGGAAATAGATGTCAATGGAAGGAGATGGAGAGAGATAAGAAGAAAACAAGGAGGGATCACCAGTGCGGAGGAGGAATAGAGAGGGAGGGAGAGAGTCTGCGAAGAGGAGAGGGGAAGAAGGAATAATCGATGAGATGCGAAGAAGGAAAGGAGGTTGAGAGGGAGGCGGGGAATGGATAGAAGCGAAGAGGAGGCGGTGAGTGGAGAGAGGAGAGAGAAAAGGAGAGGAAAGGAGAGAGAGAGGGAGAGGAGAAGGAGAGGAGAGAAGAGAGATAGAGAAAGAGATTAATGCTTTGGGAGAGTTGTTCCAGCGTTGCTTTATTTAGTTTTTGTTTCGGATTACGTAAGGCCTAACGGTACAAAAACGTTATCTTTGGTGGGGAAAGTAGCGAAAGTTCAGTCTCGATTCTCTCGCGCTTGACACCCTCGACCCGACCCCCCCTTGACCCCCTTCCATTGAATTGAAGAACCTCAGATGATGATGCCAGTCTACAGTTATACATTATTCTTCCCTCGTTGTTATGTTGTCATGATGCTCACCGCAATGGTTGTTGCAGTACTGTTCTGCCGCCGCAAGCGCCACCCTTCACCTCGCCTTCCGGTGAGGAGGAGAGGCAGGCTTTGGAGCACAGGTGATGAGGAAGAGGAAGTGGGAGAAGAGAAGAAGGAAATGTGTGAAAAAAACAGAAGAGATCCATTGGTAAAATAGATTGTATGAGGTAAAGAAAGGACTCGAAGCTGACATGAATAGATTGAAAGATAAAGAGATTGATAATGAGGGAGGGGAAGGATAGAAAGAAATGGAACAGTTAGGCCAACGCCAGGGCAAAGAAACAGACGAACACAGTAGATCTCAGGTTTCGGGTCTGATCTCGCCCAGATCAGCATAAACGAAGGATGCTCCTGCAGTCACCGCTCCCTTACACGGGAGCAACGGGCTCGGGACGCTCGTAACAGACGAAGTAGTAGCACTTATCGGTTCAGCTTTGTCGTTCCTGCGGGATCTGCAGTCGCCTGTGGGGGGGGGGGGTCTTTATTTGCCTATGAAGGATAAGGATAAGCCAGATTTGCGGAGCAGATGCTACACCGGGCTTGTATGCACTGAGGCGAGCCCGCCTGGGTCAGCGTGTGCTGACTCGTGAGAGAATGTGCCAACGAGTGTTGACTCGATCTGAGCTTGGTCCTTACCCAACGCAGTGCCCAGCCACGTCAGTAACCGCCAGGTGACAGTGGAAGCTCACGAGCTTGGACGGGGCTCGATCTGCCGACCACGGTGATGTGAAGTCGACACGCTACCGCTGAGCTAACCAGACGGCTGCCTATGAAGGGCTTGTTTAGGAAGGGGTCGAGGGATGACAGTTGTGGTGAGTGTATGAGCGTGAATGGATAGGAGCGAAAGGGAGAGGGAGAGGAGAGGGGAGATAGAGATAGTGAGTGAGAATGAGCGAGTGTACGGAGGAAGGAAGAAAAGGGAAAAATCGAACGAAAAGAGAGAGAGAAAAAAAAAAGCACAGAGGCAAATATTATATGAATAAAAGCCATGACTTTTTCCGGTTCTGGTTCGAGGGCAAAAGGCGTAAGAAATCATCGGTGCCACCAAAAACACCTTCCCTCTTATGCAATGTGCCTTTCATTCTTCCAGATTCTCCCTTGTTGCACAATCACTCCCAGGCATGCACGGACTCTCTCCACGGTGTTGTAGTTTCTTTTGGATAATCTGCCAAGAAAATTCGTATTGCTTGCCTCGTCTTTGTGCCTTTGTATTGGGAAGGAGGCTAAGGTTGAGACAGATCATATTCAGAAATATGTATATTCTTAATTTGGAGTGGAAATGAGGAGGTGAGGGAGGGAGGCAGAAAGAGAGAAAGAAAGAGGGAGAGGTAGAGGTAGAGGTAGAGGTAGAGGTAGAGAGGGAGAATGAGAGAGAGAGAGAGAGAGAGAGGGGGGGATAGAGAGAGAGGGAGAGAGAGAGAGAGAGAGAGAGAGAGAGAGAGAGAGAGAGAGAGAGAGAGAGAGAGAGAGAGAGAAGGAGAGGGAGAGGGAGAGGGAGAGGGTGAGGGAGAGGGAGAGGGAGAGGGAGAGGGAGAGGGAGAGGGAGAGGGAGAGGGAGAGGGAGGGAGAGGGAGAGGGAGAGGGTGAGGGTGAGGGAGAGGGAGGGTGAGAGAGAGGGAGGGAGAGGGAGAGGGAGAGGAGAGGAGAGGAGAGGAGAGAGAGCAAGAGAGAGAGAGA
>NW_028234421.1:17781599-17791599 GCF_977035675.1 Penaeus japonicus | reverse complement strand
TACGACGGAGCTGCTTGGCTGCACAGCTGAGACATCTGCCGAGACACATAGCTCGATCTGTCAGTCCAAGATACGCGAGATTTTCCTGGATGTTCCCCCTTTCGTCCTATTTTGCCAGCTTTTTTCCTCCTCTCTCTTTTGACATCTGTCGTCAGGCATGCGAGCTCCTTGCGAGCTGACACCCATGCCCACGCCCCCTCACTCTCCGCTGAGTTTTTTTTCCTTTGCGAAACTTGAGGGCTGTCCAGCGGATCTCGGCGACGCCCGCAAGAACCGAAGGAAAATTCCCCGCGCGTGACGAGCTTTTAAAGTTACCGGGGGAAGAAAGAGGGAAAGGTAAAGCTGGATTTCTCTCTCTCTCTCTCTCTCTCTCTCTCTCTCTCTCTCTCTCTCTCTCTCTCTCTCTCTCTCTCTCTCTCTCTCTCTCTCTCTCTCTCTCTCTCTCTCTCTCCCTCCCTCCCTCCCTCCCTCCCTCCCTCCCTCCCTGCTTCCCTCACAATCTCACTCTCTCTTATGTATAGCTTTGCCCTAGCATATCAATTGACAGGATCACAGTAATATCTGCTTCGCCAGCAATGTATGCCTCAGAATCTAACATGAACTGTACAAACTATGTATATGCACTGTATATAGTATGAATAAACTTATTAAAATCAAATCCCACTCTCCATCCCCATCCCTTTCCCTTTCCCTTTCCCTTTCCCTTTCCCTTTCTTCCTCCATATGTCTCTTTCCTCTCCCTTTCTCCATACCCTCCCATTCCTCCATGGGCACTGCAACGAATATCATCATAAGAACATGGTAGCGACGTTACTGCATGGGGTAGCGGTTCTCAAGGTGGTCGGCAGACCGGGTATCGATAACCTCATAACAAACAGTATTATTAGGTATGAGTGGCCAGTTAACGGCAGTTCTTGTCATGGTACGTGTTCCATTTAATTCTTAAAGGTGTCATTGTGTCATTTTTTTCACTAAGTCGCCGTCGGACGTGTGCCGGATGACGGACTTTGGCTTGAGGGGAAAGGAAAAGCTAAAACGCGCTGTCGCTACAAGTTCCAGAGCTAACGGGCTGTCCATATAGTTTTACCCTCGCTTTTTCCTGGAAATGGGGTTCCATCAGTACTGACCCATGAACTCTTAGTTGAATCTGCCGATAGCGGTCGCCTCAAGGTATTTTGAGAGACGCAGAAATAAGGACTGAGGGACGGACAGAGGGAGAGAATCAACTATCAAAACAGAAATTGCTGTTGTGATACGACACACTGCCTTGGCCGCCTCTCGCGATGTGCTCAGTCACCTTTCTCCCCGGACCCTCTGCAGTGGCCTCTCGCAGATGATACTTTACCATTGTTTATTGCCGGAGAGACATTATACGCAGTTTTTCTTTTTGTTTCGATCGAGATGAAGAAGGAGAGAAAGGGAGAGAAAGTAAAGTCGTAAAAGTGGTTGGTAAATAGATAAAATTCTCGTTGGTGTGTCTGTCTATGATACTTGTCTCTCCAGTGAATCATTGGTTTTTGTGGTCGGGCTGGTATTTCGTTCACTAAAATCATGTTACACTGTCACCGCCTCAGCCTTTGTTTTGTTTTATTTTATGGTTCAGTTTATTTGTTGTATTTTGTCGTGCCTTGATTTAGAAATATTTGATTTAGTCTTGAGTTTGTTGATGCAGCTTATGCTCATATGCAGATTGCACATGTTGGCATTCATTTCGCTTTATTTACAAACTTCATTTTCTTCTCTCTTTTTCGAACGTGGACGTGGCGTGTTGGAGCAAAGATGTTCACGTGTTTGTCGAACATGATTCAAAAGACCGCAATTCCAAAAAAGAGTATATCTAGAAATATTATTTACGATCGAAGAAGCACTAACGACCTCCCATTGCTAGCATCGAGCTGCCAAACGCCCGCCTCTTAAAACTGAAAACACTCGTTTTTAGTTTTCCTCCGGCGCGAAAATGGCAATCTTTGTTATGATGGATTATGGGAGTTTCTGTACAATGAACTGCTTTCTCTCTTTTTTTTATTTTCACTCGTTTTCTCGCGCTGATGATACCACTTCGAGGAAAAAGTATGGTCGTTCAAAAATAGAGAGATTGTGATGAACAGTTGAGATAAACACAGCAAATGAGAAAGCGTGAGCTGTCATGAGTTTTGTTTACACGTCTTTGAACGCCTGACGTTTTCCCAATATACACATTTCATTCAAAGCTCGAGAAGGGAGACAAAGCAAAATCGCGATTAGTGCATGGCGTCCTTAATGAATCTTTGTTGTTTGGGCGTACCTCCTCCCCCTCCCCCTTTTCCCTCCACTTCCCTGCCCTTCCCACGGCTCATCATTTCGCTCCTCTCGGCCATTCCCTCCCCCCATCCCATCCTCATCCTCTCCCCTATTTATCCCTCACCCTTTCCTATAGCCTCCCATCCCCTCTCCCCCTCCCTCCCTCCCTCCCTCATTACTACGATTATTCATCCAACATCAGCAAGATCGTCATTAGCATTACAGCCATGCTACGGCGCGGCGCCACGGCCTCCCCCCGACGTCGCCTGTCGCGGGGAAGGTGTCGTAATGACATTTAACCTCGATATTGTATAATTGACGCTACTTAACAAAGGGGCCGAATATAAAGGCATTGAGCAAGGTGTTTTGCGGGGAGGCTAGGCAGGGGGGAGGGGGGGGGTCAGGGCCTGGCGGAAAGGAGTGAAAGGATGTGTCAATGTTGGTTAGTTGATTGCAGAGTGTTTGTTGCGAGAAGGCGCTGTGTACAGGATGGCGGAATTTGGGGAAGGAAAAGTAAGTTGACTCGGAAGGAAACAGATATGTGTTAAGGCTGGAGCTGTATTTTGGAAAGGTGTTTGTGTCTGGGTGGAATTTGACTGGAAGGTGGAGATCGGACCAGCTAGAGTGGGTAAATGATGATATGAAATGAGATGATTGATCTGAAGTGTGCTACATATACAATTAATCGGATAGTATATAAATTAAGTAACAGAGATATATTCAATTGAATTGAAATGAACGTGTATTTTGTTAAGATTCTTTGAAAATGATGATACCGCACTACAAGATACGACCGAGGATATTCATCACTAAATGCGGCACAAGAGTGATAGTAAAGTCATTCATATTCAATTGCACCTTATTCACGTGGCACTTTTACTCGCCGTGAATGAGTACAGCTGGATAACCTATGGCCAACCGTGAGAAGGCGAAAAGTGGATGACGCCCTTGCATGCTAATAAAGTGTGGATACAGACGTGGACATTTAACTTAGTAAGAGACGTACGTGGATTCCAAGTCGATGATGATTATGATTAACCAAATAAAAGACTAAAAGATGTATAGAAGTAGGAGAGTATTAAAAAAACAAATACTTTAAAATGAAAGACCGTTCATAAAAGAACACTCGTTGTCTCTTGGAATAGTTTTTAATTTTTGTATTTGGCAACACTGAGGTGACTTTCATTTGATGTTCCTTTAATGAATTGATAATGTAATAATGCATCATGGAATCGTTATGAATATTTATATAGATGTGTGTGTGTGTGTGGTGTACATGAAATACTAGGAGCTATTAATATTTATATTATTGATATTGTTATTCTTATCAGTATTATTGGAAGTACTATTATCATATCGTTATTATTGTAGTGTTATTGTTGATGGTGATATTACAGCAGCATCCATCAGCCATGCTCACCATTATCATCATCATCGCAGTACCGTCGCAAAGCACGCCCATTCCCCCCCCCCCCCTCCCCTCCCCTTCACCCTCACACACACAACACCCCAAACCAACACATTGCAACCTTGGCGCTGGAGGCAGCAGCCATGGCAGCCATACGAGACGACCACGACGACAACAAGAGCGCGAGGCTGCAAACAGTCCCTTTCAACGGCCGTCCGCCCCCTCCCTCTGCGCCCGCCCCCGCCCCCTCCCTCTGCGTCCGTGGATCTGCCCGCCCTGTGATTTATAGCATTAGGTCTCGGCCTCGTCCTCCATCATAAGCCTTTTTTCATGCCTGGTTAGCAGGAGGGCGATTGCAGGCGGCAAGGCTAATGGCTTGGCTGACTTGTGTGTCGTTTTTAGATTTTTGAGAGTAATGGGGGAAGGGGAAGTCTTCTTTGTAAAGTTCATTTTTCCAATAGGCAGTAGGGAAGCTTTTTTTGAAATGAGCAGTAGATTTTTTGTGGGGGGGATGGGGAAAAAATGTACTACGCAGTATGTTTTTTTTGTTTAAGCAGTAGGAAAGTTTTTTATAGTAAGTAGTATGAAAGTAATTGCTATTATAAATTTGTAATTGACAGTGAGATTTCTTTAGTCTTTGAAGTGATTAGAGTGAAAGCGTTTTTCTTCTTTTAAGTCGCCAAAGGCGGCTGTGACTGACATATTGGTGATGAATCTGCCACTGATATTATGATCAACGTCATCATGGCCATTATTTATAGCAGTATAAGTACTAATATTAGTGATAACAGAACTAACATTTTTAAAAATAAAAGTAGTAGTACTAGTTGTGATAATAGTTATAACGATGGAAATAATGAAAAAAATAATTCATAGTAGCAGCAGCAATAGCAGGAGCAGTAGAATCAATGAGCTCAGATGAAAATATCTCATCGAATAAGAATAACAACATTTAAGTGAAACAACACTGACGTGTGACCAAAGGAAATCGAGAAAGTTATTGCAGTGCACCAACTGTCGTCCTCAGTCATCCCATAAAGCCACGTCACTGCGATAAACAATTATAACGCTTCATTCAGCTGAAACGCCTCATGCAAATGAAACTCGAACGAGCTAAACGTCCAATAACAAACACAAACACACAAAGGAACATATAAATGGTGATCCCTCACGCAAATGCAGATCCCCATACAAGTAAATGCTCGAAGTGACTTGCGTAATCGTACTAATGAGCAGCTTAATGATTGCAGATTGTGTTCGAATTAGAGTAGGAAATTAAATGATGGAGTCGGTTTGCGTGCACCAACTCCCGGGTTGGTGGTGGGGTGGGGGAGGGGGGTAGCTGCTAAGAAGAGAAGGGAGAGAGAAGGAGAATGGAAGTAGAAGCTAATAGAATGATAACAATAAGTGATAATGTCAATAAACACACACACACACACACACACACACACACACACACACACACACACACACACACACACACACACACACACACAGTTCCTTCCCACTTTTCCCGAGTCTTAATTCATGAATATTCATCCGTTCTGAATTCCGGCTTCGAGGGCGGGAGTACACGGTGGGCGCCAGGTACTGCGACGGGCGACGCGAGGACAGCTGATGGGCGGGGACGGGCGTGGCGCAGTAATTGCTGTCGCTGGCGAAGCTGATCATTGAGGGGGCTTTGTGTTTGTGCGAGGAGGCGGGCGCCTTGTTGTTTATTTGAGCGTGTGCTTGCGTTGGCGTGTTCTCTCTCTCTCTCTTGTTTTCTCTCCCTCTCTCTTTCTCTCTCTCCCTCTTTCTCTCTCTCCCTCTTTCTCTCTCCCTCTTTCTCTCTCTCCCTCTCTTTCTATCTCTTTCTCCCTCTCCCTCTTTCTCTGTATCTCACACACACATACTCACGCACACGCAAACTTTTCCCCTCTCTCCGCATTCGAATGTTTGGCCAAATAACATCATGAAACGGGGCGTAGCGTCCCCTGGAGGCATGGAAGCAGAGAACGCAAAGTTTGGTCATTAGCGTTGCAGAAATATGTTGATAATTCATTTTCTACTTACTTTTTAATGGGTGTATGTAAACTGAAAAAGAGAGTAAAACATGTTTTCATTTGCATGCGTGGCCGATATACGTTTGGTTGATGGACATCAAAATAAAATGATATATTCCTTGTGTTTTATCTGAGTGGAATTGGAAATGAATGTGTGATAGGCGGAGGGAGGGAAAGAGAGGGAGAGAGAAAAATGAAGGGAGGAAGAGAAGAGTAAGGAAAGGGTAGAGATGAAAGAAAGAAAGAAAGGAATAGAGAGAGGAGTGTGAGGAGTAAGGGAGAGAGTTGAGTGATTAAGGGTAGAATGTGTCGAGGGAGGTACATGTATTCAAACCTGTACTTTATACATACATGCTGTATTAGTTATAGTAAATTTAGTGTTTGCATGAGATGTCTCCTGAGAGAACGTAAGCATTGTTTAAAAAATCAAACATTTTTATGATGTAGTTTGGTGTTACGTTAAGCTGGAACGCTGTGAAAGGGTGGTGCTGATTGTGGCAGATTGCAGGATTGTGGAAGCGAATGGTTATGGGTTGTGGCGAGGGCTGGAATAGCCACATGACGTCACCGCGAGAGAACGAGATGTCTCCACCACCTGGCGCTAATATTGACATATGATACCATAAAGGCCCGGCAGCCCTAGGCATTAGGCCCGCTGTTTCGTAATCAACTTGATTGCTTTATGATAATGAAAGTATTTATTTTGACCTGGACCTCGCCATCATTCCGGAAAGCAGGGTCGGGCGGGCCAGGCGGGCCAGGCGGGCCAGGCGTGGCGGGGAGTTGTTGTTTGTCCCGCCAGTCGCCACACCGGTGTCACGTGGCTTTGTTTACTATGACGTCATCGTATGTCACCCGGAATATGAATGGCGCGGGAGTGGGATGCTGTTACGGGAGAGAGAAGGGTGAGTCGATATTTTTCGTGATTATAGGATTGGTGTAAGATTTTCTTTGTCAAATTATAGTTTTCATTTTATGGCATGAATGTCTTCGTAGGTTTTTATGTGTGAATAGTAAAATTATTTTACACGCCGTGATATATTCTGACGGCTTGAGCAATCACACATGGGAAAATATGCAGACTTTGTCTCAGGCCGGACATCAGCCCCGAACACAAGGGAAAACACAAGAGGAATTATAAAGCGCACAGTAAACACTATTTTTACTCCCTAGGCCTCCTCGCGCTCTATAAAGCGGTCGGGGATGAGAGGCAGGAGGTCTTTGTTGTGATGAGTTCGCCGTGACTCCTTTTGTCATGGATGGGGACGATGAGCCAAGTCCGACGGGAACGTAGCTGTGTGTTCGTTGTATTTGCATTTGTTCCTCTTTAGTCTGTGTCCTATTTTTTTATCGTTTGGTTTTGTATTTTTTCTTTACTTTAATAAAGACGTTTTAAGTGTGTTGCTTTCTACGTCGGTGACGGATGGGATAAAACTTCGACTTAATTAAATTCTCTCTACCGAGAGCAAGAAAAAGGAGGTATTTTTTTTTCTCTCAGATATGCTTTGTTGATATAACTGCGCTCTCAAAGAGAAAGGAATCAACAGTGGCGCTTATTGCATGTCGTTTCCCAACACTATTTATGATTCGGTTTATGGCGAGGAGAGATGCAGCGAGCCATCTGCAGCTCGACGACACGGCGTTGTGACACGATCGAAACGCACAAGGAATGCAGACAGATTTTGGGAACTGAAGCGCATCGAGGTGCTCTGCGAACCCGGGGAGGCGGGGAGGGGGAAAGGGGAGGGGGAGTGGGAGGGGAAGGGAAAGGTATTTCTTGTAGGCAATGGCGACGGTGCTTGGTTGGTATGGTGTTGTAGTGCAGGATGAGCTGGGTAGTGTTACGGTTGATGGTGGTGAAGATGGTGATGGCTGGGATAATGTTTAGAATTCAGGGGTTGTTATTTGGGTGGGAGGATTGCATTTATTTTACTATTGATTTCACTATAATTTGCTTTGTACATCACTTATACTTGGGAGCAAGCGTGATGAGGTGTCGCATTCGGGAGACCCACTGAAGTCATCACGACGTGTGTTGTCCCCGCGTCTTTGCCAGCGGGAGGGGAGGGGGTGGGGGCAAGGCACCCCGTCATGATGTGCTTTGCATAGGACAGGGAGGGGCAGGGGAGGGGTGAAGGGGCTGTGGTGACGTAATTATTAGGGCTACCGGTGGCCACCCAGGATAAAGATAAAGATCTAAAAAGAGTTCAAAAAAGAAAAGAACTGAACAAAATGAATGTTGCAAGGGAACGCGCTGACGTCAAAGCAAGACTATTGACACACATGTTATGACGAAAGGAAATTCGAAGGAAGCGAAGCTTGATTAAATTAGGTATATTATTATAGTGTCTCTTTATTTTTCCAGCATCACTGCCAGAGTGGGATCACTTGATTCTAGGTGGTAAACAGTAAGAGTTCTGTAGTCATTTATTGTCGGAACTGTTTACGCTCCCTGTGGCAAAGAGACAAAAGTCGTGTTCAGATGAAAAACACAGGGGGGTGGGGGGTGTAAGGAGGCGGATCCAATTGGAGCGGTGGATGGAAAGGGGGGGGGTGGCAGGGTCAGACATCGCAAGCCGCCCCCCATGGACTTAAGATTGATCTACGTCATTCACCATTACTCTTCATCATTCACTCATCATTGGCTCAGTCGATCTATTCATCACATTAGCATTCACTCCCGGCCGCCCAGCCCGACGATTGATTCCATTGGCCCGATTCGGGGATTCAGTACCGCTGTTAAGGCAGGAACCCGCTCCTTTCTCTCTCTCTCTCTCTCTCTCTCTCTCTCTCTCTCTCTCTCTCTCTCTCTCTCTCTCTCTCTCTCCGACCTCCTCTCCTCTCTCTCTCTCTCTCTCTCTCTCTCTCTCTCTCCTCTCTCTCGGTACTCTCTCTTTCTCTCCTCTGCTTTCCTCCTCTCTCTCGGCACCTCTTCCCCCCACTCTCCTTCTCTTTCCTCGGCTCCCCTCCTCCTTCCCCCCCACTCCCTTCTCCCCCTTTCCCTTCCCCACTTGCCCCTCTCCCTCTCCGCCCTGCCCATCTCTTCCCTTTCCTTTCTTTCCTTCTCCCTCTCCTCGACCTCCGTTTGTTGGTTTCGTCTCTCGTGTTGTTGTTGACTCCTTGTGTCTGACGCGACGTTCACGGCGCCGGCCGCTGCTCATGGCCCTGGCGTCACTAGGGCAATGTTATCGCGTCAAATGTTGACATAAGCCTGCGAGACACGCTCGATAACCTTGCTGAGCCTTCTGCTTCTTCTTATTATTATGCTTCTTCTTCTCCTTCTTCCTACTTTCCTTCTTCTTCTTCTTCCTACTTTCCTTCTTCTTCTTCTTCCTACTTTCCTTCTTCTTCTCCTCCCTCTTCCTCTTCTGCTCCTCTTCTTCTCCTCCTCCTCTTCTTCTTCCTCCTTTTCCTCTTCTTCTTCTTCTCCTCCTCCTCCTTCTTCTCTTACTCCTTCCTCTTCCTCCTCCTCACCTTTCTCTCCCCTCTCCTACTCCTCCTCTCTTCTTATTCTTCTTCTTTTTCTTCTTCTTCTTCTTCTCCCCTCTTCTACTCCTCTCCTTTTTGTCTTATACTTATACTTATTATTATTATTATTATTATTATTATTATTATTATTATTATTATTTTCCTGTTGTTTATTTTTATTTCTACTTATGGTTCTTTTTTAATGTTTAATCATCGTTTTTGTCTTCCTTCTTCAGATCTCTCGTCTCCTCCTTCTCGACTGTCCTTCCTCAGTCTTCCTCTTCCTTCTCATCCACTTGCTTCTTTATACATATCTATTTTCCCTCTTCTTCTTCGCTGCCTCTCCCTCTTCCTCTCGTTCTCGTCACCCTCCTCTCTCAACACCACTGGAACCCTCCTACCACCACCTGACTCTTTTTCGTAGTCGCCGTCATCCTCCTATCCCCCCCCTCCTCCTCCTCCTCCTCCTCCTCCTCCTCCTCCTCCTCCTCCTCCTCCTCCTCGTCCTCCTCCTCATCATCATCATCATCCTCATTCTCATCCTCATCTTCATCCACTTCTTTGTTATCCTAGATGTCACGCTTGAGAGTGACCCCGTCCCCAGTTTCCTCCTCTGAGCTTCGCGCATGCTCCCTCTCTGCACGCGCACTCAAATTGCAGCTTGTATGCAAGCGTCGGTGACCTTAATCCTAACGACCAAAATAGACCTGATGCTCTCAACAAGAGCATAGATTTTTTATTAGTCAAGTAAAAGGGTAAATGCAAATAGTGCAGGGAGTCATGTTGAAATGAATAGCAT
>NW_028234421.1:17771599-17776599 GCF_977035675.1 Penaeus japonicus | reverse complement strand
TCCCTCCCTCCCTCCCTCCCTCCCTCTCTCTCTCTCTCTCTCTCTCTCTCTCTCTCTCTCTCTCTCTCTCTCTCTCTCTCTCTCTCTCTCTCTCTCTCTCTCTCTCTCTCTCTCTCTCTCTCTCTCTCTCTCTCCCTCTCCCCTCTCTCTCTCTCTCTCTCCCCCTCTCCCCCTCTCCCCCTCTCTCTCTCCTTCTCTCTTTCTTTCTTTCTTTCTTTCTTTCTCTTTCTCCCTCTCCCTTTCCCTCCCTCCCTCCCTCCCCTTTCTTCGTCTCCCTGTCCGTGTCCATTCCTTCGCCTTGCCCTTTCCCGGTCCCTTACAACGTTGCCCCTCCCTCTTCCCCTTGCTCTCTGTTTTCTAAAGTTTATATCGCATAGACTCCCTCCTGTCTAGTCTCCCTCGCCACGGCTGTTAAAAAGTATAAACATTAGCCACACTGTTACCATGACAACCCCCCATCTCACCCCATCACTGGTACCCCCCCCCCCTTTGAATAACATCCACGGTCTTACCTAAACGTTGCATTTCTCGTCATATCACTGTTGCATTGCTCTTGCACGAGTGTTGCACGTAAACTGCCCCGTATACAAAAAGATGCAGTAAGAGTGCAGGCTAGATTTATGCAGCCGCGGACTGAATGCATAATGGACGGGGCTTTTGGCAGTGTGTGAGAGGATATATTGAATTATTCAAAGTGGTTGATGTTTGTGGAATCGCTGGTAGGCTGTTCTGATTTGTTTGTTTTGTTTGTTTGTAGTGTTTCGTGAATCCGTTACAGTTTTTCATGAATGAATTCGCTTGCACTTTATGTTTAGATGATTCAATATGTTTGTCTTTCTTCACCCTCCCTCAATCCATCAATTGATCGGTCAATCTGTCATTCATCCAGTCAATCTTGTTCTCCCTTTCTCTCCTTCTCTCTCTCCCACCCTTCTTCCCTCCCTCTCTCTCCCCCTCCTTCTCATTCTCCTCCCCCCCTTCCACTGTTTCTCCCCCTTTCCCTCCCCCTGCTTCGCCCTCCTTCTCCCTTCCCTCTTCCCCTCCTCTCTGCAAGTGACAAGGTTCGTAACAAGTGGTCTCCTCTTCCTCAGGTGGACTGCGAGGACACCGTCTTTCTGCGTCTTCCTTCACTTCCGGCAAGATCTCTTTTTCGGTAAGATTTATTCGAACATGTATTTTGCAAGTTCCGTCTTTTAACGCTGTCTGTTGCGGTCGTAGGAACCACAATGAGGGGTAATGGCCGAGATTTAGAGAGTCGAGTCGTATCTTATATTTTTACTGCTTTTAGTTATTGCCTTGTTTTCATTTGTTATATATCCCAATGAAAATCGGTGTGTAGCGGGATTCCAACTCGCTGACATTTTCAGTGTCTGTGTGACCTTTAATCGTCCTCTTTACGAATATTTATCTCCCTCCTCGCTTATTTAAGATTCCGAGTGTGTCTTATCTACCGGCCGCGCATACCAAAGAAATTTAAATGTAATGTAACCGAAGGGGCCTACAGAGTGGTCGTTATGACGTCACCCGCGCGGTAGATTTAAACGTAACTTGTTGCAGGTGCACGATGCATTGGACCTTGTGTTTGCTGCTTTTGTAACTTTTGATATTGGCAGTCACAATGGATAACGCGAAAATTTAATTAACATTTTGAATAAAAGACAAAAAGGGGGCAGGGTTTTGTTGAATCAGAAAATGTCAGCGTGACAGGTCCGACTGCGATTCTTTAACGGTCGAAGCGCAAGTGGGAGTGAGCGAAGACAATTATTTATGCCCAGACATGACCACGGGCTCCAACGCCTCGACTGCGCCCGATAATGACTTGTTTTGAAAATGATAAAAGAAATGAGGAAACGAGTTTGATGTTTGGCTGGGGTGTGGGGGCGGGGTGAGGCGGGGGGTGAGAAGGATGGGTGGTGGAAAGGAGTGGGTGAGCAAGCGTGGTGCTGATACTGTGTTTGAAGTTGGCAATATTACGTTTGACGTTTTTTTTTTTCTCCGAAAGTGCGTGTTTTTGTCTTTTTAGGGGGGGGGTAGTGTTTGAGCACGTTACCTCTGAGAATTAATCAGGTGAGGTTCTAGTTGTTACATCATCCGTCTACACGATACTTAGCCAATAATCCTGTGCATGTCCAAGGTTTATATGTATGTGTAATAGTACGTAAGAAGAATCATATATTCCTTGCAAACCTTCGATCTGAAAGTATAGCTTAATGCAGTAATTAGATATATTGTCATAAACCGACATTTATTCATTTATTCAAGAATTGTTACGATTTCACATAGGGGTTCATTTTCATGTTCTCTTGCCTTTGTGTCTTTATCTTATGTATTACGGCGATGCATTTTTGGATTTAACTTTTTCATGACCGTCGTGCTTTCCTTGTGTTCTTTAATCATCCTCCACTCGACTCCCTTCCCGCTTGTTTTCCTCTCGGCTTTTCCTCTCGGATGCGCGCACATACCTCACCGCAAGGCCAATTAGCTCCTCGCTTTGCTAACCTCTTTTTCTCTCTTACCCCCTTCCCCCCTCCCTTTCCTCCTGTTCGTGACTGACTGTTCCGCGTCGTAACCAGGAACGAGTTGAGACCGAGGCAGCATCTTGGAGACGCTCTTGTGAGTAGGATCTGGCACCTCCTCCCCCCCTCCCTCCTTTTCCCAGCCTCGTCTTTTCCCCTCCTTTACCCCCACTACTGCCTTCCCTCCATCTCTCTTGCCTTCCCCTCCCTCTGGCCCTTCCATTACGTTCCCTTTCCCCCTCCTCTCTCTTCCCTCCTCCCTCCCTTCTCCTTCTTTCCCTCCTCCTTCCTCCCTCAATCCCCCCTATTCACCATCCTCACTCTTCTCTCTCTTCCTCCTATTTCCTCTCTTCCCCCTCCAGCGCCGCTCCGTCGCCCATGATAGGAACCGATAGGCGATTATTACTAGGGATTGAGGCAAAAGGTCAGAGTCGCTTGCCCTTGAGCGACGAGAGAGAGAGAGAGAGAGAGAGAGAGAGAGAGAGAGAGAGAGAGAATAGGAACTCCTGAGAGGGGTGTAGGGGGAGGGGGCAGGGTGTGCAGTGCGTGGGTGGGTGTGCCAAGACGCCCCACGTCTCCAGGGAATGCTTGTGGACCGTGAGAACGTCTTGCGAAGAAAGGGAGGAGGAGGAGGTGGAGGAGAATTAGGGGGGATGGAGGAGGGGGGTAGATCGTGTGTTGATAATTTGGTGAACTGACTGGAAGCGAAGGTGCAAAATCAGCATGCATCTCTCTCTCTCTCTCTCTCTCTCTCTCTCTCTCTCTCTCTCTCTCTCTCTCTCTCTCTCTTTCGTTCGATGCTGTTCTCGGCCTCCCTCCGCGGCTGCATGGCGGCGTTCGCATGACACACGATTTTTTTCTCTTTTATTTGTTTATTTTTTCAAAGACGTTGTGTTCTCCGTGCGTCGGGTTTCTCATTCAGTTGGTTGTTTCTTATTACATTTTAGACTGATATAATTTTGTTGTTTTAATTTGAAGTTAGTGTTACGGTTTCCACTTATTATTTTCAAGTTATGTTTTGTATTTTACATTTCTTGACTCTGCTTTGCTGGTATACGGTTTACTTTGCACCATAACATCCATTAAATTTATTGCAATGGTGATGGTTTCTTAAAGTTATTATTATTATCATCATTATCATTATCATTACTATTGTGTTATTAAGCGATTGTCTCCAGGCCTCGCTTGTCTTCTTTATGCGACCTGATAATGTCGATGTCAACTGCGGATTACCATCATAAGCATTCAGTTTAGCTGCATGTGCAGCACCGATTCCTTCTGCGCCTCTCCTGTTTCTCCGCATCCCCCCTTCCCTTCCCTCTTCCCCCTCCCCGCTGTTCTCCTCCGCTTTTTCTCGATGCACAGATTATCTCGCCGCTTTTGGTCCTAATTGTTTTGTACTTATTGCTCTCTCCTCTTCTCTCTTTCATCCTTTGTCTTCTTCATCCTTCCCTTCTTTTGGTGCCTCTCTCTTTGCTTTCCTCCTCACTCTCTTTACTCTCTTTGTTATTATTACTAATTTCATCTTACTCATCTTCTTCGTCTTCGCCTTCTATATTCCTTTTCACCCTTCCCTCTTCCGGTACTCAGTATTTCTTTCTATTTTTCTTTCTGTTATTTTTCTCTCTCGCCTTGCCTTTCCCACCTTTTATTCTGTCCAATCTTCTCTCCGTCTTTCTTGTTCCTTAATTCCCTCTTCGCCCCCATCTCCCCATTCCAACTGCTTCGTGTCCTTTCCGCATGCGGCGTTCAGAGTGTTTTCGCCTTGCTCCTCTCCCCCTCGCTCTCCGTCCTTCCTCCTTCCTCCTTCCTCCTTCCTCCTTCACCTCTTTCCATCCCTCCCCATTCTTCACCTTTCTCATCCACTCCTTTACCCTCTCTCTCCCTCCCTTCTCCCTCCTTCCTCCTCTTTTCTCCGTCGCCTCCCTGCCTCCCTCCCTCCTTACCATGGTCACCTTGAACTTCTAGAGACGGAACTGGTGTAAGCCCCCCCCCCCCCTCCTTTCCTCCATCCACCCACCGGCCCACCCAGTCGCCCACCTAGTCGCCCATCCATCCCACCTCCCTGAAAAGCGGATCTCTTTGATTCTCGTGCCTAAGAAACGACCGGAAAGGCGATATATCCTCTTGTCTTCGACGCCCCCATCCCCCTCCCCTCCTCCACCTCCACCTCCACCTCCCTGCTGCGAACTTGCTATACTCGAGGTCCTCCTCCTGCTGCCGCGTGTGGCCACCGTTCGCCTTGTTTTGTCTTGCTTCGTTTTGCTTCGTTTGTGAGTAAGAAATTGGGCACGGAATCACACAGTCAAGCAAGCAGCAACCAGGTTAACAGAATGTACACATGCAAGTAAGCAGTCAAACAAACACTCAAGCAAGCACTGAAACAAACAAGCAAGCGAGCGAGAAGAGAAACGAGGGGAGCTGGGTGATGAGTGGCCGAGGGGGCTGAAGGCGAGGCTCTTCGTGACGGATGACGTCGGAGGA
>NW_028234421.1:17759099-17761599 GCF_977035675.1 Penaeus japonicus | reverse complement strand
CCCGGGTGCCCCTCTAACCGCCCCGTGATAGCCATTGCGAACGGCGCGGCGAAGGTGCGGTCAAGGTGATCTTCTCGGATGAATGGGTCGGCCCGCAGGACGCTCACACGCCCCCCTCGAGGCGGTCACTTGCCCTTGTCTCCGAGGCCGTGTCACTCACTGCCTCATCCTCAAAGGGATCGGGTCATGGACTGCCAGGGGCGTCTCAGGCCTCTTGCGTCTGGCTTCTAAATAAGACGACTAGGATGGCTTCCAGAAACCACTCTCTAACACGACCATTTCTTGAACTTCCCTAGAACCCCTTACCCCCTCCTCCTTCTCCTCCTCCTTCCCTTCCTCCTCCTCCTCTTCCACCTCTATCTCCTCCTCCTGCCCCTCCTCCTCCTCCACCTCCATCTCCTCCTCCTGCCCCTCCACTTTCCACCCTCCCTTCACCCTCCACACCCTCGCCCCTCAACCCCCGCCCCATCTGCGAGGGCTTCAACCTAGAGTCCCACCAACCCACCAACCCACCTCCGGCCCGGAGAATGAATGGACGGTGGCCTGCGCCAGGAATGCTATTGCTAACTTTCTTTGCTTGGGACTCCTAATATGGCGACGCCAGGACTCGGTGCTCCCTCCTCCTCCTCCTCCTTCTCCTTGTACCCCATCTCTTTCTATTCCTCTGCTGCTTCCTCCTCCTCTTCCTCCTTCTCCTTGTACCCCTCTCTTTCTATTCCTCTGCTGCTTCCTCCTCCTCTTCCTCCTTCTCCTTGTACCCCTCTCTTTCTATTCCTCTGCTGCTTCCTCCTCCTCCTCCTCCTTCTCCTTGTACCCCTCTCTTTCTATTCCTCTGCTGCTTCCTCCTCCTCCTCCTCCTTCTCCTTGTACCCCTCTCTTTCTATTCCTCTGCTGCTTCCTCCTCCTCTTCCTCCTTCTCCTTGTACCCCTCTCTTTCTATTCCTCTGCTGCTTTCTTCTCCTCCTCCTCCTTCTCCTTGTACCCCTCTCTTTCTATTCCTCTGCTGCTTCCTCCTCCTCTTCCTCCTTCTCCTTGTACCCCTCTCTTTCTATTCCTCTGCTGCTTCCTCCTCCTCTTCCTCCTTCTCCTTGTACCCCTCTCTTTCTATTCCTCTGCTGCTTCCTTCTCCTCCTCCTCCTTCTCCTTGTACCCCTCTCTTTCTATTCCTCTGCTGCTTTCTTCTCCTCCTCCTCCTTCTCCTTGTACCCCTCTCTTTCTATTCCTCTGCTGCTTCCTCCTCCTCCTCCTCCTTCTCCTTGTACCCCTCTCTTTCTATTCCTCTGCTGCTTTCTTCTCCTCCTCCTCCTTCTCCTTGTACCCCTCTCTTTCTATTCCTCTGCTGCTTCCTCCTCCTCTTCCTCCTTCTCCTTGTACCCCTCTCTTTCTATTCCTCTGCTGCTTCCTCCTCCTCCTCCTCCTTCTCCTTGTACCCCTCTCTTTCTATTCCTCTGCTGCTTCCTTCTCCTCCTCCTCCTTCTCCTTGTACCCCTCTCTTTCTATTCCTCTGCTGCTTTCTTCTCCTCTTCCTCCTTCTCCTTGTACCCCTCTCTTTCTATTCCTCTGCTGCTTCCTCCTCCTCTTCCTCCTTCTCCTTGTACCCCTCTCTTTCTATTCCTCTGCTGCTTCCTTCTCCTCCTCCTCCTTCTCCTTGTACCCCTCTCTTTCTATTCCTCTGCTGCTTCCTCCTCCTCCGCCTGCCTTTCATTCTCCATGTACCCCTTTCTTTTACTATCTCTCTCTCTCTCTCTCTCTCTCTCTCTCTCTCTCTCTCTCTCTCTCTCTCTCTCTCTCTCTCTCTCTCTCTCTCTCTCTCTCTCTCTCTCTCTCTCTCTCTCTCTTCTTTTTTTTTTCTTTTTTTTTTTTTACTCTTCCCTCTCCTTCTCTCTTTAACACTACTACACTCTTTTTTCCTCCATCGCTGACCTTTCCTCCTCCTCCTTCTCCTCCTGTAGTCATTCGTTCGGAGGTCTTCTTCGCCTTATTGGAAATGTTTACACACACGCGAGCAGGTTCAGCTCCCGGTCCTCTCGACGCGCCTGGTCGTCCATCCTCATAGATTCATTCATTCTGTCTCCGACGTCTCTCTCTCTCTCTCTCTCTCTCTCTCTCTCTCTCTCTCTCTCTCTCTCTCTCTCTCTCTCTCTCTCTCTCTCTCTCTCTCTCTCTCACCTATTCTCAGGATATCTGTCAATGTTTGTTTTTTCATCCACAGGTTTTCGCCATAGGAAGACTTAACCTCGAGTTTAATTTTATTTGTTCGACTGTAGAAGTGCGATTGAATGGATGCGATAAGAGATAAAGAGAAGATGAAGAAATAGATATATCCTCAGACCCCCCACCCAATCTATCCAGCTTGTTCCCATCTGATCCCACGTGGATACAGATCCAGCGTTTGGTTCGAGTGGCGGGCGGCAGGTGCGAGCCCCGTGAGGCTAAATACTCAAGGAGGGGAAAGGGGAAGGGTATGAGAGGGTACGCACAGGTGGTTTATAGGTAAGAC
>NW_028234421.1:17751599-17754099 GCF_977035675.1 Penaeus japonicus | reverse complement strand
TTTGTATGTACGTTAGCGTGAGTACATGGAGAGTACCATCCAAGAGCATGTGGCACTAGACCCTGGGTTGAGAGATGGCACCAGAATCTCTCGCGAAGTGCCTGCTTGGGTTCTTTCGGTCGTCTTTAAGTGTGAGCGTCTTAACGGCCCCGACGGCGTCCATTCCCCGTGGCTCCCGTGGCTCCCGTGGCTCCCGTGGCGGAAATCAGCGAGTAATGGGAGCCACGGGGGTGGGGGTGGGGAAAGGGGATGTACTGGTGCCACGCCGTCGATCCTGTCAAGAGACCATGATAAGTGGCATCGAAGTTGCGCCTCTTGAGTGTATCACTCTCTCCCTCTCTCAGCTTCACTTTAGATTTCCGGTAGAATTGTGTGGACGCCGCCATTAAGTGTTCGCGATTATACGGGATGGAGAAAGTTTCAAGTCTACCTTTTGCTTCAATCTCAGTCCCTCTTTTCTCTATTTTTTTTTTTTTTTTCATTCTGTGTAGTTGTTGTTGCTTATTACTTCTTCCCTTTTATCGAGCCCTATTATGTCCCCTAGTCATATTTTACCAAACTGATCTTTACCCAGTATCTTCCAACTTCTTA
Organism: Penaeus japonicus; assembly: GCF_977035675.1. Classification (NCBI taxonomy): domain Eukaryota; kingdom Metazoa; phylum Arthropoda; class Malacostraca; order Decapoda; family Penaeidae; genus Penaeus; species Penaeus japonicus. The sequence goes on along the minus strand of NW_028234421.1, from coordinate 17,753,508 downwards.
TTTGTTGTCTGTCTTCATCCCTTCTCTCCTATTCCATCCTTCCTCCGTCGCCTGTCATGTGGCTTTACACCCCTTCCATCACGTTTTAATGTTCACTTGCTTGTTCCTGTTTGTTTGTTTGTGAGCGTGGGCGTGCGTGTGTGTAGAAGAGGGAGAGGAAGAGGGAGGAGGCAGGAAGGAAATCGAGAGTTCTGTAGAGACGCCAAGGGGCGTTTACTAAGAGTGACGCAGAAAAAGTCTCCGCCCACTCCCGCCTCTCCCCAGTGGTGACCCCGCGCTGGCCGAACCTCCTGCATGACCAAATGGCTCCTCATGACCTTATACGGCCGCCTCGCGGCCACGGTGCCTGACCTAGACTCGGGACCTGTGATTGTTGAGGTGCCGGGTGGTGGTGTTTGCTTGTTTGTTTACCCTGCTTGAATGTTTAAGGCGATATTTGTTATTGATATTAATGATATTTTCGAATTGGAGAGTTCCCGCGTTGTTGTTCTAGGTTTTTCTCTCTCAAAAGGTTATCTGCGAGATCGAGGATTATGTTATTGTTGAGTGTGGCCGAGGCTGAGATCGTTTATTTATGCATTTCTTGGAGCGATGTTTAAAGGGAAATCATGCGTAGAAGGTCTTGAGGAAATCTCGAATAATCGTCATGAAGAGAAGCGATAGCCAGCTTGCTGTTCGGCAGATTAGTTTTCCGAAAAAGACCGAGAAGAGTAGCGTCAGATAGCCCAGAGGTAAACAAAGCCTGTAATGGAGCCTGGGGAGATGTGTGCTTAGCGCGGGGAACAATAACTGGAGCAAGGAGGGGGAGAGAGGGGGAGGGGCCGGGACAAGGGATGTGCGGGGAGCTAAGGAGGGAGGGAGGGAGGGGTGGTGGAGAAGCAAGGAAGAGAGGGAGGGAGGGGAGAGCATGTGGCCATCCAGTCCTGCTTTGATTATTTTAGTGACCCGGATCTTTCTTAGCTTGTGGAGGGGGAGGGGGTGGTGGGGGAGGTTGCTGAAGTGCGGTGTGGGCGGCCCTAGGCGAATCCAGTCCTTGTTGGGGGTTGAGCACTGGGGTTGGGGGTATTTTCGGTTGAGGATGGGGGGGGGGGGAGGATCTGCTAAGGATCCCGGGTGCTTTGTATTTGCCCCTTACGCTGTGGTCCCAAACAATGGTCATAATATCCGATATTTTTTCAATGGGTTTGTATTATTCTGTTGCGTAATATATATGTGCGGTGCTCTTTACGCATTTGTCTTGACCTTGCCTAGGAGATGTACCCCTGACTCGACGTCCAAAGCGGGTATCGGAGTCTGCGTCTTGCAGGTCAGGAGCAATGGCAAAGGAAAAACTTCTCTGTTTAGCCAGCCGCTGAGCGAGTCAACTTCAAAGCAGAAGCCAAGCACTTCGCAGAGCAAGTTTGTCTTAAATATTGTTTTCCCGACGATCGTGAGACGATGCAAATGTCAGTGTACGTGCCTACGAGTTTTCCTCCTTCCTAAGCCAAGGGTCTGCCACTTCTGGTAGCCTTGTGTGAGCAGTGACTTTTCAACACATCGGCCAATATCTGTGAAGATGCATCCCTTTTCCCCGAGCCGCCCTGACTCGACACCCGATGCCTCTGCGGGTACTTGATGATACCTGAAGCGCCCCAGGGCCTCGTGCGAGCGTTGCTGCTGGCTTGGCTTTGGCAATTGGGCATTTTGGCTGCTGTTGTTGTGGAGCGTGAAGGCCGTTCTCTGCCGCGCGCCCATTGCTTTGGTATTGATGATCGTGACTCCTGCGTGCGCGGAAATTCACCTCCTGTGCACCTCCCCCCCCCTCATGACCCGCTCTCCTCGCTCCCTCCTCATTTTGTGTCACTTGCCTCATTATTTAAAGGCCAAGTCTCTGTTTCAGAGGGAGTGACGTCGAGTTTCCCTTCCCTTC
>NW_028234421.1:17741599-17744099 GCF_977035675.1 Penaeus japonicus | reverse complement strand
TTTTCTGTGGGTCGTGTCTGCGGGGAGCGATATGAGACGTCCGAGGGGGAAGCGGGGGAAAAGAGATGATAAGGTGGTGGGTCCTGTGGTCAGCCCCCCCCCTCATCCTCCCCCGCCAGGTCAAAGTTTGTAGGGAGGGTCAGGTCACCAACTCGCCCGGCTCAGTTATCAGGCGAATATTTCTATTTTAATCTTGCCTCCACGAGAAGACTCTTCGACGCCTATCGTTGCGCTTTCAAGGAAGAAAAGCTGATTTTCAATCACGGAATCGAGAAGCGAGGCGGGAAATCGGTAATAAAACGAATGAAAGACAACAGCAGTTACCAGGTGCCCTGTTCCGCTTTCCGGCACCTCGCCTGGAGTCTGGACGGCAGGGGGTCAGTACCGAGCGTGTACAGGTCGTGGTCGGTCGTAGTGTCTCGCTCCCACTAAGTACTGGGCAAGGACTCTGTTGAAGTTTACCCGCTCACAACATTGCTGTTCTGCTTGATATTGGTAATTATTCCTGCGTGTGTACTGTTTATTGTGTAACCAAATCGAGTGTTGCTTTGGGCAGGACAGTAGAGTGGCGTTATATTTCAGTTACCATCTCAGATACCGTCACCCCCCCCCTTTTTTTGGTTCCTGGTGCCTCATGAGTCTTGTCGGATCCCCTTTCATTGCCTCCCAGTGCCATCTTATCCCCATGTGCCCCCCCCCCCCACCCCCGGGGCATGTGCCTCCTCGAGGAACGGTACTGGGAAAGCCAAGACTGCGCCTAAGCCTATTGCCGTTCTCACTTGGCATCATCGGTGTCCTCAGAAGTGGCTGTCAAGAGTGCCGTGACTACGGACACAGGAAGCTCACGGACCAAGCACGGTGCGCGACATGTGACTGCCAAACCCGGATCCAAAGACATGCAGTGTGAGTTACGTGTTAAGGCGTCTTCGTGACTCCAGAAGGTACGAATCGTGACAAGGCATAAAACGCGAGGAAACCGGAAGATCAAAGAAGGCAAGTGAGAGAAAGATATATATATATCGTCATTTCTACTACAGATAACCCACCCACTAGTTCTGTGACGGACGGACGCACGCACGCACGCACAGCTGGCCATTGCAAAAGATCTTTGTGGGTAATGGTGGTGGGAGGGCGGGGGGAGGGCCTGAGGAGGAGGGTTGGGTTTAGGAGTCCGAGTGAGCTAAATATAAGCGTTACAATCTGAGCCCTAGTCCAAATCCGGAGTGATTTTAGTGTCTGAAATATTTTGAATTGGCGAGTGTGAGTGATGACCAGGTTGGTGAGTGGTGATCTGTACCTGTTTAGCGATCGGTTCTTCTCTGGTTAACTCGATAACGAGACAGTGATGGAAGATGTATTCATAGTAAACAAACAAAAATCATTAACCAGACTTGAAAAAGATTGTAAGATAATCATAAGTTTATGTAACTTTGTCTAAGCTATAAATTACGTCTCTCGAATTACACTGGTGATTGTTTGACGAAAATGTATTACTATTAGAGTATCCTTGTTCTTTCCCAGACGCCGGAGTGCTTGAAGAAGGCTCGACGCAAGCAAACACAGGGCCTTGTTCTTCCTCCGTGATGGAAGAGGATGATAAGCAGGATAATTGTTGTTGACCGCGATGTCTCCACGAAGGAGGGGGGAGGGGAAGGGGGATAAAAATAGAAAAAGATAGTGTGTGTGTGTGTGTGTGTGTGTGTGTGTGTGTGTGTGTGTGAAAGAGAGAGAGAGAGAGAGAGAGAGAGAGAGAGAGAGAGAGAGAGAGAGAGAGAGAGAGAGAGAGAGAGAGTGAAAAAAAGAAAGAAAGAAAGAGAGAGGATGAGAGTGAGAGTATGTGTGTGTGTGTGGGGGGGGTGAGTGTGAGTGAGTGAGTTAGAGCATGTTTGGGTTTATGTCATGTACATTGCACAATATCCGAGGCGAGTTGTTCGGAGCTTGACATAGAGAAGCAAGGCCTGGTAAGGTCACGCACATTTCCTATGTGTATTTAAAACCAACAACGCTTAGCTTTAGGACATACTTATATTTCACTACTATTACGTAGCATGCGACGAAGGAAAGGCCTTATTTCCAGATGTGGTAATTGCCGATCGCGGCAGATGGAAAGGGTCGGGAGATTAGAGTGACTTAGGAGTAAAGGAGCCTTTGACGACACAGGGCGACGGCAGGAGCGAGGCTAGTTGGGAAGGAGAGGAAGAGAGGGAGGGAAGGAGGGAAGGAAGGAGGAAATAGGGAAAAACGAGTGCGAAAGAGAGGTTGATTTTGATTTTAAAACGTTTATACGTGATGTATACGATGTATACGCATAATACATGTTATGTAAACACTTTTATGAAGAGGATGTGAGAGAGAGAAAAGAAGAGAGAGAGAGAGAGGGAGGGAGGGTGGTGTTAGGGGGACCTGTCGATGAGTAAGACGTCGGTCGAGGGGGTGACTGACGACTCGACTCGGGCAAGGGAAGCTAAGCCCCGGTGGCATCGTCCAGGCACGTCCCGGG
>NW_028234421.1:17726599-17739099 GCF_977035675.1 Penaeus japonicus | reverse complement strand
CACAGGCCTCGTTGACATAGCATTGGCCTCGGAGCCGAAGGGAAGGAGATCTCGGAATCGCACGAATCACTCGAAGTGAAACTCACTTGGGAAGGGCGCGTCACCGTGCCTTTCTTTCCGTTACTACTACTATGTAATTTAAATCGCTCCTCCTGTGACTCAGATCGTGTGATTTGGAGATAGTGGACGGCGGAGGCCCGCCCGCCCGTGGGCACGCTCCTCACCTGCTATGTTTACGCTCTGACTCATGACGCCTTCTCTCTTCGCAGGTCGCCATTGGCTGTTCGGGTAGTGACGTCGCCGGGGCAAGCAGCAGCTATTGGCTCGCGGCGCGGTGACATCAGCGGCGAGAGCGGTCATTCGCCAAAGGCAGGAGTGATGTCATGAGGCTGGAAAGCGGGCTACCCGGTTACTAGTCAAGGATCCGTGACGTCATCGCGAGACCAAAAAGTGGCGGAGGATTCAGCCAGGCTCCATTGATGGAGACTCGGGCGAGCGAGGACAGTTGAGGACGGAGCCTTGCCGAGTGAGTGTGCCGCGCCAGCCAGCGCGTCCGCCTCAGACCACAGGACGTGACGTGACCAGGGATATACGCCAGATAGAAAAGACATGATAGTAAATGTCAGCCTTTGAGATTTTATCGAAACATCCAGTGTTCTATCGAGAGTGGTGCAGTGAAACACACTCTTCTGTGGTGTAGTGATTTCGTTGCTGGAGGTTCACAACACAGCAGCGCAGTGAAGTGATCTGAACATGACAGAGACAGGCCAGTGATCCAGCGGCCCGATCAACCTGAGAAGGAATTCCAAGACTCGGTGAATGCGGTGCGCAGAGACTCGGGCCTGGGAGGTGCAGGGAGTGCTGGCCCACAGCGAGCCGACCAGGGCGGCTGGGCGCAGTGTCCGTGCAGGCAGCATCGGTCCGACCTCACAGGCGTTCCAGTGTAGAATGTGCCAGGGCAGCCACGAGTGCTCGGGGCGGTGCGGAGAGTGCAGCACGGGCGCAACCACCTTCAGGAACAGCATCGCGATGGGCGGCGTGAGAGGAGGCTCCACCCTGAACGAGGTGGGCGTAGCAAGACACCTTCCCCACCACGCCTCCACGCCGCACCTGTTCGTGTACCAGGCCGCCGACGACGAGGACGAGGTGGACCACGCCCCCAAGGACTGCAAGGAACCCATCTACTCCTCCGCCATCGACATCCGCAAGGCCACCGCGTCCAAGGAGGTTCGTATTGTGTCCGTTGCAGGCGATGGTGACCTGAGAGTTGCAAATTGAGCGTCCAGGCTCATTGGGATAGCCGTTCGGCCTCGCGAAAAGATTGTCTTGTACCCTAATATTTTGTTTTACATTGTCGTTCCTGTTCCAGGCGGAGGCGGTGCGTCGCATCACGGAGAAGTACGACTCGCTCCGGGCCCTGACGGATCGGCGGGACGAGGTCGACGATCCGCTGGCCGTCACGGACGAGGACGTGGCGCGGATCGAGACCTTCTTCCGAGGCCACAAGACACAGCTCTGGGTGTGTCGCACGTTGGCCAACCTGTACTGCGAGAATGGAGCTGGAGCTTCGCATGGCACGTGGGAGCTGAAGTACACGGGCGTGCCCATTCTGCTGCTGGACCAGGGAGACACGCGCTCTCGTGACAAGCGCCTCCTGCAGCTCATCCTGGCGGAGAAGGGAACGGGCTTCGCCCTGTGGAAGGACGTGGTGGACAACCTGACCTCGTACCGGGCCCAGGAGCCCCAGTTCCACACGCTGTACCTGTCGTCGGACCACCGGCGGCGGATGGGCCTCTCGTTCAACGACGGGCGCGCCGCCTGCGAGTTCCACAGCCACATCGAGCGGCTGACGGCCGACCCCGCCAACATCTCCCTCTCGGGGCCGGGCAAGAAGAAGAACAAGGCCAAGGAGAAGCTGCCCAAGTACAAAGCGCCCAAGAAGACCGACATCTCGTCGCCGTGCAACTTCCAGCACGTGACCACGGTGGACGCCTGCGACAAGACGCGCTTCTTCTCGCTGCAGGCGTTCTCCAAGGCGAAGAACCCGCCGCCCCTGCAGCCGCACACGGTGGTGGAGCGGCCCGCGGAGGCGACGGCCGCTAAGGTGTAAGGGCGGGAGGCGCGACCGCACGAGCCCGAAACTCCCTTCGTGTACATGAATCTATTTAATCTCCCTTTCGTCGCAGTTTTAATTAAGGGTCAGTGAAAAGGTGTGAACTCGAACGAGTGTTCGGAAGTATAGCCTGTGTGCTTAAACGTGCCAACATTACTGATTCTCTCGAACCTTTTGATATCTTGATTGGTGATCAAGGAAAGACGCTGCACAGGACACGGGGGCGAGAGCAGTGGACAAGGGAGCGTCCGAGTGACCAGTTGATCCCTTATGAAAACGGGAGGAAGCTCAAAAGACGATCGGATGGCTCCTCGGTGCCTTTTTCTTGTCGAAATATATTCAAGAAGTGTTCACAGTGATTCTCCCGAGGACGTGGGCATGAGAAGGTGCCCTGAAATGCGATATGTGATTTTTTATCTTGGGTAACAGCGTACCCAGGTGACCCAGTGACATGGTGCTTTTGGTGACTATTAAGAGACGTTAAGATATTTTATTTTTGTTTCTTTGTTACCTAGATGTTTGGTTGAATAAGGAAATAGCAATGCTCGTGGAGTGCGAGTCATTTAAAAAAGCTGCAGATATCATTGCCGAATTACAAGCGAAAGAAATGGACTTGGAAGAACAGTGTACAAAATGGGGTGAAAAAACGAGACACGTTTTTTTTCATATTATTTATAGACGTCATCAAAGTGATTTTTGCATGTGTTTGGAGATTAACACGGAAAAAATCGTGGCTTTCTATGTACTCGTAAATATCACGTACATAAATATAAAGGTAGTGAGATTGTATACATAGTGTAATGCACTAAGCATTAGATGAACGTACAACGAGGTGATTCTGATAAAAGATATCGTAGGTCTAGGAGCCTCTCTCTAATATTAGAATCATCCATTGCAATGGCTCAGTCTGAGTCATCTTGGAATGGCTACGGGAAATTAGCCTTATAGGAACGATATAGGGCTCATATTTCCCGTGCTCTGCTGTAATTTTGCTGAAATACAAGAGGAAACATACGTCTGTCATCCATAATACTCTAGAGAGAAGGAACCTTAGGGACAGAATTTATTGTGATTTTGCCATATGTATATAGGCCTCAGAGATGAATGATTTACCTTGTAAACAAAAAGCCTGCATTATATTACTTCATATACATGTTGTTTGGGTGACTTGAAGCGTTACAGCCATACTTGATTTTGGTCAACTGGGTATGTAACCAACTTTGATGAATGACGAGTCGACATTAGGGAGCTATTTGTAACAATGGAATGGTTAAATAGCTTTATTCTCAAAGACCGTGCTCTACGAGGGCTTCCAAAGGTTTCAGCCGATATAAAAAAAGTTTACAAAACTAAGCAGAAACCATTATTCTGTTGCAGTCAAGCTGCCATTACGATGACGACAGAACATTTACAGGCACCAAATAAGGGGTCTTGTTTCGGTCATTCCGGATTCCGAGATGTGTTTTGTAATGTCCAAACTCCAGGGAATCTTTGATGAAACTTTCACACAACTAGACGTGCTTTTAAGCACTAGCCTTGTTCCTAATCAAATACTAATGCCGTTTGATAGTATGAGCATTACATCCTTTAATCAAACATCAGCGCATTTGACAAGAACATGAAATTCATCACCCAGAATGCCGCTCCTTGAGTGTGTGTATGTGTGTGGGTGGGTGTCGTGCCGGCGGCGTCAAGGTCAGGGTGAATAAGGCGAGCGGCAGGAACCCGGCGAGGCTGGCACCTGTCCAATAAGGATAGGGACCTGACACCTTACCTGGGTAATCCTTCCCTGATAAGATTCCTCCCCTTTTTAGAGCATTTCATTTCCTTTTTGTAGAAGAACACAAGTCGGCCATAGTTAGTATATTGGATACTTGTAACTGCAACGGTAAATTGTATGTTACTAGTGTACCGCTATTGTTATACACATTCAAGCAAACATGGGCTTAGACATGTGCTTGTGTATGTGTGAATACATATATATATATTATCATATAGTGAAATTAATTGTTATACTAAGTATTAACACTATATTTACATACTATATCTCTTGAACCGTCTAAGCTAGTATGGATGCAACATGAAGTCGTGTTTGTATGTCAAAATCTTTCAAAAGAGATGTTCAATATTGTGTTTGCGTAACCTAGGGACCTTTACATCGCCTGTTTTGTACCTGAAAAGGCTATTACTTTCAATCCAGTACGAACTTTGGAAGGACTTTGTATCTGGAGTTTTTAAACATTCCCGTCTGGTATAATACAAGGTATAACAGATGAAAATAAGCTTTATTTTGAACAGTTTATAAGAAGTATAATCTCCAAGTACATGAAGGCAAGTTTCGTTTGTAAGACATGTTTTTTCCTTATGTTATTTTGTTTGATACATGATTTTGCAGCTTTGTATGCGTCATTCAGTATGTACTTACTGAAAATACCGAGTAGGAATAAGTGTTATGTCTGTGTTCTTTTGCAGCTTTTCAACCCCGTGGTGTACAGTGTAAATAAACCATATGAACAAAAAATTGTTAGCATCAAATACCTAGTGTCCAAAGAAAACTAAATTCAAAGAGAGGTACCAAGGAAGCAACAAGTATTCATTAGAAAACAATAAGAAGTAAATTGAAAGTAAAGAAATGTATATAAATGTTATATCTACTGTAAAAAAGGAATATACATATATCTCCTAAAACTCTATTTTCCAACTTCTTATTCGTGTGACAGATTTTTTTTTTTTTCCCCATGGCTTCGATATCAATACAAAGCTGTAGTTAAAAAAATGGAAAAATGGTAAAAAGAGCAGTGTTAAGTCATTACTGTTTCACAAGTTTATTACAACTTACCACTAAAGGTCCCTGTACTAAAGGAAATGTCTGTTTATAAATATATATAAATTTGCACCTATGAGGCTAGTTTTCAAGTCAAAATTCCTTTGAAATCCTTATATCCATATCTACCTGCAACAAACACAGTTCATGTTACTTAAACAGGAAAGTTTTGTACTGTAAGTTTAGTCTTAAATTAGAAGAAAAACTGCATAATCAAAAGATGCCTACCATGAACATTTAATAATATTATTCTACTTCCAGATCAAAAGATGAGTATAACCGACATAAAACATATATCTTTTTAAAATTATATACACAAATTACGAACAAAAAGAAGGCATCAAAATGAATTCAAAGAGGGAAAACAATGACATCAACCAGAAAATTTTAAGGATAAACTGTATACCAATGCAATCTCAACTTTAGACCACATTTAAAGAAAGCAATACTCCTCTGAACTTATTAACTGATGATGTAGAACCTCATCAACCTGGAGGTTAAGCAATAAAAGAAATAACTAAGAAATATATTTTAGACCTACATTGACACTGATACCAAGGTAGCAGCCAGTTTTTACAACAAATACATAATAAATATAAGGTGTACAACACTACATGAAGTTAATTTTATTTAATGTGACAAAATCGTCAGTTACAAGTTTGTACTATCAAACCTATAAACATGTGCTTTGCTGTTGTAGCACTGCCCCCTGTGGAAAATCCCAAGACAAACTGTGAGCAAAAGATATGTTAGAACATGTTTTTCTTTTTCTTTTTACTTCATTCCATTTTGTTTCCCATGAAAATTAACAACGTTGTGGGTGAACCTACTTCTGCATCTAAATCAAAAGTAATTAAGAAAGTTATTCCATTTCCACTCTCAAAGTAAGAATAAAGCAAAATGCTGCACCTAAATGAAAAGGAATCCACAAGAATAAGTAAACTTCGAATACATAAAAAACATGGTATAAAAAGCAACAACCTTTATCCAAAACAATAGTCAATAAAGTTTGACAACTAGCACTTATATTATAGAGAAGAATGAACAAAGAAAAAGGAAGGAAAGGAAAAATTATCATACAATTTTTTACAAAATCAATAATCAACTATGTTTCTAATTAAGCAATATATTCTACGACAGCTAATGACCTTCTTTAATGACAAAAAATCCCCGAAATCCATGATGCAACTGCGACTTCCTTTATTACAGATACAGACAGCCTCTATTCATGTTTACAAACTCGGAAATTGGTGTCACACGTGATGAATTACACAGCGGTTCCTCGTTCCAAGTTCTGCTTGATTTCCTCGGTGTAGTCGCCATAGAATCTCTCTAGCTTCTTGTTGAACTTCATGTTACGCTCGTTGATGAAGTTGATGTCAGCATCGTCATCGAAGATGCGGCGGCGCGAATATTTCTCTCTCTTAGATATCCTGGAGTGGAAGGAACGTATTATCATACTTGCCCTGACATTAATCTCTGTATCTGCCCAACAGACCTTTCCATATAGAATGCTTTTTACAGGTGTAGATTTTGTCTCTGTTCTCCTTAGTCAATGCACAGACCTCCCTAATAACATGGCTTGTTTTTAAGTGTTCTGAATACCATGGCGTTGGCAAGAGAAAAAGAATACTGAAACTTCTTATAAATATGGATACCATAGGAAAGTTTTTCATAAATAAAGCATAACATAGACAAGCAAATTTCTAAAGCATTACAATAAATACATTAAATTGGTGTCCCATGAAACCTAATTCAAAAGTATTTTGGGTTTTCAAATTAACTCATTATTGAAACCTACTAACTGATGCACTGTGAGAATGATTATATGTCAAGAACAATGTTGACCCATTGCAGACGGGAGGTAGATCTGCTTGTGCAGGATGGGTTTTATTTCAGTCAAGGCAGCTCCACACAATGTACCTTAACTTTTCCCACTCTCTTTTTGTGACTTTTTTGTTTTAATTTTTGTGTGTTTTGCTGTATTCAGATACTTATATCTGTCATATCACAGGCTCTATCAATGCTGCATTTGACTGAAATTGTAGTTTAGGGTCCATATCTGCTCATTATTTTCTTTATACTTAGTGTGAAAGAAGTATTGCTGTTTTATGGTAGGACAAAAAGCATCTTTATTTTTCGTATTTATGCACTGTCATGAACGAATATGAAACATATAACCATCCACAATGAAGATAGCATGGAGAGGTAGGCAAGAGGAAGGAAACTTGTGTATATGACTGTGAGTGCCACAGTAAAAGGCATCCCTACTGGCACAGGGGCACATTGTAGACATAAGTCATGATTTGAATCACCTTCCTCTTCTCATTCTGCCTGCACATCCTTCATCTGCAGTACTTTAGAGCAAGAGGACGGTAACTTGCTATGTGCCATCACTCTATAAAGATAGCGCTTGCTACAGACTGTGAATGGGTGCCATTCAAGGGTCTCTCTCCTGCTGGTGCTAGAAGAAAGTGGTGTCTAGGTTTTGGATGTTAGGTGAAACCCATTTTGCTTAATATTACGGTAATTATAGTAATCATGCCTGCAATTGTCATCATCACTTACACATTACTCTTAGCACAATAAAATAACACAGTGATCCAAATTCCCCGAACATCATGTACATCATGATGCCTGCCATCAGGCCAGAGCTCCTGTGTCATATATGTCATGACACCTGTCCACAATGGGTTAAAAACTGAGCTAGTAACTTTTTCCTCCAATTTCCATAGCACATATGTAAATCACAAAACAAAAGAAACTTTAAATTTATCAGTTTCTTGTTTGTCTTATATGACTGCTGCTATCTGTCAACAGCCTACTATTGTCTAATGTTACAGTAAGAATAATGAATACTCTGGATGGGTGTTATGACGGCAGCCATCATGACGTATCCGATGATCATCATGGCATAGTTGACATCGAGGGATAGTGGTTCACTGTGTTTCTTTTTTTGTATTATGAGTAGTAACTCTATTTAGTGACTGATGATGACAATTATAATCATTATTACTATAAGGGCAGTAATATTCACCAAAAACCCAAACACAGATGTTACTTCTCTCTCCAGGCGCCAGCAGGAAATAGAGCATTGAATAGCACCCATCCAGCGTAAACTAAACCATATCCAGTGTCTGCAATGTGCTCCTGTGCCAGTATGGCTGCCTTGTGCTGTGGCACTCACAGTCTTAAGCACAGGTCTCCTTCCTCTTCCCCATCTCTTCATGTAATCCTTCTTGTGGATGGTTATTTCTTTCATATTTATGAAAATACGCAAAAAAGAGTTGCATTTTCTCTCTCCCAATAAAACTACAATATTTCTATCACACTGAGTATAAGGAACATGAGCTGATATGGACATTGATAAAGCCAGCCATAAAGCACATATAGGTCTCAGAATACAGTAAAACACACACAAAAAAACAAGACAAACACAAAAATGGCCCTAGTATCATCACAAGTGAATGAAAGTCAGCAAGAAAGGTCACAATATGTCACATGAAGCTGCATCCCTCTGAAATAATACCTGTCTGGGGTGCTGCACAGGTGGCACTGGGAACCAGGAAAGCAAATCTATCCCTGTCTGTATTCAATGGGTTAATACAGCAATCAACTTCTTCCACTGAGGGATTGAATTATATCGATAGCTGAAAATCATTAAAACCTCTACTTAATTCTTACTTTTTCATTCTACCTAATACTCAGTGCAATGACAACAAAAGTGAGAGAAACTACAGATGTTAGAGAAAAGAAACTAATTATTCATCTGTATCACTATTTTCTCTCTTTCAGAACTGAAAAGCAAAAGAGGCAAGCTGCATAACACTTACTGTTTCTCAAGGTCGTCAACCATACCATCAATGGCTTCTTTGGAATCCTTGTGGAGCCCAATGGCTATCGTATTGTCCCTTCCATAGAACGCTTCTTCTCCAACCGACTCTTTCTCTCTTTCATAGTCTTCCATGTCTATCTTTCTATTCTTTACCAAACGGTTGTACTGTCTGAAAGCAAGTAAAATTAGTTTAAATAAATTTTTGTTACATTAAATACAAATTTTTAACCTCCCTGACCGGGACTCGACCCCGCATTAATGCGTTTCTGCATTCTACCATCTTCTCACATACATATAACCTCGGTAACCTGATTTGGGACTTGAATTTGTGATTCCATTGCTGCCGAGTGCTGCGGGAATTGTTCGTAAAAATTCGCTATCACTGCTCTGCTAAGAGCATATAGGTAAGTTCCATGACGTCTCTTAAGGCGTCTGGTTGGACAACTCTTTTAGCGGGTCGTGTAGCCGAGCGGTCTCGCCGCCGCACCTGTCAATCTTACGGCGCGGGTTCGAGTCCCGGTCAGGGAGGTAAAAATTTGTATATATTAAAAATGCGTTACTGTATTCTACCATCTTCTCATCTTTTAAAAGTTTATGAAAAACTTTTTGATCTGCAAGCAAAGAACAAATTCTATCTGGAAAAAACACCAATAATTAATTACAGTCAAATATGAAAAGTCTTAAGTTTATAAAAAAAATATATATATGGAGATTCCTTTACCTAATGGTAGCATCTTCATAGGTAGAGAAACCTTGGTCTGGGTTCTTCTTTTTCTTCCTTCTCTCCCAGCGTTCAGCCTCATCAGCTCCAACTTCTAGCATCTTGAGGCGGTCATAGTCTTTACCCTGGAAGGTGGAGAAAAAGTAAATTTTTGCTTCTTTCTAACTACATTGCAAAGACTGAATGAAAATATATTAGCTGTAACAGATCTGTGCAAATATATCAGGTTATCACAGCAATGCATAAGTATAATGTTCACAGATTATAACAAGTTTACAAGATAAAAAGAAGAGCAATCACCATATATTACTAAAAGACATGATATACTGTTTCGACCACTATAATAAGGCTTGATAAAAGTTTTCAGTTTGGTATTTCTGTCCTAAAATTTGAATAGCAACTGACTAGTGTTAACATTATTATTTTTTTTTTCTGTCCAAAATATTCAACTATGATCTTATAAAAGTTCTATCCCATTACATATATATTCAAGGTTCCATAAAGAATATGTTTGAATCTTCAGCAGAAGCTTTATCTCCCAACTTCCCATTTTTCTTTTTAAGGCAACTTACAAGGAGGTAAATTCAAGTACCAACATCAGAAAATTCTATTCTTTTCCTGCAGTCCATGTGAACCAAACAAACCATTAGCAACAACAAAAAGAGGCTCACCAAAAATTCAACCATTTAAAAAGCATGCTAATCTACAATCATAGAAGCAAACTAGCAACACCAAACACGTGATCAATAATAATTTTCAATCATTGACCTTTGTATCAAATATGGTGAAATTAAATAAGCAAAAGTGATTTTACTGTAGAAAAATAGTAATAAATAAAAGTACAGGGAAATTAGCCCACTGTATACCGGCATCATGACATACATGACAGTCGATTTTTGGTCCTAACACTGGGTGTCATGCCTTACATGACGACAGTCGTCCTAGCATATTTGACTTCAGGGGACAGTGGTAGACTGTTTCTTCATTACACTAAGAATAATCATTATGCTTTGTGACTGTTAATGGAAATTACCTTTATACTTACTCTAATGTTACTGTAATATTCACCAAAATAAGTTTAGTCTAAAATCCCAAACACAGAGGCCCATCCACCATCCCTGCCAAGCACCGGCTGCAGAGAGTGACAACTTACAACAAGAACCTGACCTCCCACTAAAGTACCGGCAGAGCAGGAGGTGCAGGCAGAATGAGATAAGGAAGGTGACCAAGACCATGTGCATTATCTGCAATGTGCCATTGTGCTAATTTGGCTGCTTTGTGCTGTGGCACTCACAGTCATATGCACAGTAGGGTATTTCAATAATTGGTGATTTTTGAAAAATCCTTCAAATTCACGGAGACTGTTCAGAAGTAGGCGCCATTTATTTTTTCTTGACTAGTGATACCATTTTTTTTTTTGTTTTTATCAATATTTACCTATTGCACTTTTTACTCAAAGATACGAAAAATACGATTATATAATTAGTTTAGTCTGGGGTGAAATTACCCATTTTCTATATTTTCTTCATCATTTTAGCAGTAATTACTTAACTATGTATTCAAATTATGTTGATTTATTCAATCGCGTATAGTATAATTTTAACTTTTAAGAGTATCTTTTCTATAATTAATCATAATAAAACACATTGTGAAAGTATATTACAAATTAGAAACGTATCTTTTATTGGCAACAACTTCTCACATATATTATATTACCCTATCCACATTTCCTTTCAATCTCTTCCACAATTACCGTATATTTGATATAGAGACAAGGGTATTGAAGTACCATGACCGCCTCATGTCTCCAATCAGTCTTTCACAATACTGATTATGGTCGGGAATTAGTACACTCTTAGCCTCCCATACAGAGTGGTTACCTTGGCCATAGAGATGGCATACCTTATTCATATCTTCCCGTATATGATAGAACAAAGGGGAACTAAACACTCTTTCCGAAAAACCTGGGACATTCACAAACTTTTCTGTGCTGAGGTTCCATAACTTCTCATAGGAAAAATTGTACCAAATTCAATCCTTCAGGTTTGGCTGGTTTGTATATCCAGCTTTTTCCGATTCCATTTTCAGCATACCAAATACCTCATGTATGCTGTCACCATCGTGAGAGAGTGGCATGAAAATGACATCTGTGTTATGCAGATATCTACTGATGGATGCAAAGTAGGATTTGTCAAACCCTAATCTGATCCCTACTTCTGAACACATTTGAGGTGTCCCAAATGCTGCCTGAAATATTGTCGGCTCTGTACTAATGACAGCTTTTCGCCAGCAAAAGAAATGGATCTTAGAGAACTCGAAGATACCTTTGATAACAGTAGGGTTCTTTTGCAATGTCCCCAAGCATCTAATCAAATTGTCTTTCAAGCCAACTTTGGTCTTGGATGGCAAATCAGCATTTTCAATACTTCATAATTTATCAAGTACAACATCAAGTGATATACAAACATGTAATGATGAATACATATAACCTAACCACCTAACACCAACTGGCAAAAATATCCTAGGCAATATTATGTTTTTTAAATTCTTTTAAGGACTCAAGACAAAATAATTTTGCATGTCTGTTCAGTAGTTCATGATTGGTTACCCGTCAATAGCATTAAAGTTAATTGGCCACTGAAAACGGACCTCATCATTTATATCCTTATAAAAATCAATCACTTCAATTAATTCCCTGAGGTTATGACATGTTTTTATTCATATTGGTTATCTTCAATGAAGCTAGAGTGTCATCTCTTTTACCAATAGTTGCCTGCCTTTTCTTGCGGAAAATGGTAGTATCTAAAGGAATCAATCTGCTGTCAAGACCTACTACTTGAGAAAAAAAAGCATCAGTAAAATTTGTTGCATTATTTCCGTGGTGTATTTCCGTTTCCCTTCTGGCAGTCATCAGGAGTGGATAAATCTTCTAAGGTTGAGGAAGATTAAGTTTCCGTTGTCATGTTCATCGTTTTCACACATTCCTGAATCTCACTCAGTAATTTAT
>NW_028234421.1:17686599-17694099 GCF_977035675.1 Penaeus japonicus | reverse complement strand
TGTCTACACCGGGACTGTGTCTAAAGTACAAGCGTGTGTGTGTGTCTAGATGAAAGCCGCGAGATCATGATCGGGCCATACATGGCGGTCTCTCCGGACATGTGTTATCTTTGCCGCGGTGTTCGCGGCTACAATGCCAATTATGTCTCTGCAGTAAGCTTTCTCCAAAGTTTCCACGAAGAGCCAGTACAGAACCACGCTTAGTTTGTCGGTACTCCTCTCCTGCAATTTTAAAGAATCCGAAATTCCCTCACAGCTTCACAAGTCTTATGAAGTCGCGCTTTGGTGGTGCAAACCATCAGCACTTCAACACTGATTCTACAAACTGCTCAGCAATCTCGAGGGCGATCACCTGCCCCATGAGTAAGTCCTTCAACTACAACAAGTAGGCCAAGCTCAAGGAGCCATACACCAGGCGAAATTACAACGGATATGTAACAAGAGCAGATGGGCGCAATCCGGACGAAATTACCTGTTAAGGAACAGTCCAGTAGACGTGTAATGCAAAAACACTGTCTCTTGGTCTTAAATTGAGAACCGGGCCGGACAGCAGGGATTTAATTGACTACTTAATCACGAATCACCGATTGACGGACAGTGTTGCCGCATGAGGCTGTTCAATTAATGTAAGGACGACTGATACCGCTGTGTAGCACTCACTCCAGTTTATTGAAAGTGGTCAAACCTGAAATATGTTACGTGGTTACAATCAACATTGGTATAATCTGTCACAATAATCCTTTAACATTTACAATTGTGCAGTACATGTTATTATACTAAACAGGGTTATCAAATTGATATAGATCACTTAAACTAGATCTCTGTTATCATTAAATACATACACAGCGTGTTATTATACTAAACAAGGATATAAAGTTGATATAGATCACTTAAACTAGATCTCTGTTACAAGTTGATATAGATCACTTAAACTAGATCTCTGTTACAAGTTGATATAGATCAGCTTTCAATGGGCGTCAACACTTCGGCTGGAAAGGGTTCGAGTACAGCGAAGCAGTATTCATCTGAATTAACCCATATGGAGAGCATTAAATATGTCTGTCCGTCGAGGCCCCTGTGAGCGGCTATTGGATCCATATGGAGTGGTGTCTGGGAGTTTTTGTTCTCTTCTTCTCTTTTATCTCTTTTCTCTTTCTTCTATCTTTCGTTAACGTTCCTTTCCCTATCTATCTCTATTTACGTCCTTTAACGCCGTTATCGGCGTTAACAGACAGTGACATATATAAAAGGTTCCTTTAAGGGGTTACTACGTGTTTTACGGCTGAAGCGATTTCACGCCCCTCTGCGATCCCGCGAAGATACATCGCAAGTGGGTTTTCGAGGGACAACGATAAGGATAAGCCACAATTTGCGGAACAGATGCCTCACACGGGCTTATAAACACTATGGCAAGCTCGCAAGGACAAGGCCATATCTCCTATCTATTATACAAAAAAAGGCCTGCGTGATACGCGAGAATTAATACGTCACGCGTTCGCAAGTGAGTTTACAGGATTCAAACACATTCCCGGTTATACGTTCGCGTAAGTCCACCGCACTCACGCTCTCGGACGAGGTGTTTACCTTCCTTCCCGTGTGTCTCGGGCGGAAACTGCGGCACAATTGAACGATGAAACTCATAAGCCAGAAATACCACCCGAATGGCTTGAAAATACTGATTGCTGCGAAGCTATGCGGCCATGAGGTGCATGTTGCGGAGGCGAAGTGTAAGTTTTGCTTCGCTTGAAGTGAAGAAAGTTTTGTCGGTAATTGCATCATCTTGGAAGTATATTTAGTGAACGGCTGTTTGCAACTCATTGTTTATTTGTATTAGTATAATGGAAATAAAAACAATGAGATCTTGCTTCTATGAAAGCTATAATGGCTATGAGTTATATACCATATGGTGTTGGATTAGCCTTATAATTTACAGAACTAATTTTTGCATCATGATATACATAAACCATATGAAATCAGAGGCTAAGTACTTAGGCATTTTTCTCTTTAAGTACCAATCAAATTTTTTGGTAAATTGCTTGCTTGATTTAGCTGTAAGTAGAAGGAATCCGATGATTGTCTTCGTTGCAAAGCTTAAGATTCCGAGTTATCGCCTCCCCTTATCCAACAACTGCGGTTAACTTTTGGGGGATGGTGTTTAGGGTGATCACAATGAATCAGATGTTCCTTTCATGATGCAGTCCTTCAGTTTCTGAGTTTGCAACCTCCCCCTCCCCTCTCAATAGGCATGGGGGTCCTGTCAGAAATCAAAGTTTTTTTGTGTGTGTGTGTGTATGGATGTGGGGGGGAGGGGGGTGGTGGACACAAATATTAAGCACAGTATATTTCTTCATAATATAAAATAAAGTGTAAAATATGTGTTTTTCTTGCAGCTTTTTCACCTGCATAGTGTATTGTGGCTAAGAAATGGAGGTTGCCTCTGTGCTTAATGGTGCAACAGCAAAAAGTTCAACAAACATTCTTCATGTATATTCTAGTAGAATTGAGATTCTACTAATTCCATATTTTAAATGAACCTCTTGGAATTATCATCAAGGGAATATCCAAAACCAGAACCTGTACAGCAAACACATATACATTTGAATGAGAGAATTGGCTGCACTGAATAGTTGAATTTCTTGATCCACCAAACCATCCTTGCACATGATTGGCCTGTGTAATTAAGAATAGTTTTAATTGACTATCCTAAATAGAATGATTGACCATTCAGGACACATTTTTTATTTTCTGGTAGATGGCTCAGGTAAAACAAAAATGCTAAAAGGTATATGATTGTTTGGTTATCAGTGAAGGATGAAGCTCAAAAGAATGGTTTGACTAAGTAATTAAGTCTGCAGACTCCTCCTGATTTTATGATAAATCACCAGGGAGGCTTACAAGAATTGTTTTGTTGAAAGATATTTGGTGGATGTTTTTTGACCATTGCCTGACTATGAGACATAATGACTAAGGCTTTGATTGTTGTGTAGATCTACAGACTAATAAATGATTGCTGGAATTAGTTTTAAGCATTATGTGGTTATTTTACATATTCTTCATGATGATTACACATTTTTTTCTACTTCTGTGTGGTCCTTTTTGGATGATTACTAAGAATAGAAATGATAAAGCAAGTCTAGTTATGAACATGTCATGTAGCAATAGAAATATTCATATTTCAAATAGCTACCCCATAACAACTTTATACAGTAATCAATTAAATATCAATCAAAGTTCAAAGAGCTACCCAGAATTACTCAGTAACTATAGATATTTCTTATCTTCCATTGATTTTAAAGATTAGAAAGAGAAGAGTCATTATGCCGACCTAGTTTACAACCACCATCGTACTAAGCCAATCTTAATTCTCTTAGCCGTTCCTTCTGGTGCTGTGTTGGAGGTGAAAGACGGTAACACAGGGTTCACCTTGCAAGCTAACAGTGCCGTCCTCTACCTCTTCCGGCTAGCCAAGGAGCCTGCCCTTCAGAATCTGGCAACGGCTGACTCAGAGGAATGGTTGCAGTGGGAAGCAGTTGATTTGCAGGTCAGGAGACCTTTTTTGTCTCTTTATGTGAATTAGCATTATCTTTATTGTCAGTGTTATTATTGTCTCATGCTGCTAACACTATTATTAGTATGATTGTAATTATTGCTTTTATTTTTATTTTTGTTGTTGTTATTATTGTTGTTGTTATTATTATTGTTATTATTATTGTTATTATTATTGTTATTATTATTATTATTATTATTATTGTTTTTATTATTGTTATTATTATTGTTATTATTATTGTTATTATTATTGTTATTGTTATTATCATCATCATCATCATCATCATCATCATCATCATCATCATCATCATCATCATCATCATCATCATCATCATCATCATCATCATCATCATCATCATCAATATTATCATTATTGTCATTATTATTATTATTATCATTATCATTATCATCATCATTATTATCATTATCTTTATCTTTATCTTTATCTTTATCTTTATCTTTATCTTTATCTTTATCTTTATCTTTATCTTTATCTTTATCTTTATCTTTATCTTTATCTTTATCTTTATCTTTATCTTTATCTTTATCTTTATCTTTATCTTTATCTTTATCTTTATATTATTATTATTACTATTATCTTTATTATTATTATTTCTTTTATTTATTTCAGTAATATCAATTTTAAAATTATCAGTATTATGATTATTGTGATAATAATAATGATGATTATGAGTTTATTGATAATAATAATAATAGCAATAATAATAATAGTAATGATAATGATAACAATGATAATAATAATGATAATGATAATAATAATAATAATAATAATAATAATATTGATGATAACGATAATAATGAAAATGATAATAAAAATACTGATAATAATAACGATAGTAATGAGGATGATAATAGTAATAATGATGATAATAAAACTGATAAAGATAATAATAATAACAGTAACAATAACAATAACAATAATGATAATGATAATGATAATGATAATGATAATGATAATGATAATGATAATGATAATGATAATGATAATTGTAATAATGATAATGATAATAATTGTTATGATAATGATAATAGTAATTATTATTATTGTTATTGTTATTATTATTATTATTATTATTATTATTATTATTATTATTATTATTATTATTATTATTATTATTATTATTATTGTATTATTGTTATTGTTGTTGTTGTTGTTGTTGTTGTTGTTGTTGTTATTACCATTGTTATTATCATTATTATGATAATGTTTATTATTGTTAGTGTTAGTTTTTTTTTGTTTTAATTTATTATCATTATTATAATTATCAAGAATATAATGATGATGCTGATGATGATGGTGATATTATTATTATTTTTATTTATTGTTTTTATTATTATTGTCATCATCATCATCATCATTGTTGTCATTATTTATTATTATCTTTATTATCATCATCATTCTTATCATTATTATTATTGTCATTGTTACAGTTACTGTTATTATTACTATTACATTACTATTATTAATACTATTACTATTACTTTTCCTTCATTTTGAGTTGAGTTATTAAAGACATCATTTACTTTTTCAGCACATTCTAGTGCCTTATCTTGCCTCGGTAGCTGTTGGACGTGAAGATAAGACCCTGCGAAAGACCATAAGCCAAGTCCTGGGCAGTCTTGCTTCTGCCAGTTTTCTGAACACTAAGGTACAACATGATAAAAAAAAAGCAGCTGTAAGCACTAGCACACTTTAGAAATTATTATTATTTTTTGTAGATGTGTTTTATTTAACCCTTCTACTACAGGCAATTTTTGTGGG
This sequence comes from Penaeus japonicus, assembly GCF_977035675.1. NCBI lineage: Eukaryota > Metazoa > Arthropoda > Malacostraca > Decapoda > Penaeidae > Penaeus > Penaeus japonicus. The sequence goes on along the minus strand of NW_028234421.1, from coordinate 17,688,770 downwards.
CTTGGATCAGTTTTGCACTGTTTTTTTTTTTTTTTTTTTTTTTTTTTTTTTCAAAATGTGAGCTAGTCATTCCTTTAGTTGTGTTGTATCAAATACAAGTCTGTATCACTTTATTAACCCATTACCGATAGGGCGCCTATCGACCTAACTGGTCGTCAAGGTGGGCGGTCTATGAAACTAGCGGCACTGGCTGAAAATTAGAGGGACCGGGAAAGGGTTTTCTTAACCCTGTGGGTAGCGCAGACTAGTCCAAACAATATTTTTCCATAAATGCATCATAGAATGCGAGTTTAGGTTGACTTTGGAACCCGGTAGCTCTGGAGCTAGTGCCGTTACAGCTTTAATAATTTATGACTGTGCGCACTTCAGCAGGGAGCAGATCCTGATGTCGTGTCATGTACGCATTGACACCTGTATCTTAGGCCTAATTGGTACCGACATGTATGTCTTGACACCTGTAGAAAATAGTATAAAACATATCTTATGATGCCCAGGCCAGGCCAAACATCTTAAGATGTGGCTTGTCTTGGAAGGGTTAATGACTAAAAGTCAGTATGGATTTATGTAATATGATAAATGTTTAATTGTAGGATTGATAGTATTCAAAGCAGAAGTTAAACCCTTAAATCCTCTTCATTATGATCATGGCTGAACCCGGCCAGGTGCGTCAGTCCTATTTCAGCATTTTTTAATTATGAGTAGGAGGATCTAATATTTCTAGTACTGTTTGGAAAGTTTCCTCCAGCCATATCAGCCCCAAAGCACTGTGCCCCTTGGAGGCCTTCCTCTCCCTCAGCCTCAGTTTTATGCTGCCTCATGGGATATTGTTGTCTTTTTGTTATTCATACATCTGTATGAATTTTTATTTATTTTTTCTCTGAATAAACATGTTCTTTTTCTTACTGTATTTGTGCAGTATTTGTATGTTTTATATACTGGTGTGTTATTGGAATGGATTCTTATTTCCAATTTCTTATTTGAGGGGTAATTGATTTTTTTGACCATTATGTGGTCTGTATTTGATATATGGCAATGAAACATATGTTACCTGGTGTGTGAATTCAAGGTCTTGAAATACCAAAGACCAAATTGGCCTAAGTGAAACTTCAAAAAATCTTACCCCTAATATAGAAGGGGGCAGACATCCTGAAGTCTTTGTGGCTTTTGGGGGTTAAGATATTTATTGTATTCTGCTATTCACTACAAATTAATCCTCCTATCTTTGTAGGAATTGAGTGCAGCCTCAGTGGTGGTCTTTTCTTCATTATTACCCATGATATGTGAGGCAGTCAGCCAGAACCTTCTAAAGGAAAATCACCCAGCCCTTGTGACTTATCTTTCATCCCTGCAGGATCAACCACTTATAAAAGTAAGCCCATTGTTTAATTATTAGTTTTAAGATAAGTTTTTGCTGCTATTGTCAATACTTAGTTGCCACCTTATTAGGGAAAAAAATATACTGTCTTTCACTTGGCTTTCCATTAACTTGACATATTGCCTTCATTCACTTTCCTCAGGAATGTATCAAACAGTGGTGTGGAGAGGGGTCAGTTTTGAAGACTTGGGTTGTGAATGCAAGTACACCTTTGAGTCCCTGCCATTCAACATTAGGATTACTGAAGAGCCAAGCTGCCATATCTCAGGGAACTACTGTGTCAGCTGCAACTGAACAGGTAAAGCTCAGATAAGATAAGAATTAGAACTGTGAGCTTTATTGTAACTTTTGAAGTGATGATTGTCATAACACAGCATGGAGGAGACAGGAGAGGTTAGTAATGGGTAATATAAGAAATTTGCTTTTAACGAGACGTAATTTATGTCAGTGAATATTTATTTTATTGCATTTTAAGTGCCTTTCTTGTATCATATAAGAGGAGAGGATATTTTAAATACATATTTGATTCATATATTAACCCGTTGCCGACGGAGGATAGATTTGCTTACACAGGCTCCAGGATGAGTTTTATTTCTGATTGAGGTAGCTTCTGCAACATAATTTGATTTTTCCCACTCCCTTTTAGTCACTCTTTGTAGAGCTAGATCCATTTTTGTGTTTTGTTGACTAAAATTGTAGTTCAGGGTACATATCAACTAATTTTTTTTCTTTATACTCAATGTGATAGAGGTATTACTGTTTTAGGGGGGGAGAAAAAACAACTTTATTTTCTCGT
>NW_028234421.1:17671599-17681599 GCF_977035675.1 Penaeus japonicus | reverse complement strand
ATGTTCCATTCCATAGTGTAGTATTTCCCTCCACTCAACTTGGAACTGGGGAAAATTGGACAATGGTCAACCATCTCATTGCTACTGAGTATCTGAATTACGAAGATGGAAAGTTCTCAAAGAGCCGTGGAGTTGGAGTGTTTGGCGACCAGGCCATTGACACGGGCATCCCTAGTGATGTTTGGAGGTTTTATCTGCTGTACTTAAGGCCAGAGGCACAAGATACAGCCTTTTCTTGGGTTGATCTTCAGACAAAGAATAACAGTGAATTGCTGAATAACTTTGGCAACTTTATTCACCGAGCTTTGTCCTTTGTGTTCAAGTTCTTTGAAGCAGTTATCCCAGAAACCAAACCTGATGAGTCAGATTTCATGCTAATGGCTGCAGTAAATCAAGAACTTAAGCATTACACCACAGCCTTAGCTAATAATAGGCAGCGTGATGGTCTCCGGGCTATTCTGTCCATCACAAAGATTGGAAATCAGTATATTCAGGAACACGAACCCTACAAACTGATCAAACCTAATCGAACTGAAGAAGAGAAGGAACGTGGAGCAACTGTCATAGCCATTGCTGCCAACTTGGTTTCCTTGGTGGCTGTCATTGCAGACCCCTACATGCCAGAGATAGCCAAGAGCATCCGTGGTTTTCTCAACCTCTCAGCCCAACAGACCTGCCTTCCTACCCACTTCTGTTGTTTGCTGCCAGCTGGTCACAAGATACAGGAGCCAAAACCCCTTATTACCCAAATTGATGATGACACGGTGAACAGGCTCAAGGAACAGTTTGCAGGTGAAGCTCCACCCATAAAGAAAGCAGTAGATCCAGCAGAGATTGCAAAGCTTGAGGCACAAGTTTCAGAGCAGGTAAGATAGGTGGCAAAATAGTTAGCAGGGAGCATGCCTTTGTAAATAGTTTGTCAACAGAAGTCTTAAATGAAAAATAATGAAACAAAGTTTTTTGTGTTTTAAGGTTCATTTAACTTTGAATGTAAATCAGCAGATATTACAGACATTAAGATTTTTAGTAAAGTGGTATATTTATTAAGAATTTAAAAACTTTCCAAAAGCTAGTTGTCAGGGAGATTACTTAGATATAAAATGTTTTAATGTTTTTTCTTGATTTTTAAGGGTACCAAAGTCCGCAAATTAAAAGAGAGTGGGACAGCCAGCAAGGAGGAAATTTCAGCAGAGGTTGCCACACTGCTTAGCCTCAAAGGTCAGTTGGCAGCTGCACAGGGAGTTGACCCAGCTGCGGGCGGAAAAGAAAAAAAAAAGAAGAAGGGTGGTGGACCAGGGAAGGAGGAGGCCAAAGCTCCTCCAACCTCTGCTGCAGCTGCTCCAGCAACTGCTGTCAATCCAACTGAGGTAGAACGGCTACAGGGCTTAGTGACACAGCAGGTATGGATTTTGTTGATATCCACTTTCTCATTCCTCTCTCTTCTCCCTTTCTCCTATGCCTTTTCATATTTATAGATTGTATATATTGTGGATGAATTGATCAAAATCAATCATTATTGAATTTATAATTACTCTCTCTTACTTTGTTTTTACTTATTTTAGTTCTCATATGAATATGACTCTTATTCTCTCTCATATGCTTACATTTACACTCTCAGTCTTACTCATACCACCTTCATACACCCCCCTATACACTAGGGCAGGGGTTCCCAAACTGGGGTACATGTACCCCCAGGGGTACATTTGCACGTTTCAGGGGGTACATTTGGTCTGAAGGAAACAATTACTTGCATAATACATGGTGTTGTAATCTGCACTCAGATTGCACTTTTCTCATTTTCTTTGTGTTGATTAGCACCACCTTTATTGAAATTTCTTGGGTGTAAGGTAATACCATTTGTTTTTACTATTATAAACCTCACATGGCTTGATCTGCAGTGTAGATCTGTAGGACTACCTGTACCAATCTAGAAATGACTGGTACAGGACGTGTTTATCGACGCGTTAGGGGTACATGGGAACCTATAAAAAGCCTAAGGGGTACTGAGGAACAAAAAGTTTGGGAACCCCTGCACTAGGGTATTTCCATATTTGCAACTTTTGAAATGTCATTGTGTCTGTACATAAATAGGCTCCATATATCATAAATATGACATATGAAAAAAATCAGCTTGATCTGATAACGTTTAGGGGTTGCACTTTTCAATTTAATATATTACGCATTTCCGCGGAATTGGGGCCGTGCAGGCGGACGAGGTCCACTCACTTCGAACTTCCTCGCTAATGTTAAGTGATCATAGTTCCCTTCCGAATCGCAATCAAATTTGTGTCTTTAGGTGCATCAAGTTCCTCGCTGACCTTAGGAACCTAAATATTGCATGCAACAAATTTCTCACAGACCTTAAGCACTTAAATACCGTATATAGCAAGTTCCTCGATGACCTTAGGTCGGAAATCTTTCAATACTTCTAGTTCCTCACTGACCTTAATGGCCTGTAAAGTAATGCCATGTTTCTTCAATAAGCATATAAATGTTAGTTAATTAATATCATTATTATACATTCCAACAAGCTTCTGTTGTATTGCTATTTGTTTGTGATATATTGGCACGATATAATTCGCAGAAAGTGTTTGATTGAAATCCAAACGTTTCTGGACGACAAATTGCTTCGAAACTTGTGACTGAATTGAAGAATTATATCAGAAATTTGGACTGAAGACTTATACTAAACTAAATGCCATCACAAAAGTACTTAACATAAAGAAAGTATATTATTATATACAGGAGGAGAGTTTGAAAGCTTCGTTTATTGGTACTGAAATCGTATCTTATAAATGCAAAAGACAACAGAGAGAAGTGCTACAAGAAGACATCGAGTGGTATGAAGCAAAGTTAACCCTTTCCCGACGGGTGCACTTTCTACGCGAAGTCCCATATGCCGAGCGATTGCAATATTGCAATGAAATCGTCACAATAGGATGACGCCCCGGAACGGGAGTTTTTGGCTGTGTCACACGGGTGTGACGCACCGTCGTCATTGGGTTAAATGGTAGTGCTGGATCCCCTGGTTCTGTTGACCATAAAGCCTACTAAAAGGAAGGAATACAGAAATAAGAGGAAACGTAGTCTGGCAAATAAAATGACTGAGTGAGATCCAGGAATATGTGAAAACGATACAGATGATGAACATGACAACGGAAACCTAATCTTCCTCAACCGTAGAAGATTTATCCACTCCTGATGACTGCCAGGAAGGAAACGGAAATACACCACGGAAATAATGCAACAAATTTTATTGGACTCCTGTAGTGGAAACTGCATGGCAGTGGAACGTTTCCAGTGAAGTTGTACAAGAGATACTAATGTTCTTTTTTCTGAAGTAGTAGGTCTTGACAGCAGATTGATTCCTTCAGATACTACCATTTTCCGCAAGAAAAGGTAGGCAACGATTGGTAAAAGAGATGACACTCTAGCTTCATTGAAGAAAAATAATATGAACAAAAACAATATGTCATAACCTCAGGGAATTAACAGAAGTGCTTGATTTTTATGAGGATATAAATGATGAGGTCCGTTTTAAGCGGCCAATTAACTTTAAAGCTATTGACGGGTAACCATTCATGAACTACTGGACAGACATGCAAAATTATTTTGTCTTGAGTCCTTAAAAGAATGAAAAAAAACATGATATTGCCTAGGATATTTGTGCCAGTGGGTGTTAGGTGGTTAGGTTATATGTGTTCATCATTACATGTTTGTATATCACTTGATGTTGTACTTAAAGTATTGAAAATGTTGATTTGCAATCCAAGACAAAAGTTGGCTTAAAAGACAATCTGATTAGATGCTTGAGGACATTGCAAACGAACCCTACTGTTATCAAAGGTATCTTCTAGTTCTCCAAGATCCATTTCTTTTGCTGGCGAAAAGCTGTCATTAGTATCGAGCCGACAATATTTCAGACAGCATTTGGGGCATCTCAAATGTGTTCAGAAGTAGGGATCAAATTAGGGTTTGGCAAATCCTACTTTGCATCCATCAGTAGATATCTGCATAACACAAATGTCATTTTCATGCCACTCTCTCACAATGCTGACTGCATACATGAGGTATTTGGTATGCTAAAAATGGAATTGGAAAAAGCTGGATATACCAACCAGCCAAACTGAAGGATCGAATTTGGTACAATTTTTCCTATGAGAAGTTATGGAACCTCAGCACAGAAAAGTTTGTGAATGTCCCAGGTTTTTCGGAAAGAGTGTTTAGTTCTCCTTTGTTCCATTATATATGGGGAGATATAAATATATGCCATCTCTATGGCCAAGGTAACCACTCTCCATGGGAGGCTAAGAGTGTACTAATTCCCGGCCATAATCAGCATAGTGAAAAACTGATTGGAGACGTGAAGCGGTCCTGGGACATCAATACCCTTGTCTTTATATCAAATACACGGTAATTGCAGATAGGGGAATATAGTATATGTGAGAAGTTGTTGCATGTTATAGATATTGCCAATAATTTGTTTCTAATTTGTAATATACTTTTGCCATCTGTAATATTATGCTTAATTATAGAAAAAATAATCTTAAAAACTAGAATTATACTATACACGATTAAATAAATCAATACAATTTGAATACATCGTTAAGTAATTACTGCTAAAATGATGAAGAGAATATAGAAAAGGGAATTTCACCCCAGACTAAACTAATTATTTAATCATATTTTTCGTATATTTGAGTTAAAAGTGCAATAGATAAATATTGATATAAACAAATAAAAATGGTATCACTAGTCAAGAAAAACTAAATGGAGCCTACTTGTGGACAGTCCCCGTGAATTTGAAAGATTTTTCAAAAATCACAAATTATTGAAATACCATACTCTACACTGTGCTCTGCCATATCCCTTCATTACCTTGTCATTAATTTTATTATTATGTCTTATTTTATTTCCCCAAATTTCTCATGCTAACACTTGACATCTGCATGCTCTTTCTTAAATTTAAAAGAGATAATATATCCACAAAATCTATCCATCTATAATTTTTGATAACATTCCTGTAATAACATTTACTTTCATAACCCAACAATAAATTTTGGAATCCAATTTTCAACAGGGTGATAAGGTGAGGGTGCTTAAGGGATCAGGCACGGCTTCCAAAGAAGAGATTGCAGCGGAGGTAACAACGCTCCTAAAGCTGAAGCAAGACCTGGCACTGGCTCAGGGCATTGATCCTGCTACGCTCAATGCAAAGGATAAAAAGAAGAAGAAGAAGTGATGAAGGAATAAGAAGAAAAAGAAGCTATGACTTCAGAAATCGGCTGTTTTGTTGATAGTCCTGTTGAGTTAAAATAAAACATTTTTCTGAAATATGTGCTTTCTTTTCTATTTGAAAACCCAATAGGGAAATATGAAACAAGGTAGACAAAGGATTTTGGTGGAGGAATGAGGAGGTTCAGGAAAGTATAAAAAAGGAAGAGGGTGAAAAAGAACTATAATGCTCAGGGATATGAAGTGAAAAGAGAGATGTGATGTAAAGCAAAGAAGACTAAGGAAAAGGCTTATGCGTAGCTAATTAAGTTTAAAAGGAGAAAAGGACTTGTATTGATTTGGGACCGAGCGGGGAAGGGGAGGATAAAATATGCAGATGGAAATGTCATGACAGGCAGGGAGAAAGTTGAGATGGTGGATGGAGTTCTTGGAGAAGCTGAAAAAAGAAACCTGGAGAAAATTTTGGGTACAATGAATGAAGGAGGAAGTGAAAATGATGAAGAATAAACAAGGTGGTTGGTTCATATGCCATACCAGTGGGAACATGTAGATGTTTAGGAAAAATAGCAGTGGAGTTTCTAAATGAGATTGCTTAACAATATGTGGTAACGTGAAAGAATGCTTGAAGAATGTTTATAGAACAGATGATAAAGCTACTTATCTGTTAAATATCTTCAAATTGGTCTTAACCAAACATTTAGCTGGCACTGGCACAGTACCAAGACCCTTTTTTATAATGGTCATACTCCTGTATTTCGGCTTCAGTTTATTGAGCCCCTCAATACAACTTTTTGCTCCAAAGTGCCCGCTTCTCGAGTTAAAACTGAAAAACTGATTATAAGCTTGAGCATAAGTCTAGTTTTATATCTTGGCTTATAGGGGTCATAATGTCTTTGTTGCAGATGATGCAGCAGCTGCCCTTTGCTCATTCACTTAACTACCTAGAACCTAATAAAGTAGATTGACGGCAAAGTCTCAGATATAACTGATATTGTGTCCACCTGAGAAGAGATACGGTTGTTAGTTACCAGTATAACTATTAATTATAACTGGTTTTCCAACGGTCTGACTCAATCATCAATACTTTTCTTAACTTTTCTTGGTAATAACTTCCATTGTCTTTTGAGGTGTATTAGTTGTATACGGACAAACACACACATGTCCATATGTATATGTATATGTATGTCTATTTCTGTGTGTGTATGTATATATACATATATGTTTATGTATCTATATCTATCTATCTATCTATCTATCTATCTATCTATCTATCTATCTATCTATCTATCTATCTATCTATCTATCTATCTATCTATCTATCTATCTATCTATCCATCTATCCATCTATCCATCTATCCATCTATCCATCTATCCATCTATCCATCTATCCATCTATCCATCTATCCATCTATCCATCTATCCATCTATCCATCTATCCATCTATATACATATATAAGTGTGTGTATATATATATATATATATATATATATATATATATATATATATATATATATATTTATGTGTGTGTGTTTGTGTGTGTGTGTGTGTGTGTGTGTGTGTGTGTGTGTGTGTGTGTGTGTGTGTGTGTGTGTGTGTGTGTGTGTGTGTGTGTGTGTGTGTGTGTGTGTGTGTGTGTATGCAAGATAAGCTTCATGCGTTCGGAGACATAAACTAAAAATAAACTGATAAAAAAAAAGAGTACCCTGCTGCATATCGTATATCCATTATTTTTTGGATTTCCAAATAAGCGCTGACTTCATTACTGGCGTTTAAGAGATTTTTGAGGTTGAGCGCGCGATCAACGAACTTTAAAAACAATATAATCACCAAAGAACACGAAAAAATGAAGTTTTTTAGTTGTTTTACATATCCTACGACATTCACACGCAGGCTGTTTCTATGTTTGTTTGTATTTGTCTGTATGCCTTTATGCATTTGGAATGATCATAGATAACTACAGATTGTGTTCGCAAATGGTAAAAGCTCTTGGGATTAGAGCAATCTAATCAAATACCTCATAAATAACCTATCAACAATGATACAGTGAAAATGTCAGGAATAGATTAGTGGGCATCCTGGCTAACGCGAGGGAAGACTGCACCATATCAGATAGTGTCGAAATCCTATTCTTACGGCACAATGCTAATGCAAGTGTATTAAAGTATATGGTTACAGTCAGAGTAGTACGTTCGAATTTGTATACATTCAGATGGGCAGCAAGCAACCTATTAAGACAATGATTAAAAGTTTACCTTTTACCTTGTCTTTCATACATTGTCACGCATCCATGTCAAGATAAATCAAATCGGTAACTCATTTAAAAACAATAAAATAGCTGAGTTTAGTTCAGTTACAGTGATAACCTTCAGTTTTAGCAACTGATGTACGTCCTGTAATATCCATTTTCAATACTACTTCTGTAATGGACGTATATTATCATTTTTCAATCATCAGTATAGTAAAAAAAAAGTCTGCTTTCATGCGAGGATAACTGTGTTTTATTACGTTTTATTACAGTAAAAATATCATGAAACTGCAAAAGTAGATCACACTTAGGTGAATAAGCAAAAATATTAGAAGGCTAGAATAAATTTTGCTTTAATTGATTGTCATGGAAAGCATAAAATATTTGCCCAGATAAGATTTATTTACTGATTACTAATCTATACAACTGTTTTTTTACTTAATTGTGGAAATAATATTTTCTCAGGCATTATATTAAATCATATTTACTATTCAACAGAAACTATCCTAGGCCTGAGTGTCAAAAATGTTTTTAGTAGAGGAAGATGCATATGACCGTAAAGATTATCATTCAAAGGCGCGCCCTATTGGCACGGGGTCGCTCAACGTGACTGCAGGTTTTGTTCAAATGGTACGACACTTCACTGTCGTACGCCCAGCAGTGTCTATGCTCCACCCCTGAAATGGCAATGAGTGCGAGTAAGTGACGCTGCAGATAGCGCCTATGGCCTCCCTTATCATCAGCTTCATCTGAGAAGCAAATATGTAATCTGGGTCGCGGTGGGTTTAGTGCCTCAACAAAGAGACTGGAGGGCACTGCGGTGTTTTCTTATACATTAACACCACATTAATGTATAGAGAAAACACCTTTTCCAAAGATGTATTAGACAGCATTGATGCTGACGAAAGATATACAGATGCTGCAATCATCGGTGAGGATGTTGATCCCTTTGTCCCTCAAAGTATTTCAATGGATGGTGTTGCGTCAGAACTTCAGTCTCCGGATGAACTTCTTCCTAATATTATATTAACTTTTATTAAGAAATCTAAACTAAAATGACCCTATAATTACTAGTATAAGAAGCAAATTGAGGCTCCAAATTTAAGTTTTATAAATTACCAGATTGGTTATCCTGCTAATAGAGTGATTGGCATACCAGTTCATCAAATTAAGATTAAGTGTTCAAAAGATGCGAAAGTCTATGACCAGTCCTCAAACAGAACTGGAAATGGTAATTAGCAAGTTCTTTAGAAAGGGTATAATGCAGATGCCTGGAGTTCGTATTTACTGAGAGAGTAACGTCAAGTATGCCCCCTGTTGCATATGTAAAGTCTACATACAAATAGATTTCAGAATTTGCTTAAATATAAATATTTTATATATAAAGGCAGTGCCATTAACACTCAAAAAAGTTATAAGATATGGAAAGTATTTACATGTATAGATCTCTTTCAAGCTGAGAGGCCGAGATTTACGTTAAATGAACATAATGAAAGAAGTATGTATACTTAGAAAAACTAGAAAAATATTCGTTTCTCCAAATGAAAATGACCAGCAGTTGGTTGCATTGCATTTAAATATAGAATTGTAAACAATACAAATTAGGGGAGTGAATAAACTAGTTCTACATATATTTTTGTGAAACTTGTAGTATATGGATTAAAATGAAATGATAATAATGATCATAATGGTAATGATGACTATGATGCTACTACTACACTTACTTCTACTGCTAATAATGAAAATAACAAGAATAATAGTGATGATAGTAGTAATAATAATAATAATGATAGTAATAATAATGATAATGATAGTAATGATACATGTAATGATAATGATGATAATAATGATCATGATAATAATTATGATAGATATACTGTAATGATGATGATGATAATAAAGATATTGATATCAATGACAATAAGGATATTAATAAATATAATGATGATGATATTGATAACGATAATGATAGGGATATTGAAAATTATAATGATATTGATATTGGTAATGATAATGATAATGAAGATGATAACACTGATAATGGTGATGATGACAATAACACTGATAATGATTATTATTGCAATATCTATTGTGGTGATAAGAACACTCATTAAAAACAGTGAGATGTCAGAGTATATTCCAAAACTGCCAACTCATGTCGTTTAATAAACCGCTGTTTCTTTTACCATTATTATCATTTTTTCTCTCCGTGCCATACGGACATTTCTTGTAATTGCCTTTTGCAAACATTTTTTATCACTTCATCTCCGCCGGGCTGGTGCGGGACATTAATCATTCCTCCTTTTTTTTTCTTTTGCTTTTTTTCGGTAAGCCCTTTTGAGTCTCGTCCTGCGTCGTTTTAGTCCGAGTGGCAGCCTGAGGCGATCATGCGAAGGGCGTCCCAAGAACACCTGCCGTTGTCTTCTTCGTATTGTTATCATTATTATTATTATTATTATTATTATTATTATTATTATTATTATTATTATTATTATTATTATTATTATTAATATTAATATT
>NW_028234421.1:17611599-17626599 GCF_977035675.1 Penaeus japonicus | reverse complement strand
TCTATGAGAGGCCAAAGGAAAGGGAGGAGAAACTGTGGCAGCAGAGGTTTTATGGTGGTATTGTGTGGAATAAGGCAGTATGGTATCCTGCACTACTGTTGTTACATGGTATAATGGGTATTATTGTGTCAGAAATGCATATTGGAAGTATGTATAAGAGTATGCATGACATCATCCTATACAGGCTGTGAGGCCAGGCATGAGACCATGAACAGTGGCGGTTGGTGTTGTAAATGTGAATGAAAGAATGAAAATATTACGTTGGCATCATGATCATGTTTTAAGAAATCCAAACTGAAGGTACTTTATCAGATGACTTAAATGTTGACCAGCTTAAAAATCCTAGTAAACACGTAGATATAAGCTTTTACGTAGATATAAGCTTTTAGGGAGCTAGTAATGCTGACTAATAATCAGAGTAGTTAATGTGATGGCGATGATAATGATGATAATGATGATGGTGATGATGATGATAATGATAATGATGATGATGATGATGAGGACGATGATGATGATAATGATGATGGTGATGATAATGATAATGATGATGATGATGATGATGATGACGATGATGATAATGATGATGATGATGAAATGATGATGATAATGATGATGATGATGATAATGAAGATGACTAATGATGATATCAGTATATAATGGCAGTTATATATTTTTTAGGAGATTTAGGATGATAACATTAAACTAGAGGCAGATTGAAACATGAAAAAAAGTAAGTCACCGATAGAAGGAAGCAAACAAACATAGAACAGAGAGCTCAGTGAGAATACCAAGCTCTCTCAATCTGACATTAATGTAACTATCAGTGACCCCGCCGGTGGATGCCAAACCGGCTCTGTAACGACTGACAGGCGAAATCAGTTACGTGTGGATGTATCAAAGATATTTATACTGAATTCATGTGCTCTATTAGAACGATCTAAACCATCTTATTGGAACCCACATACATAGTTTGGAATCACAATCCATTCTACATACACACGATTACTTACCAGTTAAGGGTGCTTTTTTAGTAGATGTCTACGATCTTGGTCTTCAAATTAACACACGCATATGTCCATTACGTAGTGAAATGTGTGTTTTACTCCATAGATTTTCCCATATCAAATCGCAACTTTTTATACACGGATCTCTTCAAAGATAGTAAGTAGTAACGGGATGTCTGCCGAGGATGTGTCTCTGTGTGCTATGAATAGGAAAGGGCCAAGGTTCATTCACAGAGCTGCGCGTCACCTCAAGATAAACTCCGAAGACGTATCAATATATTCGAAGAACTTGCAATCAGTTCTTTGACGCCACCGACGGTCTCTCACTACGAAATGCGTTGCAAAAATGGAAAAGGGCTTCCTTAATTCAAGTCCAACTTAGAGAGCAATTCCTGCAGCACCCAAAATAGCAGTAACAGCAGCATCAGCAACAGAAAGGTGAGATCAGCAGGAGCAGCAGAAGAACTGAAGCAGGGAGGGAGAGACGCGCCAGGGACCGGAGGAGTCGAGATCCTGGCCCAGTTTGAGGGCCAAAGACGCGGTCAACCAGCAGGCGCGGCCAACCTGCGTCGACCATCGCCTCCGCTCTAATCCGCCTCGACCTTGCGCCATTGAACCGGGGTTTTGGCCTCATTCCTAACCAAACAGCAGGACACTCAGCCCGACAAATACTGCTAGAAACGAAGACAGAGGAGATGGTTAAATAGCTAAAGAGAAAAGGCAAAACACTGCTGCTTTAATCTAATTTAATTTAACATCACTGATAAAAAAAAGAAAAAAAACCTTGACGAAGACATATCGTATCGCATTAACACATACACTTGAAATCTGATTTTGGAACGAAGGTTGTCAGACCGCGAGCAAAGGCGTGTGAATGAATTAAAGTCGCCATGTGTGAGTATCTGAGAATGAATGATGTAAGTAGTAAGATATACTATTACTACTAATGATAATGATGAAACTTATTTTGATATTGATTATGATCACAGTTTAAACAAAAATATGACACTGATGATATAATTCTCATGGCAATATTTAGAATGTTAATATTGAAGATAATGATTTTAATACTGCTGATGATAACTCTGATAATGACAACAAAATTGATGATGATATTAATAATAATGAGGATAATAAATATCATGATGATCATAATGATAATAACAATAATAGTGGCAATGATAATGATAATAACATTATATCATTAATCCACCTTTTCCTCCTACTAATAATAATGGTGATAATATGAGAAAAAAACGCAGCAATAATGATAGCAATAACATCCATAATGGTAATAAAAGTGGTAAAAAATAATGATAATGATAATGATGATAAGTGAATGATATGAATGATAATAACAATAATATGCAATGAATAATGATAATAACTATTATTCATTAATCCACCTATTCCTCATACAATAATAATGTGATAATATGGAAAAAACGCAGCAATAATGATAGCAATACACCCATATTTGGTAATAAAAGTGGTAAAAAATATTGCTGAATGAACTGATGATACTGAATGATAATGATAATAACATTATATCATTAATCCACCTTTTCCTCCTACTAATAATAATGGTGATAATATGAGAAAAAAACGCAGCAATAATGATAGCAATAACATCCATAATGGTAATAAAAGTGGTAAAAAATAATGATAATGATAATGATGATAATAATCATAGTGATAATGGTGATGATAATGATGATAGTGATACTAATACTGTTAGCAATGATAATGTTACTGCTTCTACTACTACTATTGTTGATAATAATCATAACAATGATGATGAAAATAATGATAAAGATAATGATTGTAGTGATAATAATGATAACATCAATAATGATAATGATAATAATTACAATGAAACCACAACAACTACTACTACGAATGATAGGTAAAATATAACCAAAACATTAAAAATATGAATAGTGATGGTGCGAAAGTTGATTGTAATAATATTAGTAACAATAGTAATAAAAAAATGAAATAAAATGATATTGATTGTAACAACAGTGATAAGATAAGGATAATAAAAATAATGATGATCAAAATAATGATAATGATTATAATGATAGTGGTGATAATTCGGATGGCAATGAAGTGAATGCTTCTACATACTGTTAGCAATGAGATCATTACATCCACCTTTTCCTCCTACTAATAATAATGGTGATAATATGAGAAAAAAACGCAGCAATAATGATAGCAATAACATCCATAATGGTAATAAAAGTGGTAAAAAATAATGTAACATGCTTCTACTACTACAATTGTTGGATAATAATCAAAACAATATCAATAACAATAAGATAAATGAATTGAATGAGTGATAATGAGATTGTACTAAGTATGTCAAGCAATGATAAATACTGCTCACTACTACTACTATTGTTGATAATAATCATAACAATGATGATGAAAATAATGATAAAGATAATGATTGTAGTGATAATAATGATAACATCAATAATGATAATGATAATAATTACAATGAAACCACAACAACTACTACTACGAATGATAGGTAAAATATAACCAAAACATTAAAAATATGAATAGTGATGGTGCGAAAGTTGATTGTAATAATATTAGTAACAATAGTAATAAAAAAATGAACCACAACAACTACTACTACGAATGATAGTAAAATATAACCAAAACATAAAAAATAATATGATGTTGAAACCACAACAGTACTACTAGGGGACGAATAATTAGTAAATAAACAACAGTGATAAGAAAACTTTAATAAATTGAATGAACAACAGTGATGGTGCGAAAGATAATGTAATAATTATAACAAATAATAAAAAAATGAAATAAAGTGATATTGATTGTAACAACATTTTGGGAAAAAAGAAAAAAAAAAATAAGGATAATAAAAATAATGATGATCAAATATAGTGATTATAATGAGATGAATGAAAATAATGATCTGATAATGGGATGATAGTGTATAAAAAAGTGAATGAGTGATAATGAAATGATAATGGTAATAACAAAAATAATGGTGAATAGAATTGTAATTATAACAACGACAATAACATTATAGATTATAATCCTTTCTATTATATTTGCTCTGAAAATGATTCCACTAAGACACTGGATCTTTTAAACAATAGGATTATCTACATTGGATGGAAAAATGAATGATACGAATGATTTGACAATTAATAATGAAATGAATAAGTGAAAAATATGAATGAACAATAATAATGAAATGAATGAACGGTATAACAAAAGTTAATATGAATAAAATGATAATACTGAATGATTATGATAATAATACAAAGAAAATGATAATAATAATGATACTAATAATGGTAAAACTTTTAGTAATGACAATAATTATGATGATACAATAGCAACGATATAGATGATAAAATGATAATAAGATGATAATTACCTAGAGATTATGAGATAGTGATTTATGATTTTTGCTTATAACGACAGTATAGTGTTATAGCATGTCTAACGACAAGTATTCAATATCTCATCAGCATTGAACTGTAATTTAGTGATAAATAAATTGTTAATTCTGAAACTTTACATAACAAAACATTGGCAGTTAAATCACAGTTGATTCAGAGAGGAGACATTAACCTCACTGGATGAACTGAATGTACTGGAAACATGAATGAACTGATAATGAACTGAATAACGAGAATGATAATAATAATAATGTAAATAATGGTAATGGTAATTAAAATAAGAAGAAATAATGGTGATAGAATTTTAATAATAACAACGACAATAACAGTAAAGATTATAATCCTTCTATTATATTGTCTCTGAGAATGATCACTAAGACACTGGGAAACTTTTAACAATAGTTATTAACAACAATGGATGGAAAAGATAATATCAATAATGATAATAACAATTATAACAATTAGATGACAATGATATCATTATAAAAAAATATCAATGACAATAATAACAATAATGACAATGATAACAGTGATGATGATTATAATGATAATAGTAAGATATTGACAATAGTAATAATAATAATGATTACATAAGGATTATGATAATAATACAAAGAAAATGATAAGACCAATGTCCAAAACTAAAAGAACGAGAATGAAAACTTTAAGAATTTTAATAATAACAACGACAATAACAGAAAGATTATATCCTTCTATATATTGTCTCTAGAATGATCACTAGACACTGGAAACTTTAACAATATTATTAACAAACATGATGGAAAAGATAATATCAATAATGATAATAACAATTATAACAATTAGATGACAATGATATCATTATAAAAAAATATCAATGACAATAACAACATAATGAATTAAAAGTGATATACGATGAAATAATGGTGATAGAATTTTAATAATAACAACGACAATAACAGTAAGAATTAGAATCCTTCTATTATATGGTCTCTGAGAATGATCACTAAGAACACTGGAAACTTTTAACAATATTATAACCAACAATGATAAAAGATAATATCAATAATAATAAATAACAAATATAACAATTAGATGACACGCTATATGAAAAGTGTTTTTCCTAATTATGTTCTGGATAATTTTTTACGCAAATAAATCATATACTTTCCAATTAACTAAGGTAATAGGTAAAAAATACAACGCAATTGCCCTTATTTTTTAATATCAAGGATAAGGTTAAATACTCCCAAAGCTCTCTTTCCGTACACAATCTAGTCTGATGCGTAAACCCAGCGTGATTAATCTTAACATATGTTATTTACATTATTGTTTATCCTTAGTTTTATTATTATTATTACTTATATTTTTATTATCATTATTATTATTATTATTGATATTACATTATTATTAATATTATTAGTGTTTGTTTTTTATTATCATTATTATCTTATTTTAGTATTACTATTAGTATTATTATTATTATTACATGTATATTATCTTTAGTATGATTATTATCATCAGTATTATTATCTTTATTATTATCATCATTCATATCATTATCATTATTATCATCATCATGATCATTATAAACATTATTACTACTATTTTGTTATTATCATTATCATTATCAGTATCATTTTCATTAATACTATTATTATTGTAATAATAAATATCATTATCATTATTACCATCATTATGATAATAATAATGGTATAGTTATAATGATTATAACAATGCTGATGATGATAATGATAATAATGATAATGATCATATTAATATAATTGTTATTTTACGTATCAATCAATTTATTGTCGTTATCCCTATCATTATGATTACTATAGTCATTATGATAAATTATAGTAATGGGGATAATAACAGTAATAATGATGATAAAGATGACAATGAAAATGATAACAGTAATAATAATAATTAACATCATTGCTCTTATTATCAGTCTCTGATCGCCTGTATCCATAATTATACTACGATGATATGTATTTATCATTATCTGTTATATTCCTTATTATTACCCATTAAAGCATAGTTTTCAGCATTCAATGAGTATTCTCGCTTTTATTTTTAGCAGTCATTATTATTGTCCATTAATTCTACTACAATTATCTAAGTCATTACTACATACTATAAGTATAATGAAAATAATAATATAATAATTATGATAATAATAGTGATGGTCAATACCACTAAAATAGCTATAATGAGGATCATATCATTATTGCATTCAGTTAATAGCAATAAGGATAAGAATGATAAATATTCTCATTATCCTCATTATTTTTTTTTTATTACCATAATCACTTCTATCAGTTCCATTAATATCATTATTATCATCACCATCATATTGATATTCCTGTTATCATAATGATTATTATCACTATCATTGTAATCATTATTATTTCCATCAATAACATCATTATGATCATTATCTTTATTATCACCATCATTAACATCATTATTATCATTATCATTATTATAATTATTATTATAATGTGTATAATTATAATCAATATCATTAACATCCAATATTATTATCATCAATATTATTATATAACCATTACCATTATCAAGCTATCGTCATCCATATCATAATTATTGTTTATTTAAGAATTTTGACCATTGCTGTATTACCATAACACGTTTATCTATTTATCACATTGATTTTTGTATAAAAAATGATGATGAAGAGAATAATAAAGACTGAATGACAATTATAACATTATAACGAATGAGTGAATGATAAGGAAAAGTTAATAACACAATGATACGAAGGATATTAAACTTTTAGTAATGACAATAATTATGATGATACAATAGCAACGATATAGATGATAAAATGATAATAAGATGATAATTACCATAATAATGATGATGATAGTGATAATGATGATGATTATAACGACAGTGATGATAGTTATAGCAATTCAAACGTTACAAGTATTGCAATACTCATCATCAGTGAACTGTAATATAGTGATGAAATAAATGTTAAATTCAAGAAACTTTCAACACAAAACATGGCAGGTTAAATTCACAGTTGAATCAGAGAGGGGAGGGGACATTACCTCCTGGATGTAAACTTTAAGAAATGTAATGGAACATTTGTACACTGGTTATACTGCTCAGTATGACAGCCTAATTCCCAAATATATAAGACCAATCTAGTCCAAACTCTAGTTACAAAACATTTAAGAGCTACCACATTTTTAGTGAAGAGATAAAACTTACAAAGAACACGCTAAGGGAAAATGTTTTTCCTAATTATGTTCTGGATAATTTTTTACGCAAATAAATCATATACTTTCCAATTAACTAAGGTAATAGGTAAAAAATACAACGCAATTGCCCTTATTTTTTAATATCAAGGATAAGGTTAAATACTCCCAAAGCTCTCTTTCCGTACACAATCTAGTCTGATTGCGTAAACCAGCGTGATTATCCTTAACAATGTTATTGTCATTATTGTTATCCTTATTATTATTATTATTATTATTATTATTATCATTATTATCATTATTATTATTATTATTATTATTATCATTATTATTACTATTATTATTATTATTGTTATTATTATTATCATTATTATCGTTATTATTATTATTACTATTATTATTATTATTATTATTACTATTATTATTATCATTATTATTATTATTATCATCAGTATTATTATCTTTATTATTATCATCATTCATATCATTATCATTATTATCATCATCATGATCATTATAAACATTATTACTACTATTTTGTTATTATCATTATCATTATCAGTATCATTTTCATTAATACTATTATTATTGTAATAATAAATATCATTATCATTATTACCATCATTATGATAATAATAATGGTATAGTTATAATGATTATAACAATGCTGATGATATTGATAATGATAATAATGATAATGATCATAATAAGAATAATTGTTATTTTTACTATCACCATATTTATTGTCGTTATCCCTATCATTATGATTACTATAGTCATTATGATAAATTATAGTAATGGGGATAATAACAGTAATAATGATGATAAAGATGACAATGAAAATGATAACAGTAATAATAATAATTAACATCATTGCACAATGATCATCTCAATATCGTCATATCATAATTATACTTCGAGATTATATTTATCATTATCTTTATATTCTTATTATTACCATTATAAGCATTAGTTTCAGCATTCATATGAGTATTATCGCTTTTATTTTTAGCATCATTATTATTGTCATTAATTCTACTACTATTATCAAAGTCATTACTACTACTATAATAATAATGATAATAATAATAATAATATTGGATATAATAATAGTGATGGCAATACCACTAATAATAGCAATAATGATGATCATAACAATGATTGCAATACAGTTAATAGCAATAAGGATAAGAATGATAAATATTCTCATTATCCTCATTATTTTTTTTTTATTACCATAATCACTTCTATCAGTTCCATTAATATCATTATTATCATCACCATCATATTGATATTCCTGTTATCATAATGATTATTATCACTATCATTGTAATCATTATTATTTCCATCAATAACATCATTATGATCATTATCTTTATTATCACCATCATTAACATCATTATTATCATTATCATTATTATAATTATTATTATAATGTGTATAATTATAATCAATATCATTAACATCCAATATTATTATCATCAATATTATTATAATCACCATTACCATTATCATTGCTATCGTCATCCATATCATAATTATTGTTTTATTTATATAATTTTGATCATTGCTGTATTACCATTATCACCGTTATCATTATCATTGATTTTTGTAACTATAGAAAAATGAAGAAAGATAATACATTATGAAAAAGAACAGAAAGTAAAAAAGGAAAAGACATCGTACACAAGGGAGAGGAAAGAGAGAAGCAGAACGAGAAAAGAAAACGGGAGGAGTATGAATAAAGAACAACAAAACAAAAGAGAGAGAAGAAAATAAATCACAATAACTAATGATGAGCGAAACCCATCTTAACTTTCCTGAACAGAAAAATTGAAATAATAATGAAATAAATGTTAAATTCAAGAAACTTTCAACACAAAACATGGCAGGTTAAATTCACAGTTGAATCAGAGAGGGGAGGGGACATTACCTCCTGGATGTAAACTTTAAGAAATGTAATGGAACATTTGTACACTGGTTATACTGCTCAGTATGACAGCCTAATTCCCAAATATATAAGACCAATCTAGTCCAAACTCTAGTTACAAAACATTTAAGAGCTACCACATTTTTAGTGAAGAGATAAAACTTACAAAGAACACGCTAAGGGAAAATGTTTTTCCTAATTATGTTCTGGATAATTTTTTACGCAAATAAATCATATACTTTCCAATTAACTAAGGTAATAGGTAAAAAATACAACGCAATTGCCCTTATTTTTTAATATCAAGGATAAGGTTAAATACTCCCAAAGCTCTCTTTCCGTACACAATCTAGTCTGATTGCGTAAACCAGCGTGATTATCCTTAACAATGTTATTGTCATTATTGTTATCCGTTTTATTTCTGATTATTATTATTTTTATTATCATTATTATCATTATTATTATTATTATATTTTATACTATCAGTTATTATATATTATTATATTATTGTTATTTATTATTATCATTAATAATGTTATTATTATTATTATTATTATTATTATTATTATTATTATTATTATCATCATTATTATTATTATTATCATCAGTATTATTATCTTTATTATTATCATCATCATAAGCATTATCATTATTATCATCATCATTATCATTATAATCATTATTACTTCTATTTGTGTTAGTATCATTACTTTATCATACATTATCATTACAATACTCATTATTATTGTAATAAAAAATATCATATCATTATTATCCATTCATTATGATATAATAATGGTATAGTTATAATGATTATAACAATGCTGATGATATTGATAATGATAATAATGATAATGATCATAATAAGAATAATTGTTATTTTTACTATCACCATATTTATTGTCGTTATCCCTATCATTATGATTACTATAGTCATTATGATAAATTATAGTAATGGGGATAATAACAGTAATAATGATGATAAAGATGACAATGAAAATGATAACAGTAATAATAATAATTAACATCATTGCTCTTATTATCATTCTCATTATCGTCATTATCATCATTATTACTATCGATATTAATATTTATCATTATCTTTATATTCTTATTATTACCATTATAAGCATTAGTTTCAGCATTCATATGAGTATTATCGCTTTTATTTTTAGCATCATTATTATTGTCATTAATTCTACTACTATTATCAAAGTCATTACTACTACTACTATAATAATAATGATAATAATAATAATAATAATGATGATAATAATAGTGATGGCAATACACAATAATACCATCATGATGATAATAACAATGAATGCAATACAGTTAATAGCAATAAGGATAAGAATGATAAATATTCTCATTATCCTCATTATTTTTTTTTTATTACCATAATCACTTCTATCAGTTCCATTAATATCATTATTATCATCACCATCATATTGATATTCCTGTTAATGTTAATCATAATAGATTATTATCACTATCATTGTAATCATTATTATTTCCATCAATAACATGATATGATCATTATCTTTTGATTATCACACCTATCAGTAACATCATTATTATCATTATCATTATTATAATTATTATTATAATGTGTATAATTATAATCAATATCATTAACAAACATCCAATTTTTAATCATCAATATTATTATAATCACCATTACCATTATCATTGCTATCGTCATCCATATCATAATTATTGTTTTATTTATATAATTTTGATCATTGCTGTATTACCATTATCACCGTTATCATTATCATTGATTTTTGTAACTATAGAAAAATGAAGAAAGATAATACATTGTGAAAAAGAACAGAAAGTAAAAAAGGAAAAGACATCGTACACAAGGGAGAGGAAAGAGAGAAGCAGAATGAACTGAATGAACTGAAAAGATGAATGAACGAAAAGCTGAACTTTCCGTGAACTGAAATTTAATTCCCTAGCTGAATGAACTGAAGAACTGAATGAAACCCATCTGAACTTTTTATAATATAACGACAGTGATGAAATTATAGCAATTTCAAACGTTTACAATATAAGCAATACTCACATCACTTGAACATTAAAATAGTGAAGCAATAAATTTTTAAATTCAAGAACTTTCAATCACAAACATGGCAGGTAAAATTGCACAGTTGAATCAGAGAGGGAGGTGGACATAACCTCCTGGATGTAAACATTAAGAACTGTAAAGGAACAAATTGTACACTGTTATACTGCACAGTATTACAGCCTAAACCCCAAATATATAAGACCAAACTAGTTCCAAACCTCTAGTTTACAAAACATTTAAGAGCTACCCCATATTTAGTAAGAGAAACACTTAACAAAGAACATCTAAGGGAAAAATTTCCTAATTAAGTTCTTGAAAATTTTTTACGCCAAAAATCATAAACATTCCAATTAACTAAGTAATAGGAAACAAATACAACGCAATTGAGCCAGTTTTTTAATATCCAGGATAAGGTTAAATGACACCAAAGCTCTCTTTCCGTACACAATCATAGTCTGAATTCGTAAACCAGCGTGATTATCCATAACAAAGTTAGAGTCATTAATGTTATCCATAATAATATTTATATATTATTATTATTATCATTAATATCATTATCATTACTATTACAATTATCATTATCATTACTATTACTGTTATTATTATTACTGTTATTTATTATTATCATTATTATCGTTTCTTAAGAAAATATTACTATATATTATTTAATAGTACTATAATTAATATCATTATTATTAATATTATCATCAGTATTATTATCTTTATTATTATCATCATTCATATCATTATCATTATTATCATCATCATGATCATTATAAACATTATTACTACTATTTTGTTATTATCATTATCATTATCAGTATCATTTTCATTAATACTATTATTATTGTAATAATAAATATCATTATCATTATTACCATCATTATGATAATAATAATGGTATAGTTATAATGATTATAACAATGCTGATGATATTGATAATGATAATAATGATAATGATCATAATAAGAATAATTGTTATTTTTACTATCACCATATTTATTGTCGTTATCCCTATCATTATGATTACTATAGTCATTATGATAAATTATAGTAATGGGGATAATAACAGTAATAATGATGATAAAGATGACAATGAAAATGATAACAGTAATAATAATAATTAACATCATTGCTCTTATTATCATTCTCATTATCGTCATTATCATCATTATTACTATCGATATTAATATTTATCATTATCTTTATATTCTTATTATTACCATTATAAGCATTAGTTTCAGCATTCATATGAGTATTATCGCTTTTATTTTTAGCATCATTATTATTGTCATTAATTCTACTACTATTATCAAAGTCATTACTACTACTACTATAATAATAATGATAATAATAATAATAATAATGATGATAATAATAGTGATGGCAATACCACTAATAATAGCAATAATGATGATCATAACAATGATTGCAATACAGTTAATAGCAATAAGGATAAGAATGATAAATATTCTCATTATCCTCATTATTTTTTTTTTATTACCATAATCACTTCTATCAGTTCCATTAATATCATTATTATCATCACCATCATATTGATATTCCTGTTATCATAATGATTATTATCACTATCATTGTAATCATTATTATTTCCATCAATAACATCATTATGATCATTATCTTTATTATCACCATCATTAACATCATTATTATCATTATCATTATTATAATTATTATTATAATGTGTATAATTATAATCAATATCATTAAACAAACCAATATTATTACACAATATTATTAATATCAGCCATTACCAATATCATTGCTAACGTCATCCCTACATAATTAATGTTATATATTTATATAATTTTGATCATTGCTGTATTACCATTATCACCGTTATCATTATCATTGATTTTTGTAACTATAGAAAAATGAAGAAAGATAATACATTATGAAAAAGAACAGAAAGTAAAAAAGGAAAAGACATCGTACACAAGGGAGAGGAAAGAGAGAAGCAGAACGAGAAAAGAAAACGGGAGGAGTATGAATAAAGAACAACAAAACAAAAGAGAGAGAAGAAAATAAATCACAATAACTAATGATGAGCGAAACCCATCTTAACTTTCCGTGAACTGAATTAATTGAATGTCCCTAGTGAACTGAATGAACTGAATGAACTGAATGAACTGAAAAGTTGTATGAACCAAATGAACTGAATGAACTGAATGAGCTGAATGAACTGAATGAACTGAAAAGCTGAATGAACTGAATGAACTGAATGTGCTGAATGAACTGAATGAACTGAATGAACTGAAAAGCTGAATGAACTGAAAAGTTGTATGAACCAAATGAACTGAATGAACTGAATGAACTGAATGAGCTGAATGAACTGAAAAGCTGAATGAACTGAATGAACTGAATGAGCTGAATGAACTGAATGAACTGAATGAGCTGAATGAACTGAAAAGCTGAATGAACTGAGTGAGTTGAATGAGCTGAATGAACTGAAAAGTTGAATGAACTGAATGAATTGAATGAGCTGAATGAACTGAATGAGCTGAATGAACTGAATGAGCTGAATGAACTGAAAAGCTGAATGAACTGAATGAACTGAATGAGCTGAATGAACTGAATGAACTGAGTGAGCTGAATGAGCTGAATGAACTGAAAAGTTGAATGAACTGAAAAGTTGAATGAACTGAATGAGCTAAATGAACTGAATGGGCTGAATGAACTGAATGAGCTGAATGAACTGAAAAGCTGAATGAACTGAATGAACTGAATGAGCTGAATGAACTGAAAAGCTGAATGAACTGAGTCAGTTGAATGAGCTGAATGAACTGAAAAGTTGAATGAACTGAATGAATTGAATGAGCTGAATGAACTGAATGAGCTGAATGAACTGAATGAGCTGAATGAACTGAATGAGCTGAATGAACTGAAAAGCTGAATGAACTGAATGAACTGAATGAACTGAATGAACTGAATGAGCTGAATGAACTGAATGAGCTAAATGAACTGAATGGGCTGAATGAACTGAATGAACTGAATGAGCTGAATGAACTGAAAAGCTGAATGAACTGAATGAATTGAATGAACTGAGTGAGCTGAATGAGCTGAATGAACTGAAAAGTTGAATGAACTGAATGAGCTGAATGAACTGAATGAGCTAAATGAACTGAATGGGCTGGATGAACTGAATGAACTGAATGAACTGAATGAACTGAATGAACTGAATGAACTGAAAAGCTGAATGAACTGAATGAGCTGAATGAACTGAATGAGCTAAATGAACTGAATGGGCTGAATGAACTGAATGAGCTGAATGAACTGAATGAACTGAGTGAGCTGAATGAGCTGAATGAACTGAAAAGTT
>NW_028234421.1:17421599-17589099 GCF_977035675.1 Penaeus japonicus | reverse complement strand
CTTGCTGGGATTACCACAGATTAGTAGTCGAAAAAACTCCTCTCGCGACATTCCCGCGAGATCAGTGGCAGTCTCACCAAGTGGGCATCAAATACGCAGCACCCAAGGGACATACCAACAACACCCTTTACTGCCAGTACCGGGACATTGGTCATCGGATGAACTGCTCAGCGGCCCATATTGCCTTTCCTTCCAATGGTGGTCACAATGGTGGAATTCTCCTAAAAACTATCTGTCTACTATCAACCCGAAACGTGTTTTTTTTTCTGGCGTGGGTAATGCTCCTTACTGGCCACATTCTCAGACTGTTGCCATATGCCGGCCTCTACTTCTAAGTGCTTGTCTTCAACACGGTCCTTCCTGTCCTTCTCAGACTTGGAGATGAAATGCTGAAGGATTTGTCTCACCTTTCATTAAACCTATTTTTGTATATATATATATATATATATATATATATATATATATATATATATATATATATATATATACATATATATACATTTGCAAAAACGATAGTGGTTTGTTATTGTATATGATGGCATGAAAAGGTACATAATAATTGTTCAAATAATTAAACAAAGAACATTTTCTATTGTACCTCTGGATCTCTCTAGACTTCTTATTTATATGAACATCTGCATCTTTCATTATATCTTCACATATTTTTATGTGCATATTTTTTGTATTTCTGTATTTTTCCATTTTGCGTTGTGCCCATGTATCTCTACAGCTTCCATTGTACCCCTGCATCATTCTGTATCAATACATATTCCATAGTATCTCTACATCTCTACATCATCCATTTTACCTCTGCATTTCTCTGTATCATTACACATTTCAAGATATCTCTTAAAATTTTCTATCTCCCTCCCTCTCTCTCTCGTCTCGTGAGAGATATTTAACAACGTCGTATAATTCGCGAGTCTTATATAGTCAGAGAAATGTCATTTCCTTTATGCTATACAGCAACGTTTAGTAGACCTCGTCACCTGAAAACACTCGTTACATCATATTTCCTGATTATAAACAACGAGATATAACTTTTCTTTCTTGTCAGCCATAGAGTGGTTTATTTATCATATTGCATGTTTTATAATTGATTTTTAAGTTCATGCTATTCATAGTTATCATATTACATGCCTAATTATTCTATCGAACATTAGCATAATCGAAGAAACAGACGCAGTTTGAATGGAAAAGTTTACACCTATTTTCATTTAAAAGTTTTTATTTTTTGGCCTTGCTTATGGATTATTTCTTTGTTCTCAATATACATGAGGGCTTAAACTCAACTTGGTGGTCGGAGTTTAGACACTATTGGGTGTTCGGCAGCAAAAGTGTCGTACCGTTTGGACAAAGCCAGCCATGGCGCTCACAGAGGGACCCCACCCTCGGTGACTTGCCTTTGAAATGATACTCTTTACAATTATTTTCTTCTTCCTTTAATAAAACACTGAGTTCACAAGGCATTCGGGGCTAGGGCAGTTTGTGTCAAATAGTATATGTAATTTGATTTAATGCCTGATACAGTATTAGTCCCACGGCAAATACCTCGTTTCTAGTTTGTTTAATCATTCATATTGGAATACGAAGTCAAGGTGAATGTGTTAACATCATTTGTTTGAACATGAAAAAGTTTACTTCTTCAAACAGCAATTGTGCAGATTAGCAGTCAGTAAATAGATCTTGTGCAAATATAATACATTACATTGCACATCAATTAAAGCAAAATGTATTCTAGCTTTATGATATTTTTGCTTATTCGACACGTAAAAGTCATCCTTCACACTGGCGATTTAATAAGGTTACAGAAGCAGTCTTGAAAATGGATATTACACGACACAAATTGCTTGCTAAAAATGTAAGGTTAACGTTGTAGTTAAACTAAACTCTATTGTGTTTACATGAACGTCTTACTCTGATTGTGACTATATACTTTCATAGCCTTTAATTAGCTGTCTGCTGTAAGAATAAATACAAAAATATACCCAGTGCACGTTTTGCTCTTGTGTATATATTTTCCATATCAAGCACTAGGCAAATTTTGATTTTTTACGATCTCAAGAATGAATGTAATCCAAGTCAAAGGATTCTAAAGCCCCGTCCACACCAGGATACTTTGTTTGGAAACATTGTTTCCAAACTGTATGCAAACTGTTTGGAAACAGTTTGCATACAGTTTGGAAACAATATTTCACGTGTATCTGTTTCCCATCCAGAATGGGAAACATTGTGTGTGTGTGTGTGTGTGTGTGTGTGTGTGTGTGTGTGTGTGTGTGTGTGCGTTTTCGCGCGCGTGGTGACAATGAATCACTCAGTACCCGCACGAGGCTTGGAGTGACCATGTGGTTAACAGAAAAAACTCTACAATTAATTGAATTACTCCATTCATCCCCAGTATTGTGGGATGTTACAAGTGAAGACTATAAAAATAGAATGAAGAAGATGGATGCTTTGAGGGAAATAGCCACTAAAGATTCTGTGAGTGTTATTGATACAGAAAAGAAGATAAAATCTCTCAAAGTACAGTTCAGGAGGGAACATATGAAACTAACTTCACTGAAAAGAAGTGGAACTTCCCCAAAGAAGTGTGCTTGGTTTGGTTACGAGGCCTGTAAGGTAATGTCAAGGGGAAGCCCGAAAAATCACCCGCCGAAGCGGCGGATGGCGGCTTAGGGCCGAAAGGAAGAGGGAGGGGGCCCGTTCACTTCCCCGTGGGGAGACTTATTCGTCCCACACCCCAGGTACAAGTCCCAATTAAGATGGGTCTGGTTACGTGTGTTCGCCACCTCTATTTACAAACGCCTGTAATAAAATAATAAAAGCATGAGAAATAAGGTCAAATTGACTGACGTAAAAAGGAGTTTAAAAAGTAAATTAATAAAAGTATCAAAAACATAAAAAGAAAGGCAAGACTCCTTCAAAAGTAACAAATTAAAAGGAACATATGTGAGGGCATCTCTGGCTGGGCTGGCCAGTAACGTATTTATGTCTTCTAAGTAAACATACAAAGCACGTCCAGCAATTATCCCTATCTAGCATGTAAAAGGGTCAAACACAACCTTTCTTTGCTGCTCCAGCGTCGCCACAGGGAAATCCAGGGTAATCCAGGGGGTAAGTACACAAACACCGAGTCCAGAGACAACTCCCGTTCTTGGTTTATTTGGAGCGCTTTATATACAGGCCGTAGGCGCCAACGTGGCAACAAATTATTTTACAATAAAAGTAATCACATCTCATAAAACATATACAATTACAAAAAAGGTTTAATTAAAAGTAAATACAAGTAAAAGTCATATAAAAAGGATACAAAATGGCAAAGTAAAATAAAATAAAATAATGAACACAAAAATCCACGTAACTTATCAATAAAACACTTAGTATAAATTATAAAACAAAGCGCAAAAATAGAACATGATTATAACGTAATGTTAAATACAAATGGATCACTTGAAAGACGTCCCACTGATTAATAAAGTAAGAAATAAGACTGGTGACGTGGCAGATCGATGGCAGATCGAAAGTAAAAAATGAGAAATTAAAATATCCACAGTTCAAAAGACAAGTAAAAGCAAAAATAAATAATAAAATCAGTAAGTATTTAAAAATTAAAGTATTTAATACAACAAATAAAATCAATTATAATAAAAGAGTTTAATAAGAGGCGTGGTGGGAATTTCCATTACGAAAATAAATAGCTATAAAACTAATTCAGTAAAATTATGTAAAAAAATAAAAAAGGTAGATATAAAATACCCATCCACAGCTAAGACGTACGTAAAAGTTGGTAAGAACTTAATAAAAATCGATAAAAAGAGAATTGTTCAGCAGTCTTATCCGCACCCGAGGGGTTCGAACCCCTCGAAAACACAATGAGGAACTAATTGTATAAAACATAAAAACCATTTATTTGTACAAAATAAACTACATGGTCTTGCAGCAATAAGTAGTGTATTGTTTGCGTGGGCGGGAATCATCTCCGAAGTGCTTGAGTGCCGCCCCTCTGGATTACCTTAATTTCAAGTAAGGATTCGGATTCGGGATTCGGGATTCGGGATTCGGGATTCGGGATTCGGGATTAGGCAGAGGGGAGGGTAGGGGAGTAGGGTACAGGAGGAGGCGAGTAGGAGAGTGTAAGCGAGAGAAACAGAACGAAAACAAGTGAAACGGTAAGTCGAGAGGGGATAAGGAGGAAAGCAAGCAGAAGGCAAGAGAAGAGAAGAGATAAAATAGACTAAGAAAAAGAAAGGGAGAAGTTAGCACGAAATTAAAAGTGGAGAGTAAATAACAGGCGTTAGCGAATGAAGATAAAGGAAAATGAAGAACGAAAAGATGAACGAAGGAGGAGTGTGGAAAGTGTGCGAGCGAGAGAAAACGAGGGAATAAACAGGAAAGACGGAAGCTAGTGAGAGGGTAGGAATAGACCGAGTTACAGATAGTAAGAAGATGAGAAAAAGTGGAAAGTGAAAAGGGAAGATAGCAAGAAAGGTTCTGACCGATGAAAAGGAATAAGGAAGGAGTACAAGGAAAAGAAAACGAGGGCAAGTGAACAGAAACGAATAAAGAAAAGGAGAGAATAGGGAGACAAGAAGAAGTAGGGAAGAGAAAACGAGGGGCATAAAAGATAAGGATAGGGAAGGTATATAGACATAAGCTGTAGTGGAAAGAGGAGTAGGTATGAATGCTAGTAAAGGGGAAACTATGAAAACGAGGTAAGGACGAGGAAAGCGGTAAAAGGGGAGACTAAGGAATAAGGGCATGGATCAGGATAAGGGGGGGAGCGGGTAGGAGGTCGGAGACCTCACAGGCCCTCCTGTTTTTGCTGCAAGGCCAAGAATCCAGGAAGTCGGTGAACAGACACACCAGAGAGAGAAGTAAGCCTATGTTATTATTATTATTATTAATATAACATAATAACTGTTGTAAAAGTAGGTAAACAAAGAGATGGCATTTATGCACATATACAATTTAATCTGAAACCAATGCACAACAGACATTTACAGCCAGATTTCAGGCACACTGTTTTACTAAGCATAATTATCCTGCCAAGGAATGCGTCCTTCTGCTGAGACAAAGTAATTTCTAAACTCCTTCCTTATATACTGTGCAACCACAGTACTCCTTCGTGGTACATTTTGCAAATCAATGAACCCTTCACATGCATTACTTTCTGCTCTCCACGATCCTGTAGTTATCGTAGCGTAGAAAAATATGCAAATATATGCATGTCAGAATAACACTCTCTACCTTGCCCGGGTGTAAACCAATAGGTTTTAGAAATACACTGAACTTAGATGACAAGATTCCAAACGCATTTTCTACTATCCTCCGTGCCCTACACAATCTGTAATTAAAGATCCTTTCAGGGGTAGACCTTTCTAGATTTCCTGGAAATGATTTCAGTAAGTAACGTGACAAAGCAAAGGCGTCATCTCCAACAAATAGGTATGGCACAGGAATTCGTCCCTCTGCAAGTGGCTGCTCTGGAGGTAGCCTGAGCCGGATCTGCTCTAGTTTCTCATGCAGACTTGTATATTTGAACACACCTCCATCCGAAATTCTGCCTTGACATCCTACATCTGCATATATAAACTGGTAATCTGCATTTACGCACGCCATGAATACAATACTGTGTGTCCCTTTGTAGTTGAAGAAAAGGCTGCCACTACTCTTTGAAGCTTGCATCTGAACGTGCTTCCCATCTACTGCGCCAATACAGTACAGTGTGGAACGTTCCATCTGTGGGCGAACCCATCTGATTCTTGAATCTTCCGTAGCAGGAATCTGAAGAGAAATATACTTATTCAGTGAAATATAGCACATGCACACACAATATGATTCCCCTGTTATTGGAATAATGCGATAAGGAGGAGAATGACCATGGGTAGCTTTTAATAGTAACCTCTCTCTCTCTCTCTCTCTCTCTCTCTCTCTCTCTCTCTCTCTCTCTCTCTCCAGAGATGATACAATACCCAACGCATTGGGGTGTGAAATGAAAGACTATCAGATTATTCTTAAAAAAATAATGATAATAATAACACCAGGAACAGTCACAACTGCAAACCATGACAATAATAAGGATAAATAACAATGATAATGACATCAATAACGTAATAATAGTAACAAATCAGCCAACAAATAACATTAACAGCAAAAACAACATTAACGACAGTGTTTCATCAAGATGAAACACCTCAAAGCACTTCACAGCCCCGTTGCTCGTCGGCTAAAAAAAGACCTGCTGACGAAGTGAAGGAAGCATTTCACTCGATGAAGTCTCTAACAGAATATGTCACTACACGGGATGAGTATCATGTGTTCGGTGAAAATGTTACCCATAAACTGAGAGGCTGCGGGAGAAGTAAGCGTGAGGTATCAATGGCACAGCATAAGATTAATGAATTAATTTTCAACTTGGAAATGGGGTACTATGGGGATGGCGCGACTCAATACCCCCAGCGCAGTTCACATACACCACACATGTATTCAGGATTGCCAGTGGCACCATCGCAAGGCATCCCAGTACTTTACCAACCCAAGTGGTGCCTCTACTCCAAGTTGCTCTCCTTCACCAAGTGCAAGCAGTAATTATTGTGAATACTGATTCCAACAGCAATACGTTTTTTTTCCTTTAGTAAGCACACCTTTCATTTTGCTTTTAAATGCCACTAATGTAAGGAGAGAGACAGAGACTAACCTTAATATAACCTTTCAGTGCTGAGATCAGAGCTTCACAGACCTCAGGAACCACAGTTGAGATGGTATGCTTCGATATCCTGAAGGTGTACATGAGGCTAGTAAAGGAATCTCCACTTGCAAAATATCTCAGTGTAATAGCCAATCTGATGTCGGGTGTAATAGCCTTTCTGTATTTTGTATTCTTTCGAGATATTTTCGGAGCCACCATCCGTAAAAGTATCTCAAAGTCACTAGTGGACATCCGAAGAAAATTGATGAAACCTGCTCCATCTAGTCTCAATTCCTCCACAAGCAAGTTACCGTGAACGGACCCTTTTTCTAAAAACTTTCTCACCCATGTCTTTCTCTTTTTCTTGTCCTTCCTTGACTTTAACAACAGTACGAAGTAAAATACAAAGGCTGCTGCAGCAACTTCTACACTCATCACAGGCATGACGACAATGAGATGTGGACAGGAAACATTGTTTGGAAACAGTTTGGAAACTGTTTGGAAACAAGGTTTCGGAAACAGTTTGCATACAGTTTGGAAACAATGTTTCCAAATAAAGTATCCTGGTGTGGACGGGTCTTAATGAATATTTATCGCCCATTTATCAAAGCTACATATGATGGTATTTGTATTACATCTTAATTTATGAATTGGAGTATTGAAATATATGTCAAGCTACTTATTTTAATCTAATTAAATGCCTTATCTGCAGCGTCAATTTCTTGAAATCATTTCACTTCATGGGCACTGTCGGACGTACGACAGCGAAAGTGTCGTACCGCTTGAACAAAACCAGCCGTCACGCTCACAGAGCGACCCGTGCCTGTGTGGCGCGCCTTTGAAAAACATTTTTTTTTATAGTTATTTGCTTCTTCTGATGAAAAACACTTTTAAGTTCATAAAATACATTTCTTGTTTGCTTTAATAATTCATATCGGAATGTGAATCTGAGTATGTTAACATCATCCTACTTTAAGCATGAAAAAAGTTTATTTCTTCAAAAAACTAGTTGTGCAGATTAGCAGTCAGTAAATAGATCTTATTTGTGCAAATATAGAATGCATTCCATGACACATCAATCAAAGCAAAATTTATTCTAGGCTTATTCACCTAGGAATGCTATACTTTTCATGATAATTTCATTACAACAAAAGTTATCCTCGCATATTGTGCGTGTATTACAGAAGTCGTGTTTAAAATGGATATCGCACAACACACAAAATTATTATTATTTGCAAACATTATAGGTTATCACTGTAAATAAATTAAACTCAGGTATTTTATTGTTTTACATGAGTTACCGGCTTGATTTACTTCAGTTTTCTCTGAAGAGAGCCTTTGCTGCCCATTCAATCTAAACAAATTCGAACGTATTACTCTAATTGTGACTATATACTTCAATAGCCTTTGATTACCAGTCTGCCCTGAGAATGAACATAAAAATACGCCCAACTTGAAACTTGAAATACGGCAGCAAATAATTGCGAGTTTTTGGCAATTATTGCAGATAATGACGCTGCAGATAAGGCCTTAAAAAGTTTATGTTTACATAACTTTAGCTGTAAACCACCTTCAAAATACTCCTTAAACGGCCTGATGAGACATGAAATAAAAATCAGGAAATGTTGGGCATTTTCGCCCTTCGGTGATGGTTCGGGCATGTTGTTGGTGGCCCAAGTGCATAGGTTGGCACAAGCGTGTGGGCAGAGGTATTTCGCGAAAGAGTTGGAAGTAAGGCAGCGAATGATTGGGGTGATTGCCAATTATTGCATAAAAGGATGCTGCAGATAACGCCGGATGCTTTTATTTTTTTTTTCAATACATATAGGAAAGATCAGTGTGAAATATGGGCAAGAAATATTAAGTCATCATCCCCATGTCTTTGATAATACCTCCTTGATACTGTACAATACATGCATGTGGATTTTCTGTAGATGTTTCGAGTACGTGATGTGTGAAATGATGTAGTGATGTGCTTCGCCCCAGCCATCCCTCCAGGACCAATGCACGAGTCTCCCCTTTGTCGCCACGAGGGGGAAGCGGCGCCAAGAGATGGCGTTGCCCTGGAGGGCCTACTACTCGCTCCCTCCCTGGAAGGAGGGCCTACCACATGCTCCCTCCCTGGAAGGGGGCCCATAAATACCCAGGACTCGTGTATGAGATCTTTCACCACTCGTCGACACTCGTGTATGAGACTCTTAATGCCTCATCCCTTGTTCCCATAAAACACAGCAACAACTAAAATATAAGTCTTGTGACATCGGAGACACCCTGGGTTCCGGGGCCTCTGGTGTTGCTCGGCATTAGCTGTTTCTGTGTTTCAATAAAGTAAAAAAGTCGAGTAAACGCTGTATTCAGACCTTTTTGCACTTTTTGTGCCTTGCCTGCACCTTCAGTGCTTTACTTTTGAAGGTAACACGAGACTACAGTAAAAGTAGTCGGCCCCCACCCCAGACCCGCAGCTCTCTTCTACCACAGGGTAGCCCTTACGGGCTGACCCCTGGGTAGGGAGGCCCAGTAGTCTGGGGCGTCCTTTGGGCGCAACTTTTCTCTCCTCCTAAATTTTTTCCATATTTCTGTGTGACTTTCCTGAGCCTACGGGAGTCTCCTTGTGAGCTCCTGTATTCGCTTGGGGGGTGGGCACCAACTTACCGTCCCTCGCACTAGGCAGGTTCGGCGGTTGGAAGGTGTCTTACACACAACTCCGATCCCTTAGTTGGTACTGGAGAACGCAACCAGGCTTCCACTAAGGGGGGGTGAGGACGATTAACTGTAAGACTTGTTTTATTTTATCCTCTCTTAGCTATTGGGATTAGGTTGATCCAACAGTTAAGGGAAAAGGTAGTCCCCTCAGGACAACGGGCTTTGGCCCAGGGTTCGGACCTGGTCCGACACCCAGTATGATTGATTCCCCGGCTACCCTTCCTCCTCCCCAAGGAGGAGGGGCGACTCAGACCCTTTCTAAGACCACTTTGACCAGTAATGGAACCCCGACCAATGACCGACCCAGACGACACATTAATATCCCTCCCCAGAACGCAAGGTGCGTGAACATCCGTTGCATGAAAGAAAATCAATCCTTGCAGAATGTCAACCCCTTTATCATTAAGAAGGTCCTTGATGGTCAAGTGGGAGGCAGTTTTGATTTTGTCCGAAAGTTGCGAGATGGTAGCCTCCTTGTGAAAGTGCAATTTAAGTCTCAGGTTAACGATTTACTTAAGCTGACGCAGATTCATGACATTACAGTAAAAGTAACTATTCCTGTTGGCCCAAATACCTGTAAGGGAGTAATCTTTCACAGGGATTTGAGGACAATGGAAGAAAGCGAAATTCTTGATGCCATGAATGACCAAAACGTTGTGGACGTAAATTGCATGACCAAGAAAGATGGGAATGCGCGAACAAAGACCGGATTGTGTTTCTTGACCTTTGCTTCAAATAAAATTCCAAGTACTGTCAAAATCGGATATGAGATTGTTCAAGTACGACCTTACATTCAAAAGCCAATGCGGTGTAATAGATGCCAAAAATTTGGACACACCTCATTAAGATGCAATGATAAGGATACTAACAAATTCACTTGCGGTAAATGTACTGGAGATCACGATACCACTGAATGCACGGAAAAGACACTCAAGTGTGCTAACTGTGGAGGTCCCCATCAGTCAGGCTCTGCTGATTGCAGTAGCCTGAAGAAGGAGACTGAGACATTAGCATACATGAGAGAACACGATGTTAGCTACCGTGAGGCCAAGAAGAAAGTGGAAGGTTTGACAAGCAAACCCAATACTTCTTACGCCTCAGCAGTAACTAACACTGTTTCCAGTGCAAGCAGTGTTAATCAGCAGCTCGCAGTTAAGGACCAGGAAATTGCAGAATTGAAAGAAACGGTAAAGGACTTAATGAATCAGATTAAAGAATTGAATAAGACAATTAAAGAAATTGCTGAATCAACCCAGCAAAAACAGCATCTTAAGGAGGTCGATACCAAATCACAATCCGGATCGCACCTTCTCGTCCAGGCGACCCCCACTAGAACTTCGTCTGGTGGTAGTTCTGCTCGTAAGAGCAGATCATCCTCCGCCGGGCGTCTCTCTGGTGGAGGGGAGCAGGCCATGGAGACTACTGTCTCCAAAAATTCCCGAGAGAGGCCCTCGGGAAGCGAGGGAGAGGAGGAGGCGCCTCCCTCCCAAAAAAAGAAAATAAAAACCACCGGACAAGGCACTTCCAAACCCCATAAAACGTAATCCACGCGTATACCATCATACAATGGAACTGTCGAAGTCTTAGATCAAAAGTAAACTCTCTTAGATTATTAGCCTCGTCCTATGCTCCCGATATTATCGTACTACAAGAAAGCCATTTAAACGACCAAGTCTCTGACGAGGTCGTATCGCTAAGAAACTACCATCTTTGTAGAAAAGACCGAGAGGGAAGGGGTGGAGGCGGAGTCGCCATGTACATCCACCAGAATCTCCCTTTCATTGAAGTGACGATTAATTCTACTTTGGAACACGTCGCATGCAAAGTAAAATTCAATAACACGTATCTGACTATATGCTCAGCTTACTGTCCACCTGATAAAAGGTTAATCTATGATGAGCTTTTTGCTATTCAGGACAGTCTGCCAAACAATAAATTAATTCTAGGAGATTTCAATGCTCGTCATACATCATGGGGTTCCCCACGGGTGAATGGTAGAGGTGAGCAAGTAGTTAAGTTGATCAACGACTCTGATCTGGTTCTTCTAAATGATGGTAGTCCAACGCGAATAGACGATAATACCGGTAATTTGAGCTTTATAGACCTATCACTGGTTTCCTCAACACTAGCAGCCAAGTGCCTGTGGCACACCATTGACGACTCGTTGGGAAGCGATCACCTTCCTATTTGTATTCAATATTCATGCGACACCTCGAGGACGCCTTCAGCACCCAAATTTAACGTAAAAAGAGCAGATTGGGTCGCCTTCACAAGGAGCGTCAAGCTCGAAGTTGTTGGAGAAACCATTGAAGATAAAGTAAACAGTGTTCAAAATTGTATTATAAATGCAGCAATGGCAACCATACCTAAGACTTCGACAGATAGCGTTAAGCATAGAGTTCCATGGTGGACACCAGATTGCCGCAGGGCGCTATGTGAACGAAATAGGGCCTACAGGCTTTTCCATAATAATATCACCAACGAGAACTTTCGCAAATACAAACAAGCGAGCGCTAGGGCTCGTAGACCAATCAGACAAGCCAACAGAGCCTCCTGCCGAAGCTTTGTCTCTACGATTACCAGCCACACCAACTTATCAGAGGTTTGGTCCACAGCAAATAGAATAAATAGGAAAAAGTCATCAAATAAGATCAGAAATATAATTCATGAGGGAAGTAATTATGATGAACCTAGAGACATTGCTAACACAATCGCCAGGCAGTTC
Source organism: Penaeus japonicus (assembly GCF_977035675.1). Lineage (NCBI taxonomy): Eukaryota > Metazoa > Arthropoda > Malacostraca > Decapoda > Penaeidae > Penaeus > Penaeus japonicus. The sequence goes on along the minus strand of NW_028234421.1, from coordinate 17,576,983 downwards.
TCTTATACAAGCAGCTCGGAAAACTACAACCCTGCATTCCTGACCACCAAGGAAGCAGCCGAGCTGCAACCAATTCACTTTGCCACAGGAGATAACTTTGATTACAATAAAGATCTAACAATGAATGAGCTTGTCCGAGCCCTAGAAGCCTGTAGAGGAACATCCCCAGGCCCCGATGAGATTCGATAGGAGATGATAAAGCATCTTAATCATGATGACATGATTAAGTTGCTAGAAGTGTACAATGATATTTGGAAAAGCCAGACTTTTCCAAATTCATGGCACTTCGCCCACATCATTCCCATATTGAAAGGAGGGGGAAATCCCAGATCCGCCATCTCTTACCGCCCAATTGCGTTGACAAGTTGCTTATGCAAGGTCATGGAAAGAATTGTTAATAGTAGGCTATTGCATTTTTTAAATACCAGAAATTTACTAGTTGACGAGCAGTGCGGCTTCCGAAAGGGACGCCAAACTCTCGATCAGCTAGTAAAACTGGAAAGTCACATTCATGAGGCATTTGCCAAAAAGCATTTTTTGATATCAGTATTTTTAGACATAGAAAAAGCCTACGACATGACTTGGCGACATGGCCTACTCAGAAAACTTTATGCTTTCGGATTACGTGGAAACTTGCCTTGTTTTATCCAAAATTTCATTTCTGACAGAACGTTTTCTGTCAAATTATTTTCTGACAACGTCACTTTCTCGGACATTTTTGTCCAGGCAAACGGGGTCCCACAAGGAAGTGTCTTGTCTCCCACATTATTTTTATGTGTAATAAATGACATTTTACCATCTCCTCCTCGGAATCTTAAATACTCACTGTACGCCGATGATTGTGCATTATGGCACTCCAGCAATAATGCAGAGTTCTCGGCAAATCAGATCCAATTGGCACTGGATATGATTCATAACTGGGGCCTCCAGTGGGGTTTTAAGTTTTCCATTAAAAAGAGTATTGGCGTGGTTTTTACACATAGGAGAAAGCCCAACATCAGGCTAACTCTAGACAACCATCCAATACCTATTCAAAATTCAGCTAGATTTCTTGGACTACTCTTTGATAGTAGATTAAATTGGAAAGACCACATTGGTCAGTTAAAGAATAAATGTCAAAAAGCACTTAATTTATTAAAGTGCATTTCTGGACACAAATGGGGAGCTGATAGAAAGTCTTTACTGATGTTATATAAATCCCTGATTAGGTCTAAAGTAGATTATGGGTCAATCGTGTATGGCTCGGCAACGAGCTCAACTCTGAAAGGTTTGAATGTAGTACAGAATGCGTGTTTACGAGTCTGTCTTGGAGCCCTTATGTGCACTCGCACCGAGCGCCTAGAGGTAGAGTCGGGAGTACCTCCCCTCCGTCTTAGACGCGGCCAGCTTGCGCTGACCTATGCCGCAAAGGTAGCCAGGCAGCCCCAACATCCCAACAGGGATGTTTTGCGCCGGCAGGTAGGGCCCCAGTATCGCGGCGGGAAGCCGCTGGGCAATAGACTCCATGACCTCACAGAAAAAGTCGGTATAGATCTCTCTACCATCGATACCCTGGTTCAATCAAATATAGCACCGTGGGAAACACCCAATTTTTCTACTGTTGTAGACTGGCTACCATCAGCCAAAGCCACGGTGTCGGAGGTGGAGGTACGCCAGAGGTTCAGAGAGATCCTAATTAAACATCTTTCCTTTTTTCATTTATATACCGACGGGTCCAAGACAGACGAGTGTGTGGGAGCGGGTGTATGGTCGACTGAATGTCAGTTGAGATTTCGATTGCCGAATCATACATCGATCTTTCTTGCCGAATTATTTGCAATTGATAAAGCTTTAGATTTTGCCCTATCGACGACCCACGATAGAATAGTCATATTTTCAGACTCGTTAAGTTCAATTAAAGCCATTAAATCACTAGAAACCACCTATAATGAAATACAGGGTAATATCATTCGTAAAATGCATAGTGCCAATAAATCAATCAAACTGATATGGGTACCTGGACACTCGGGTATCCATGGTAATGAACAGGCTGACAAACTAGCCGGGTCGACTGGCGATCTGGAGCCTGGTATTATCCATACAGATCTCAGGTGTTTTGTCTCTTTTATAAAAGCAAAAATCCATCTCCTGTGGCAAAGTGAGTGGACCGACCTCACAATACACACATTCAAGACAAAGAAGAGATTACATGTGGGACACAGCCTACAGGAAAATTAGAAGGGAGGAGGTGGTGTTGGCCCGAATAAGGGTCAATGCAACAAGATTGACTCACCTCACTCCCTATATAGAAAAAAATTTCCCTCCTAAATGTGACCATTGCAACAACAACCTCACAATGGCGCACATATTAATAACATGTTGCAAATACAATAATAATAGACAAACCATCAAAAATTACTTTCAAATTAAAAATATAGAATATAACATCAAAAATTTATTGTCAAATAATGAAAAAATAATTCAAAAAGTAATCACTTTTCTAAAGGAGACAAAACTTTATGACCTTATATAGATTGATAAAATAAAATGGAATCATTGGCTTAATAACCTTGGCCTGTGCCGCTGGTTGATAGCCAATAAATCCAACAAGCAAGCAAGCAAGCTGGATCGACACTCGTGTATGAGACTCTTTATGCCTCAAACCTTGTTCCCTTAAAACACAGCAACAACTAAAATATAAGTCTTGTGACATCGGAGACACCCTGGGTTCCGGGGCCTCTGGTCTTGCTCGGCATTAGCTGTTTCTGTGTTTCCATAAAGTAAAACAGTCGAGTAAAACGCTGTATTCAGACTTTTTGCACTTTTTGTGCCTTGCCTGCACCTTCAGTGCTTTGTTTCGAAGGTAGCACGAGACTACAGTAAAAGTAGTTGGCCCCCACCCCAGACCCGCAGCACTCTTCTACCTCAGGGTAGCCCTTACGGGCTGTGACCCCTGGGTAGGGAGGCCCAGTAGTCTGGGGCGTCCTTTGGGCGCAACTTTTCTCTCCTCCTAAATTTTTTCCATATTTCTGTGTGACTTTCCTGAGCCTACGGGAGTCTCCTTGTGAGCTCCTGTATTCGCTTGGGGGGTGGGCACCAACTTACCGTCCCTCGCACTAGGCAGGTTCGGCGGTTGGAAGGTGTCTTACACACAACTCCGATCCCTTAGTTGGTACTGGAGAACGCAACCAGGCTTCCACTAAGGGGGGGTGAGGACGATTAACAGTAAGACTTGTTTTATTTTATCCTCTCTTAGCTATTGGGATTAGGTTGATCCAACAGTTAAGGGAAAAGGTAGTCCCCTCAGGACAACGGGCTTTGGCCCAGGGTTCGGACCTGGTCCGACACCCAGTATGATTGATTCCCCGGCTACCCTTCCTCCTCCCCAAGGAGGAGGGGCGACTCAGACCCTTTCTAAGACCACTTTGACCAGTAATGGAACCCCGACCAATGACCGACCCAGACGACACATTAATATCCCTCCCAGAACGCAAGGTGCGTGAACATCCGTTGCATGAAAGAAAATCAATCCTTGCAGAATGTCAACCCCTTTATCATTAAGAAGGTCCTTGATGGTCAAGTGGGAGGCAGTTTTGATTTTGTCCGAAAGTTGCGAGATGGTAGCCTCCTTGTGAAAGTGCAATTTAAGTCTCAGGTTAACGATTTACTTAAGCTGACGCAGATTCATGACATTACAGTAAAAGTAACTATTCCTGTTGGCCCAAATACCTGTAAGGGAGTAATCTTTCACAGGGATTTGAGGACAATGGAAGAAAGCGAAATTCTTGATGCCATGAATGACCAAAACGTTGTGGACGTAAATTGCATGACCAAGAAAGATGGGAATGCGCGAACAAAGACCGGATTGTGTTTCTTGACCTTTGCTTCAAATAAAATTCCAAGTACTGTCAAAATCGGATATGAGATTGTTCAAGTACGACCTTACATTCAAAAGCCAATGCGGTGTAATAGATGCCAAAAATTTGGACACACCTCATTAAGATGCAATGATAAGGATACTAACAAATTCACTTGCGGTAAATGTACTGGAGATCACGATACCACTGAATGCACGGAAAAGACACTCAAGTGTGCTAACTGTGGAGGTCCCCATCAGTCAGGCTCTGCTGATTGCAGTAGCCTGAAGAAGGAGACTGAAACATTAGCATACATGAGAGAACACGATGTTAGCTACCGTGAGGCCAAGAAGAAAGTGGAAGGTTTGACAAGCAAACCCAATACTTCTTACGCCTCAGCAGTAACTAACACTGTTTCCAGTGCAAGCAGTGTTAATCAGCAGCTCGCAGTTAAGGACCAGGAAATTGCAGAATTGAAAGAAACGGTAAAGGACTTAATGAATCAGATTAAAGAATTGAATAAGACAATTAAAGAAATTGCTGAATCAACCCAGCAAAAACAGCATCTTAAGGAGGTCGATACCAAATCACAATCCGGATCGCACCTTCTCGTCCAGGCGACCCCCACTAGAACTTCGTCTGGTGGTAGTTCTGCTCGTAAGAGCAGATCATCCTCCGCCGGGCGTCTCTCTGGTGGAGGGGAGCAGGCCATGGAGACTACTGTCTCCAAAAATTCCCGAGAGAGGCCCTCGGGAAGCGAGGGAGAGGAGGAGGCGCCTCCCTCCCAAAAAAAGAAAATAAAAACCACCGGACAAGGCACTTCCAAACCCCATAAAACGTAATCCACGCGTATACCATCATACAATGGAACTGTCGAAGTCTTAGATCAAAAGTAAACTCTCTTAGATTATTAGCCTCGTCCTATGCTCCCGATATTATCGTACTACAAGAAAGCCATTTAAACGACCAAGTCTCTGACGAGGTCGTATCGCTAAGAAACTACCATCTTTGTAGAAAAGACCGAGAGGGAAGGGGTGGAGGCGGAGTCGCCATGTACATCCACCAGAATCTCCCTTTCATTGAAGTGACGATTAATTCTACTTTGGAACACGTCGCATGCAAAGTAAAATTCAATAACACGTATCTGACTATATGCTCAGCTTACTGTCCACCTGATAAAAGGTTAATCTATGATGAGCTTTTTGCTATTCAGGACAGTCTGCCAAACAATAAATTAATTCTAGGAGATTTCAATGCTCGTCATACATCATGGGGTTCCCCACGGGTGAATGGTAGAGGTGAGCAAGTAGTTAAGTTGATCAACGACTCTGATCTGGTTCTTCTAAATGATGGTAGTCCAACGCGAATAGACGATAATACCGGTAATTTGAGCTTTATAGACCTATCACTGGTTTCCTCAACACTAGCAGCCAAGTGCCTGTGGCACACCATTGACGACTCGTTGGGAAGCGATCACCTTCCTATTTGTATTCAATATTCATGCGACACCACGAGGACGCCTTCAGCACCCAAATTTAACGTAAAAAGAGCAGATTGGGTCGCCTTCACAAGGAGCGTCAAGCTCGAAGTTGTTGGAGAAACCATTGATGATAAAGTAAACAGTGTTCAAAATTGTATTATAAATGCAGCAATGGCAACCATTCCTAAGACTTCGACAGATAGCGTTAAGCATAGAGTTCCATGGTGGACACCAGATTGCCGCAGGGCGCTATGTGAACGAAATAGGGCCTACAGGCTTTTCCATAATAATATCACAAATGAGAACTTTCGCAAATACAAACAAGCGAGAGCTAGGGCTCGTAGAACAATCAGACAAGCCAAAAGAGACTCCTGGCGAAGCTTTGTCTCTACGATTAACAGCAATACAAAGTTATCAGAGGTTTGGTCCACAGTAAATAGAATAAATAGGAAAAAGACATCAAATAAAATCAGAAATATAATTCATGAGGGAAGTAATTATGACTCACCTAGAGACATTGCTAACACAATCGCCAGGCAGTTCTCTTATACAAGCAGCTCGGAAAACTACAACCCTGCATTCCTGACCACCAAGGAAGCAGCCGAGCTGCAACCAATTCACTTTGCCACAGGAGATATTTTTGATTACAATAAAGATCTAACAATGAATGAGCTTGTCCGAGCCCTAGAAGCCTGTAGAGGAACATCCCCAGGCCCGATGAGATTCGATATGAGATGATAAAGCATCTTAATCATGATGACATGATTAAGTTGCTAGAAGTGTACAATGATATTTGGAAAAGCCAGACTTTTCCAAATTCATGGCACTTCGCCCACATCATTCCCATATTGAAAGGAGGGGGAAATCCCAGATCCGCCATCTCTTACCGCCCAATTGCGTTGACAAGTTGCTTATGCAAGGTCATGGAAAGAATTGTTAATAGTAGGCTATTGCATTTTTTAAATACCAGAAATTTACTAGTTGACGAGCAGTGCGGCTTCCGAAAGGGACGCCAAACTCTCGATCAGCTAGTAAAACTGGAAAGTCATATTCATGAGGCATTTGCCAAAAAGCATTTTTTGATATCAGTATTTTTAGACATAGAAAAAGCCTACGACATGACTTGGCGACATGGCCTACTCAGAAAACTTTATGCTTTCGGATTACGTGGAAACTTGCCTTGTTTTATCCAAAATTTCATTTCTGACAGAACGTTTTCTGTCAAATTATTTTCTGACAACGTCACTTTCTCGGACATTTTTGTCCAGGCAAACGGGGTCCCACAAGGAAGTGTCTTGTCTCCCACATTATTTTTATGTGTAATAAATGACATTTTACCATCTCCTCCTCGGAATCTTAAATACTCACTGTACGCCGATGATTGTGCATTATGGCACTCCAGCAATAATGCAGAGTTCTCGGCAAATCAGATCCAATTGGCACTGGATATGATTCATAACTGGGGCCTCCAGTGGGGTTTTAAGTTTTCCATTAAAAAGAGTATTGGCGTGGTTTTTACACATAGGAGAAAGCCCAACATCAGGCTAACTCTAGACAACCATCCAATACCTATTCAAAATTCAGCTAGATTTCTTGGACTACTCTTTGATAGTAGATTAAATTGGAAAGACCACATTGGTCAGTTAAAGAATAAATGTCAAAAAGCACTTAATTTATTAAAGTGCATTTCTGGACACAAATGGGGAGCTGATAGAAAGTCTTTACTGATGTTATATAAATCCCTGATTAGGTCTAAAGTAGATTATGGGTCAATCGTGTATGGCTCGGCAACGAGCTCAACTCTGAAAGGTTTGAATGTAGTACAGAATGCGTGTTTACGAGTCTGTCTTGGAGCCCTTATGTGCACTCGCACCGAGCGCCTAGAGGTAGAGTCGGGAGTACCTCCCCTCCGTCTTAGACGCGGCCAGCTTGCGCTGACCTATGCCGCAAAGGTAGCCAGGCAGCCCCAACATCCCAACAGGGATGTTTTGCGCCGGCAGGTAGGGCCCCAGTATCGCGGCGGGAAGCCGCTGGGCAATAGACTCCATGACCTCACAGAAAAAGTCGGTATAGATCTCTCTACCATCGATACCCTGGTTCAATCAAATATAGCACCGTGGGAAACACCCAATTTTTCTACTGTTGTAGACTGGCTACCATCAGCCAAAGCCACGGTGTCGGAGGTGGAGGTACGCCAGAGGTTCAGAGAGATCCTAATTAAACATCTTTCCTTTTTTCATTTATATACCGACGGGTCCAAGACAGACGAGTGTGTGGGAGCGGGTGTATGGTCGACTGAATGTCAGTTGAGATTTCGATTGCCGAATCATACATCGATCTTTCTTGCCGAATTATTTGCAATTGATAAAGCTTTAGATTTTGCCCTATCGACGACCCACGATAGAATAGTCATATTTTCAGACTCGTTAAGTTCAATTAAAGCCATTAAATCACTAGAAACCACCTATAATGAAATACAGGGTAATATCATTCGTAAAATGCATAGTGCCAATAAATCAATCAAACTGATATGGGTACCTGGACACTCGGGTATCCATGGTAATGAACAGGCTGACAAACTAGCCGGGTCGACTGGCGATCTGGAGCCTGGTATTATCCATACAGATCTCAGGTGTTTTGTCTCTTTTATAAAAGCAAAAATCCATCTCCTGTGGCAAAGTGAGTGGACCGACCTCACAATAACAACCAAGACCAAAGAAGAGATTACAATGTGGGACACAGCCTACAGGAAAATTAGAAGGGAGGAGGTGGTGTTGGCCCGAATAAGGGTCAATGCAACAAGATTGACTCACCTCACTCCCTATATAGAAAAAAATTTCCCTCCTAAATGTGACCATTGCAACAACAACCTCACAATGGCGCACATATTAATAACATGTTGCAAATGAAATAATAGACAAACCATCAAAAATTACTTTCAAATTAAAAATATAGAATATAACATCAAAAATTTATTGTCAAATAATGAAAAAATAATTCAAAAAGTAATCACTTTTCTAAAGGAGACAAAACTTTATGACCTTATATAGATTGATAAAATAAAATGGAATCATTGGCTTAATAACCTTGGCCTGTGCCGCTGGTTGATAGCCAATAAATCCAACAAGCAAGCTGGATCGACACACTCGTGTATGAGACTTTTTATGCCTCACACTGTCCACAAAAACATAGCAGCAACAAGCTAAACGTCTTGTGCCATTAGAACTACCCTGTCTCAGGGCTTCTAGTCTCGCTTGACCTTGTTGCTTCTCTGTTCATTAAAGTAAAAATAATAAAGTAAATTACTGTATTTACAGTTTTTGTGCTTTGCCTGCACCTTCAGTGCTTTATTTTGAAGGTGACACGAGACTACAGTAGAAGTAGTCAGCCCCCACCCCAGACCCGCAGCTCTCTTCTACCTCAGGGTAGCCCTTACGGGCTGACCCCTGGGTAGGGAGGCCCAGTAGTCTGGGGCGTCCTTTGGGCGCAACTTTTCTCTCCTCCTAAATTTTTTCCATTTTTCTGTGTGACTTTCCTGAGCCTACGGGAGTCTCCTTGTGAGCTCCTGTATTCGCTTGGGGGGTGGGCACCAACTTACCGTCCCTCGCACTAGGCAGGTTCGGCGGTTGGAAGGTGTCTTACACACAACTCCGATCCCTTAGTTGGTACTGGAGAACGCAACCAGGCTTCCACTAAGGGGGGGTGAGGACGATTAACTGTAAGACTTGTTTTATTTTATCCTCTCTTAGCTATTGGGATTAGGTTGATCCAAAAGTTAAGGGAAAAGGTAGTCCCCTCAGGACAACGGGCTTTGGCCCAGGGTTCGGACCTGGTCCGACACCCAGTATGATTGATTCCCCGGCTACCCTTCCTCCTCCCCAAGGAGGAGGGGCGACTCAGAACTCCTCTAAGACCACTAAGACTAATAATGGAACCCCGACCAATGACCGACCCAGACGACACATTGATATCCCTCCCCAGAACGCAAGGTGCGTGAACATCCGATGCATGAATGAAAATCAATCCTTGCAGAATGTCAACCCCTTTATCATCAAGAAGGTCCTTGATGGTCAAGCGGAAGGCAGTTTTGATTTTGTCCGAAAATTGCGAGATGGTAGCCTCCTTGTGAAAGTGCAATTTAAGTCTCAGATTAAAGATTTACTTAAACTGACGCAGATCCATGACATGAAGGTAAAAGTAACTATTCCTGTTGGCCCAAATACCTGTAAGGGAGTAATCTTTCACAGGGATTTGAGGACAATGGAAAAAGCGAAATTCTTGATGCCATGAATGACCAAAACGTTGTAGACGTAAATTGCATGACCAAGAAAGATGGGAATGCGCGAACAAAGACCGGATTGTGTTTCTTGACCTTTGCTTCAAATAAAATTCCAAGTACTGTCAAAATCGGATATGAGATTGTTCAAGTACGACCTTACATTCAAAAGCCAATGCGGTGTAATAGATGCCAAAAATTTGGACACACCTCATTAAGATGCAATGATAAGGATACTAACAAATTCACTTGCGGTAAATGTACTGGAGATCACGATACCACTGAATGCACGGAAAAGACACTCAAGTGTGCTAACTGTGGAGGTCCCCATCAGTCAGGCTCTGCTGATTGCAGTAGCCTGAAGAAGGAGACTGAGACATTAGCATACATGAGAGAACACGATGTTAGCTACCGTGAGGCCAAGAAGAAAGTGGAAGGTTTGACAAGCAAACCCAATACTTCTTACGCCTCAGCAGTAACTAACACTGTTTCCAGTGCAAGCAGTGTTAATCAGCAGCTCGCAGTTAAGGACCAGGAAATTGCAGAATTGAAAGAAACGGTAAAGGACTTAATGAATCAGATTAAAGAATTGAACAAGACAATTAAAGAAATTGCTGAATCAACCCAGCAAAAACAGCATCTTAAGGAGGTAGATACCAAATCACAATCCGGATCGCACCTTCTCGTCCAGGCGACCCCCACTAGAACTTCGTCTGGTGGTAGTTCTGCTCGTAAGAGCAGATCGTCCTCCGCCGGGCGTCTCTCTGGTGGAGGGGAGCAGGCCATGGAGACTACTGTCTCCAAAAATTCCCGAGAGAGGCCCTCGGGAAGTGAGGGAGAGGAGGAGGCGCCTCCCTCCCAAAAAAAGAAAATAAAAACCACCGGACAAGGCACTTCCAAACCCCATAAAACGTAATCCACGCGTATACCATTATACAATGGAACTGTCGAAGTCTTAGATCAAAATTAAACTCTCTTAGATTACTAGCCTCGTCCTATGCTCCCGATATTATCGTACTACAAGAAAGCCATTTAAACGACCAAGTCTCTGACGAGGTCGTATCGCTAAAAAACTACCATCTTTGTAGAAAAGACCGAGAGGGAAGGGGTGGAGGCGGAGTCGCCATGTACATCCACCAGAATCTCCCTTTCATTGAAGTGACGATTAATTCTACTTTGGAACACGTCGCATGCAAAGTAAAATTCAATAACACGTATCTGACTATATGCTCAGCTTACTGTCCACCTGATAAAAGATTAATCTATGATGAGCTTTTTGCTATTCAGGACAGTCTGCCAAACAATAAATTAATTCTAGGTGATTTTAATGCTCGTCATACATCATGGGGTTCCCTACGGGTGAATGGTAGAGGTGAGCAAGTAGTTAAGTTGATCAACGACTCTGATCTGGTTCTTCTAAATGATGGTAGTCCAACGCGAATAGACGATAATACCGGTAATTTGAGCTTTATTGACCTATCACTGGTTTCCTCAACACTAGCAGCCAAGTGCCTGTGGCACACCATTGACGACTCGTTGGGAAGCGATCACCTTCCTATTTGTATTCAATATTCATGCGACACCTCGAGGACGCCTTCAGCACCCAAATTTAACGTAAAAAGAGCAGATTGGGTCGCCTTCACAAGGAGCGTCAAGCTCGAAGTTGTTGGAGAAACCATTGATGATAAAGTAAACAGTGTTCAAAATTGTATTATAAATGCAGCAATGGCAACCATACCTAAGACTTCGACAGATAGCGTTAAGCATAGAGTTCCATGGTGGACACCAGATTGCCGCAGGGCGCTATGTGAACGAAATAGGGCCTACAGGCTTTTCCATAATAATATTACCAACGAGAACTTTCGCAAATACAAACAAGCGAGAGCTAGGGCTCGTAGAACAATTAGACAAGCCAAAAGAGACTCCTGGCGAAGCTTTGTCTCTACGATAAATAGCAATACTAAAATTTCAGAGGTTTGGTCCACAGTCAATAGAATTAATAGAAAAAAACAATCAATAAAAATCAGAAACATCATTCATGAGGGAAGAAATTATGATTCACCTAGAGACATTGCTAACACAATCGCCAGGCAGTTCTCTTATACAAGCAGCTCGGAAAACTACAACCCTGCATTCCTGACCACCAAGGAAGCAGCCGAGCTGCAACCAATTCACTTTGCCACAGGAGATATTTTTGATTACAATAAAGATCTAACTATGAATGAGCTTGTCCGAGCCCTAGAAGCCTGTAGAGGAACATCCCCAGGCCCCGATGAGATTCGATATGAGATGATAAAGCATCTTAATCATGATGACATGATTAAGTTGCTAGAAGTGTACAATGATATTTGGAAAAGCCAGACTTTTCCAAATTCATGGCACTTCGCCCACATCATTCCCATATTGAAAGGAGGGGGAAATCCCAGATCCGCCATCTCTTACCGCCCAATTGCGTTGACAAGTTGCTTATGCAAGGTCATGGAAAGAATTGTTAATAGTAGGCTATTGCATTTTTTAAATACCAGAAATTTACTAGTTGACGAGCAGTGCGGCTTCCGAAAGGGACGCCAAACTCTCGATCAGCTAGTAAAACTGGAAAGTCACATTCATGAGGCATTTGCCAAAAAGCATTTTTTGATATCAGTATTTTTAGACATAGAAAAAGCCTACGACATGACTTGGCGACATGGCCTACTCAGAAAACTTTATGCTTTCGGATTACGTGGAAACTTGCCTTGTTTCATCCAAAATTTCATTTCTGACAGAACGTTTTCTGTCAAATTATTTTCTGACAACGTCACTTTCTCGGACATTTTTGTCCAGGCAAACGGGGTCCCACAAGGAAGTGTCTTGTCTCCAACATTATTTTTATGTGTAATAAATGACATTTTACCATCTCCTCCTCGGAATCTTAAATACTCACTGTACGCCGATGATTGTGCATTATGGCACTCCAGCAATAATGCAGAGTTCTCGGCAAATCAGATCCAATTGGCACTGGATATGATTCATAACTGGGGCCTCCAGTGGGGTTTTAAGCTTTCCATTAAAAAGAGTATTGGCGTGGTTTTTACACATAGGAGAAAGCCCAACATCAGGCTAACTCTAGACAACCATCCAATACCTATTCAAAATTCAGCTAGATTTCTTGGACTACTCTTTGATAGTAGATTAAATTGGAAAGACCACATTGGTCAGTTAAAGAATAAATGTCAAAAAGCACTTAATTTATTAAAGTGCATTTCTGGACACAAATGGGGAGCTGATAGAAAGTCTTTACTGATGTTATATAAATCCCTGATTAGGTCTAAAGTAGATTATGGGTCAATCGTGTATGGCTCGGCAACGAGCTCAACTCTGAAAGGTTTGAATGTAGTACAGAATGCGTGTTTACGAGTCTGTCTTGGAGCCCTTAAGTGCACTCGCACTGAGCGCCTAGAGGTAGAGTCGGGAGTACCTCCCCTCCGTCTTAGACGCGGCCAGCTTGCGCTGACCTATGCCGCAAAGGTAGCCAGGCAGCCCCAACATCCCAACAGGGATGTTTTGCGCCGGCAGGTAGGGCCCCAGTATCGCGGCGGGAAGCCGCTGGGCAATAGACTCCATGACCTCACAGAAAAAGTCGGTATAGATCTCTCTACCATCGATACCCTGGTTCAATCAAATATAGCACCGTGGGAAACACCCAATTTTTCTACTGTTGTAGACTGGCTACCATCAGCCAAAGCCACGGTGTCGGAGGTGGAGGTACGCCAGAGGTTCAGAGAGATCCTAATTAAACATCTTTCCTTTTTTCATTTATATACCGACGGGTCCAAGACAGACGAGTGTGTGGGAGCGGGTGTATGGTCGACTGAATGTCAGTTGAGATTTCGATTGCCGAATCATACATCGATCTTTCTTGCCGAATTATTTGCAATTGATAAAGCTTTAGATTTTGCCCTATCGACGACCCACGATAGAATAGTCATATTTTCAGACTCGTTAAGTTCAATTAAAGCCATTAAATCACTAGAAACCACCTATAATGAAATACAGGGTAATATCATTCGTAAAATGCATAGTGCCAATAAATCAATCAAACTGATATGGGTACCTGGACACTCGGGTATCCATGGTAATGAACAGGCTGACAAACTAGCCGGGTCGACTGGCGATCTGGAGCCTGGTATTATCCGCACAGATCTCAGGTGTTTTGTCTCTTTTATAAAAGCAAAAATCCATCTCCTGTGGCAGAGTGAGTGGACCGACCTCACACTAAACAACAAAATAAAAGAAGAAATTCAAATGTGGGAAACAGCCCACAGAAAAATTAGAAGGGAGGAGGTGGTGGTGGCCCGATTGAGGGTCAATGCCACACGATACACACACCTCACTCCCTACATAGAAAAAAGCTTCCCTCTACAGTGTGGCATATGTGATAGAACAATATCTATATCACACATTCTAACAACATGCCACCAATATAGAAACCAAAGAGAAAAAATAAAAAATTATTTTCAAATTAAAAACATAGAATATAATATAAAAAATTTACTTTCTGACAACGAAAGAATAATTAGTAAAGTAATCACTTTTCTAAAGGAGACAAAACTTTATGACCTTATATAGATTGATAAAATAAAATGGAATCATTGGCTTAATAACCTTGGCTTGTGCCGCTGGTTGATAGCCAATAAATCCAACAAGCAAGCAAGCAAGTGGATCGACCACTCGTGTATGAGACTTTGAATGCCTCACACCCTGTTTTTTATAAAAACGCAGCAGCAATAAATTATAAGTCTTGTGACACAGGAGCTACCCTGGTTTCGGGGCCTCTTGTCTTGCTTGGCATTATTGTTTCTGTGTTTTGTAGCGTAAATTAGTCGAGTAAACGCTGGTTTCAGACTTTTTTGCACTTCTAGTGCCTTGCCTGCACCTTCAGTGCTTTGTTATTTGAAGGTAGCACGAGCCTACAGTAGAGTAGACAGCCCCCACCCCAGACCCGCAGCTCTCTTCTACCTCAGGGTAGCCCTTACGGGCTGTGACCCCTGGGTAGGGAGGCCCAGTAGTCTGGGGCGTCCTTTGGGCGCAACTTTTCTCTCCTCCTAAATTTTTTTCCATTCTTCTGTGTGACTTTCCTGAGCCTACGGGAGTCTCCTTGTGAGCTCCTGTATTCGCTTGGGGGGTGGGCACCAACTTACCGTCCCTCGCACTAGGCAGGTTCGGCGGTTGGAAGGTGTCTTACATACAACTCCGATCCCTTAGTTGGTACTGGAGAACGCAACCAGGCTTCCACTAAGGGGGGGTGAGGACGATTAACTAAAAGACGTGTTTTATTTTATCCTCTCTTAGCTATTGGGATTAGGTTGATCCAAAAGTTAAGGGAAAAGGTAGTCCCCTCAGGACAACGGGCTTTGGCCCAGGGTTCGGACCTGGTCCGATACCCAGTATGATTGACTCCCCGGCTACCCTTCCTCCTCCCCAAGGAGGAGGGGCGACTCAGAACCACTCTAAGACCACTTTGACCAATAATGGAACCCCGACCAATGACCGACCCAGACGACACATTAATATCCCTCCCCAGAACGCAAGGTGCGTGAACATCCGTTGCATGAAAGAAAATCAATCCTTGCAGAATGTCAACCCCTTTATCATTAAGAAGGTCCTTGATGGTCAAGTGGGAGGCAGTTTTGATTTTGTCCGAAAGTTGCGAGATGGTAGCCTCCTTGTGAAAGTGCAATTTAAGTCCCAGGTTAATGATTTACTTAAGCTGACGCAGATTCATGACATTACAGTAAAAGTAACTATTCCTGTTGGCCCAAATACCTGTAAGGGAGTAATCTTTCACAGGGATTTGAGGACAATGGAAGAAAGCGAAATTCTTGATGCCATGAATGACCAAAACGTTGTGGACGTAAATTGCATGACCAAGAAAGATGGGAATGCGCGAACAAAGACCGGATTGTGTTTCTTGACCTTTGCTTCAAATAAAATTCCAAGTACTGTCAAAATCGGATATGAGATTGTTCAAGTACGACCTTACATTCAAAAGCCAATGCGGTGTAATAGATGCCAAAAATTTGGACACACCTCATTAAGATGCAATGATAAGGATACTAACAAATTCACTTGCGGTAAATGTACTGGAGATCACGATACCACTGAATGCACGGAAAAGACACTCAAGTGTGCTAACTGTGGAGGTCCCCATCAGTCAGGCTCTGCTGAATGCAGTAGCCTGAAGAAGGAGACTGAGACATTAGCATACATGAGAGAACATGATGTTAGCTACCGTGAGGCCAAGAAGAAAGTGGAAGGTTTGACAAACAAACCCAATACTTCTTACGCCTCAGCAGTAACTAACACTGTTTCCAGTGCAAGCAGTGTTAATCAGCAGCTCGCAGTTAAGGACCAGGAAATTGCAGAATTGAAAGAAACGGTAAAGGACTTAATGAATCAGATTAAAGAATTGAACAAGACAATTAAAGAAATTGCTGAATCAACCCAGCAAAAACAGCATCTTAAGGAGGTCGATACCAAATCACAATCCGGATCGCACCTTCTAGTCCAGGCGACCCCCACTAGAACTTCGCCTGGTGGTAGTTCTGCTCGTAAGAGCAGATCATCCTCCGCCGGGCGTCTCTCTGGTGGAGGGGAGCAGGCCATGGAGACTACTGTCTCCAAAAATTCCCGAGAGAGGCCCTCGGGAAGCGAGGGAGAGGAGGAGGCGCCTCCCTCCCAAAAAAAGAAAATAAAAACCACCGGACAAGGCACTTCCAAACCCCATAAAACGTAATCCACGCGTATACCATCATACAATGGAACTGTCGAAGTCTTAGATCAAAATTAAACTCTCTTAGATTATTAGCCTCGTCCTATGCTCCCGATATTATCGTACTACAAGAAAGCCATTTAAACGACCAAGTCTCTGACGAGGTCGTATCGCTAAGAAACTACCATTTTTGTAGAAAAGACCGAGAGGGAAGGGGTGGAGGCGGAGTCGCCATGTACATCCACCAGAATCTCCCTTTCATTGAAGTGACGATTAATTCTACTTTGGAACACGTCGCATGCAAAGTAAAATTCAATAACACGTATCTGACTATATGCTCAGCTTACTGTCCACCTGATAAAAGGTTAATCTATGATGAGCTTTTTGCTATTCAGGACAGTCTGCCAAACAATAAATTAATTCTAGGTGATTTTAATGCTCGTCATACATCATGGGGTTCCCACGGGTGAATGGTAGAGGTGAGCAAGTAGTTAAGTTGATCAACGACTCTGATCTGGTTCTTCTAAATGATGGTAGTCCAACGCGAATAGACGATAATACCGGTAATTTGAGCTTTATTGACCTATCACTGGTTTCCTCAACACTAGCAGCCAAGTGCCTGTGGCACACCATTGACGACTCGTTGGGAAGCGATCACCTTCCTATTTGTATTCAATATTCATGCGACACCTCGAGGACGCCTTCAGCACCCAAATTTAACGTAAAAAGAGCAGATTGGGTCGCCTTCACAAGGAGCGTCAAGCTCGAAGTTGTTGGAGAAACCATTGAAGATAAAGTAAACAGTGTTCAAAATTGTATTATAAATGCAGCAATGGCAACCATACCTAAGACTTCGACAGATAGCGTTAAGCATAGAGTTCCATGGTGGACACCAGATTGCCGCAGGGCGCTATGTGAACGAAATAGGGCCTACAGGCTTTTCCATAATAATATTACCAACGAGAACTTTCGCAAATACAAACAAGCGAGAGCTAGGGCTCGTAGAACAATCAGACAAGCCAAAAGAGACTCCTGGCGAAGCTTTGTCTCTACGATTAACAGCAATACAAAGTTATCAGAGGTTTGGTCCACAATAAATAGAATAAATAGAAAAAAGTCATCAAATAAGATCAGAAATATCATTCATGAGGGAATTAATTACGATGAACCTAGAGACATTGCTAACACAATCGCCAGGCAGTTCTCTTATACAAGCAGCTCGGAAAACTACAACCCTGCATTCCTGACCACCAAGGAAGCAGCCGAGCTGCAACCAATTCACTTTGCCACAGGAGATATTTTTGATTACAATAAAGATCTAACTATGAATGAGCTTGTCCGAGCCCTAGAAGCCTGTAGAGGAACATCCCCAGGCCCCGATGAGATTCGATATGAGATGATAAAGCATCTTAATCATGATGACATGATTAAGTTGCTAGAAGTGTACAATGATATCTGGAAAAGCCAGACTTTTCCAAATTCATGGCACTTCGCCCACATCATTCCCATATTGAAAGGAGGGGGAAATCCCAGATCCGCCATCTCTTACCGCCCAATTGCGTTGACAAGTTGCTTATGCAAGGTCATGGAAAGAATTGTTAATAGTAGGCTATTGCATTTTTTAAATACCAGAAATTTACTAGTTGACGAGCAGTGCGGCTTCCGAAAGGGACGCCAAACTCTCGATCAGCTAGTAAAACTGGAAAGTCACATTCATGAGGCATTTGCCAAAAAGCATTTTTTGATATCAGTATTTTTAGACATAGAAAAAGCCTACGACATGACTTGGCGACATGGCCTACTCAGAAAACTTTATGCTTTCGGATTACGTGGAAACTTGCCTTGTTTTATCCAAAATTTCATTTCTGACAGAACGTTTTCTGTCAAATTATTTTCTGACAACGTCACTTTCTCGGACATTTTTGTCCAGGCAAACGGGGTCCCACAAGGAAGTGTCTTGTCTCCAACATTATTTTTATGTGTAATAAATGACATTTTACCATCTCCTCCTCGGAATCTTAAATACTCACTGTACGCCGATGATTGTGCATTATGGCACTCCAGCAATAATGCAGAGTTCTCGGCAAATCAGATCCAATTGGCACTGGATATGATTCATAACTGGGGCCTCCAGTGGGGTTTTAAGTTTTCCATTAAAAAGAGTATTGGCGTGGTTTTTACACATAGGAGAAAGCCCAACATCAGGCTAACTCTAGACAACCATCCAATACCTATTCAAAATTCAGCTAGATTTCTTGGACTACTCTTTGATAGTAGATTAAATTGGAAAGACCACATTGGTCAGTTAAAGAATAAATGTCAAAAAGCACTTAATTTATTAAAGTGCATTTCTGGACACAAATGGGGAGCTGATAGAAAGTCTTTACTGATGTTATATAAATCCCTGATTAGGTCTAAAGTAGATTATGGGTCAATCGTGTATGGCTCGGCAACGAGCTCAACTCTGAAAGGTTTGAATGTAGTACAGAATGCGTGTTTACGAGTCTGTCTTGGAGCCCTTATGTGCACTCGCACTGAGCGCCTAGAGGTAGAGTCGGGAGTACCTCCCCTCCGTCTTAGACGCGGCCAGCTTGCGCTGACCTATGCCGCAAAGGTAGCCAGGCAGCCCCAACATCCCAACAGGGATGTTTTGCGCCGGCAGGTAGGGCCCCAGTATCGCGGCGGGAAGCCGCTGGGCAATAGACTCTATGACCTCACAGATAAAGTCGGTATAGATCTCTACCATCGATACCCTGGTTCAATCAAATATAGCACCGTGGGAAACACCCAATTTTTCTACTGTTGTAGACTGGCTACCATCAGCCAAAGCCACGGTGTCGGAGGTGGAGGTACGCCAGAGGTTCAGAGAGATCCTAATTAAACATCTTTCCTTTTTTCATTTATATACCGACGGGTCCAAGACAGACGAGTGTGTGGGAGCGGGTGTATGGTCGACTGAATGTCAGTTGAGATTTCGATTGCCGAATCATACATCGATCTTTCTTGCCGAACTTTTTGCAATAGATAAAGCTTTAGATTTTGCCCTATCGACGACCCACGATAGAATAGTCATTTTTTCAGACTCGTTAAGTTCAATTAAAGCCATTAAATCACTAGAAACCACCTATAATGAAATACAGGGTAATATCATTCGTAAAATGCATAGTGCCAATAAATCAATCAAACTGATATGGGTACCTGGACACTCGGGTATCCATGGTAATGAACAGGCTGACAAACTAGCCGGGTCGACTGGCGATCTGGAGCCTGGTATTATCCATACAGATCTCAGGTGTTTTGTCTCTTTTATAAAAGCAAAAATCCATCTCCTGTGGCAGAGTGAGTGGACCGACCTCACAATCAGAAAATTCAAAACAAAAATAGAAATGTGGGACACAGCCCACAGGAAGAATAGAAGGGAGGAGGTGGTATTGGCTCGGCTTCGGGTCAACGCCACAAGACAAACCCACCTTACTCCCTACATGAATAAAAATTTCCCTCCACAGTGTGGTCAATGCAACAGACCATTTACAATACCACACTTTTTAATATCATGTCCAGTATATAATATACCAAGACAAAAAATAAAAAACTTTTTACAAATTAAAAATATTGAATGTAATATAAACAATTTACTATCAGATAATGAAAAAATAATTAGTAAAGTAATCACTTTTTTAAAGGAGACAAAACTTTATGACCTTCTTTAGATTGATAAAATAAAATGGAATCATTGGCTTAATAACCTTGGCCTGTGCCGCTGGTTGATAGCCAATAAATCCAACAAGCAAGCAAGCAAGCTGGATCGACCCCCCACTCGTGTATGAGATCTTGATGAGCTCACACTGTCCCCTAAAAACACAGAAACAATAAATAATAAATCTGGTGCCGCTGGAACTACCCTGTCTCAGGGCTTCTAGTCTCGCTAGATATTATTGTTTCTCTGTTAAGTAAAGTAAGAGAATAAAGTAAAGTACTGTGTTTACAGTGTTTCTGCTTTGCCTGCACCTTCAGTGCTTTATTTTGAAGGTGACACGAGACTACAAGTAGGAGTAGTCAGCCCCCACCCCAGACCCGCAGCTCTCTTCTACCACAGGGTAGCCCTTACGGGCGGACCCCTGGGTAGGGAGGCCCAGTAGTCTGGGGCGTCCTTTGGGCGCAACTTTTCTCTCCTCCTAAATTTTTCCATTCTTCTGTGTGACTTTCCTGAGCCTACGGGAGTCTCCTTGTGAGCTCCTGTATTCGCTTGGGGGGTGGGCACCAACTTACCGTCCCTCGCACTAGGCAGGTTCGGCGGTTGGAAGGTGTCTTACACACAACTCCGATCCCTTAGTTGGTACTGGAGAACGCAACCAGGCTTCCACTAAGGGGGGGTGAGGACGCTTAACAGAAAGACTTGTTTTATTTTATCCTCTCTTAGCTATTGGGATTAGGTTGATCCAACAGTTAAGGGAAAAGGTAGTCCCCTCAGGACAACGGGCTTTGGCCCAGGGTTCGGACCTGGTCCGATACCCAGTATGATTGACCCCCCGGCTACCCTTCCTCCTCCCCAAGGAGGAGGGGCGACTCAGAACTCCTCTAAGACCACTAAGACTAATAATGGAACCCCGACCAATGACCGACCCAGACGACACATTGATATCCCTCCCCAGAACGCAAGGTGCGTGAACATCCGATGCATGAATGAAAATCAATCCTTGCAGAATGTCAACCCCTTTATCATCAAGAAGGTCCTTGATGGTCAAGTGGAAGGCGGTTTTGATTTTGTCCGAAAATTGCGAGATGGCAGCCTCCTTGTTAAAGTACAATTTAAGTCTCAGATTAAGGATTTGCTTAAACTGACGCAAATTCATGACCTCAGCGTAAAAGTAACTATTCCTGTTGGCCCAAATACCTGTAAGGGAGTAATCTTTCACAGGGATTTGAGGACAATGGAAGAAAGTGAAATTCTTGATGCCATGAAAGACCAGAGCGTAGTTGACGTAAATTGTATGTCAAAGAAAGATGGGAATGTGCGAACAAAGACCGGATTGTGTTTCTTGACTTTTTCTTCACCAAAAATTCCTAGTACAGTTAAAATCGGATATGAGATTGTTCAAGTAAGACCTTATATTCAAAAGCCAATGCGGTGTAATAGATGCCAAAAATTTGGACACACCTCATTAAGATGCATGGATAAGGACAGTAACAAATTCACTTGCGGTAAATGTACTGGAGATCACGATACCACTGAATGCACGGAAAAGACACTCAAGTGTGCTAACTGTGGAGGTCCCCATCAGTCAGGCTCTGCTGATTGCAGTAGCCTGAAGAAGGAGACTGAGACATTAGCATACATGAGAGAGCACGATGTTAGCTACCGTGAGGCCAAAAAGAAAGTGGAAGGTTTGACAAGCAAACCCAATACTTCTTACGCCTCAGCAGTAACTAACAATGTTTCCAGTGCAATCAGTGTTAGTCAGCAGCTCGCAGTTAAAGACAAGGAAATTTCCGATTTGAAAGAAACAGTAAGGGACTTGATGAATCAGATTAAAGAATTGAACAAGACAATTAAAGAAATTGCTGAATCAACCCAGCAAAAACAGCATCTTAAGGAGGTCGATACCAAATCACAATCTGGATCGCACCTTCTAGTCCAGGCGACCCCCACTAGAACTTCGTCTGGTGGTAGTTCTGCTCGTAAGAGCAGATCGTCCTCCGCCGGGCGTCTCTCTGGTGGAGGGGAGCAGGCCATGGAGACTACTGTCTCCAAAAATTCCCGAGAGAGGCCCTCGGGAAGCGAGGGAGAGGAGGAGGCGCCTCCCTCCCAAAAAAAGAAAATAAAAACCACCGGACAAGGCACTTCCAAACCCCATAAAACGTAATCCACGCGTATACCATTATACAATGGAACTGTCGAAGTCTTAGATCAAAATTAAACTCTCTTAGATTATTAGCCTCGTCCTATGCTCCCGATATTATCGTACTACAAGAAAGCCATTTAAACGACCAAGTCTCTGACGAGGTCGTATCGCTAAAAAACTACCATCTTTGTAGAAAAGACCGAGAGGGAAGGGGTGGAGGCGGAGTCGCCATGTACATCCACCAGAATCTCCCTTTCATTGAAGTGACGATTAATTCTACTTTGGAACACGTCGCATGCAAAGTAAAATTCAATAACACGTATCTGACTATATGCTCAGCTTACTGTCCACCTGATAAAAGATTAATCTATGATGAGCTTTTTGCTATTCAGGACAGTCTGCCAAACAATAAATTAATTCTAGGTGATTTTAATGCTCGTCATACATCATGGGGTTCCCTGCGGGTGAATGGTAGAGGTGAGCAAGTAGTTAAGTTGATCAACGACTCTGATCTGGTTCTTCTAAATGATGGTAGTCCAACGCGAATAGACGATAATACCGGTAATTTGAGCTTTATAGACCTATCACTGGTTTCCTCAACACTAGCAGCCAAGTGCCTGTGGCACACCATTGACGACTCGTTGGGAAGCGATCACCTTCCTATTTGTATTCAATATTCATGCGACACCACGAGGACGCCTTCAGCACCCAAATTTAACGTAAAAAGAGCAGATTGGGTCGCCTTCACAAGGAGCGTCAAGCTCGAAGTTGTTGGAGAAACCATTGATGATAAAGTAAACAGTGTTCAAAATTGTATTATAAATGCAGCAATGGCAACCATACCTAAGACTTCGACAGATAGCGTTAAGCATAGAGTTCCATGGTGGACACCAGATTGCCGCAGGGCGCTATGTGAACGAAATAGGGCCTACAGGCTTTTCCATAATAATATCACAAATGAGAACTTTCGCAAATACAAACAAGCGAGAGCTAGGGCTCGTAGAACAATCAGACAAGCCAAAAGAGACTCCTGGCGAAGCTTTGTCTCTACGATAAATAGCAATACTAAAATTTCAGAGGTTTGGTCCACAGTCAATAGAATTAATAGAAAAAAACAATCAATAAAAATCAGAAACATCTTACATGAGGGAAATAATTATGATGAACCTAGAGACATTGCTAACACAATCGCCAGGCAGTTCTCTTATACAAGCAGCTCGGAAAATTACAACCCTGCATTCCTGACCACCAAGGAAGCAGCCGAGCTGCAACCAATTCACTTTGCCACAGGAGATATTTTTGATTACAATAAAGATTTAACAATGAATGAGCTTGTCCGAGCCCTAGAAGCCTGTAGAGGAACATCCCCAGGCCCCGATGAGATTCGATATGAGATGATAAAGCATCTTAATCATGATGACATGATTAAGTTGCTAGAAGTGTACAATGATATTTGGAAAAGCCAGACTTTTCCAAATTCATGGCACTTCGCCCACATCATTCCCATATTGAAAGGAGGGGGAAATCCCAGATCCGCCATTTCTTACCGCCCAATTGCGTTGACAAGTTGCTTATGCAAGGTCATGGAAAGAATTGTTAATAGTAGGCTATTGCATTTTTTAAATACCAGAAATTTACTAGTTGACGAGCAGTGCGGCTTCCGAAAGGGACGCCAAACTCTCGATCAGCTAGTAAAACTGGAAAGTCATATTCATGAGGCATTTGCCAAAAAGCATTTTTTGATATCAGTATTTTTAGACATAGAAAAAGCCTACGACATGACTTGGCGACATGGCCTACTCAGAAAACTTTATGCTTTCGGATTACGTGGAAACTTGCCTTGTTTCATCCAAAATTTCATTTCTGACAGAACGTTTTCTGTCAAATTATTTTCTGACAACGTCACTTTCTCGGACATTTTTGTCCAGGCAAACGGGGTCCCACAAGGAAGTGTCTTGTCTCCCACATTATTTTTATGTGTAATAAATGACATTTTACCATCTCCTCCTCGGAATCTTAAATACTCACTGTACGCCGATGATTGTGCATTATGGCACTCCAGCAATAATGCAGAGTTCTCGGCAAATCAGATCCAATTGGCACTGGATATGATTCATAACTGGGGCCTCCAGTGGGGTTTTAAGTTTTCCATTAAAAAGAGTATTGGCGTGGTTTTTACACATAGGAGAAAGCCCAACATCAGGCTAACTCTAGACAACCATCCAATACCTATTCAAAATTCAGCTAGATTTCTTGGACTACTCTTTGATAGTAGATTAAATTGGAAAGACCACATTGGTCAGTTAAAGAATAAATGTCAAAAAGCACTTAATTTATTAAAGTGCATTTCTGGACACAAATGGGGAGCTGATAGAAAGTCTTTACTGATGTTATATAAATCCCTGATTAGGTCTAAAGTAGATTATGGGTCAATCGTGTATGGCTCGGCAACGAGCTCAACTCTGAAAGGTTTGAATGTAGTACAGAATGCATGTTTACGAGTCTGTCTTGGAGCCCTTATGTGCACTCGCACCGAGCGCCTAGAGGTAGAGTCGGGAGTACCTCCCCTCCGTCTTAGACGCGGCCAGCTTGCGCTGACCTATGCCGCAAAGGTAGCCAGGCAGCCCCAACATCCCAACAGGGATGTTTTGCGCCGGCAGGTAGGGCCCCAGTATCGCGGCGGGAAGCCGCTGGGCAATAGACTCCATGACCTCACAGAAAAAGTCGGTATAGATCTCTCTACCATCGATACCCTGGTTCAATCAAATATAGCACCGTGGGAAACACCCAATTTTTCTACTGTTGTAGACTGGCTACCATCAGCCAAAGCCACGGTGTCGGAGGTGGAGGTACGCCAGAGGTTCAGAGAGATCCTAATTAAACATCTTTCCTTTTTTCATTTATATACCGACGGGTCCAAGACAGACGAGTGTGTGGGAGCGGGTGTATGGTCGACTGAATGTCAGTTGAGATTTCGATTGCCGAATCATACATCGATCTTTCTTGCCGAATTATTTGCAATTGATAAAGCTTTAGATTTTGCCCTATCGACGACCCACGATAGAATAGTCATATTTTCAGACTCGTTAAGTTCAATTAAAGCCATTAAATCACTAGAAACCACCTATAATGAAATACAGGGTAATATCATTCGTAAAATGCATAGTGCCAATAAATCAATCAAACTGATATGGGTACCTGGACACTCGGGTATCCATGGTAATGAACAGGCTGACAAACTAGCCGGGTCGACTGGCGATCTGGAGCCTGGTATTATCCATACAGATCTCAGGTGTTTTGTCTCTTTTATAAAAGCAAAAATCCATCTCCTGTGGCAGAGTGAGTGGACCGACCTCACATTAAACAACAAGACCAAAGAAGAAATTACAATGTGGGAAACAGCCCACAGGAAAATTAGAAGGGAGGAGGTGGTGTTGGCCCGAATAAGGGTCAACGCAACAAGACTGACACACCTCACTCCCTACATAGAAAAAAATTTCCCTCCTAGATGTGACCATTGCAACAACCACCTAACAATGGCACACATATTAATATCATGTTGCAAATATAACAACAATAGACAAAACATCAAAAATTACTTTCAAATAAAAAATATAGATTATAACATCAAAAATTTATTGTCAAATAATGAAAAAATAATTCAAAAAGTAATCACTTTTCTAAAGGAGACAAAACTTTATGACCTTATATAGATTGATAAAATAAAATGGAATCATTGGCTTAATAACCTTGGCTTGTGCCGCTGGTTGATAGCCAATAAATCCAACAAACAAACAACAACAACAAACTGGATCGACCCCACTCGTGTATGAGATCTTGATGAGCTCACACTGTCCCCTAAAAACACAGAAACAATAAATAATAAATCTGGTGCCGCTGGAACTACCCTGTCTCAGGGCTTCTAGTCTCGCTAGATATTATTGTTTCTCTGTTAAGTAAAGTAAGAGAATAAAGTAAAGTACTGTGTTTACAGTGTTTCTGCTTTGCCTGCACCTTCAGTGCTTTATTTTGAAGGTGACACGAGACTACAAGTAGGAGTAGTCAGCCCCCACCCCAGACCCGCAGCTCTCTTCTACCACAGGGTAGCCCTTACGGGCCGACCCCTGGGTAGGGAGGCCCAGTAGTCTGGGGCGTCCTTTGGGCGCAACTTTTCTCTCCTCCTAAATTTTTCCATTCTTCTGTGTGACTTTCCTGAGCCTACGGGAGTCTCCTTGTGAGCTCCTGTATTCGCTTGGGGGGTGGGCACCAACTTACCGTCCCTCGCACTAGGCAGGTTCGGCGGTTGGAAGGTGTCTTACATACAACTCCGATCCCTTAGTTGGTACTGGAGAACGCAACCAGGCTTCCACTAAGGGGGGGTGAGGACGCTTAACAGAAAGACTTGTTTTATTTTATCCTCTCTTAGCTATTGGGATTAGGTTGATCCAACAGTTAAGGGAAAAGGTAGTCCCCTCAGGACAACGGGCTTTGGCCCAGGGTTCGGACCTGGTCCGATACCCAGTATGATTGACCCCCCGGCTACCCTTCCTCCTCCCCAAGGAGGAGGGGCGACTCAGAACTCCTCTAAGACCACTAAGACTAATAATGGAACCCCGACCAATGACCGACCCAGACGACACATTGATATCCCTCCCCAGAACGCAAGGTGCGTGAACATCCGATGCATGAATGAAAATCAATCCTTGCAGAATGTCAACCCCTTTATCATCAAGAAGGTCCTTGATGGTCAAGTGGAAGGCGGTTTTGATTTTGTCCGAAAATTGCGAGATGGCAGCCTCCTTGTTAAAGTACAATTTAAGTCTCAGATTAAGGATTTGCTTAAACTGACGCAAATTCATGACCTCAGCGTAAAAGTAACTATTCCTGTTGGCCCAAATACCTGTAAGGGAGTAATCTTTCACAGGGATTTGAGGACAATGGAAGAAAGTGAAATTCTTGATGCCATGAAAGACCAGAGCGTAGTTGACGTAAATTGTATGTCAAAGAAAGATGGGAATGTGCGAACAAAGACCGGATTGTGTTTCTTGACTTTTTCTTCACCAAAAATTCCTAGTACAGTTAAAATCGGATATGAGATTGTTCAAGTAAGACCTTATATTCAAAAGCCAATGCGGTGTAATAGATGCCAAAAATTTGGACACACCTCATTAAGATGCATGGATAAGGACAGTAACAAATTCACTTGCGGTAAATGTACTGGAGATCACGATACCACTGAATGCACGGAAAAGACACTCAAGTGTGCTAACTGTGGAGGTCCCCATCAGTCAGGCTCTGCTGATTGCAGTAGCCTGAAGAAGGAGACTGAGACATTAGCATACATGAGAGAGCACGATGTTAGCTACCGTGAGGCCAAAAAGAAAGTGGAAGGTTTGACAAGCAAACCCAATACTTCTTACGCCTCAGCAGTAACTAACAATGTTTCCAGTGCAATCAGTGTTAGTCAGCAGCTCGCAGTTAAAGACAAGGAAATTTCCGATTTGAAAGAAACAGTAAGGGACTTGATGAATCAGATTAAAGAATTGAACAAGACAATTAAAGAAATTGCTGAATCAACCCAGCAAAAACAGCATCTTAAGGAGGTCGATACCAAATCACAATCTGGATCGCACCTTCTAGTCCAGGCGACCCCCACTAGAACTTCGTCTGGTGGTAGTTCTGCTCGTAAGAGCAGATCGTCCTCCGCCGGGCGTCTCTCTGGTGGAGGGGAGCAGGCCATGGAGACTACTGTCTCCAAAAATTCCCGAGAGAGGCCCTCGGGAAGCGAGGGAGAGGAGGAGGCGCCTCCCTCCCAAAAAAAGAAAATAAAAACCACCGGACAAGGCACTTCCAAACCCCATAAAACGTAATCCACGCGTATACCATTATACAATGGAACTGTCGAAGTCTTAGATCAAAATTAAACTCTCTTAGATTATTAGCCTCGTCCTATGCTCCCGATATTATCGTACTACAAGAAAGCCATTTAAACGACCAAGTCTCTGACGAGGTCGTATCGCTAAAAAACTACCATCTTTGTAGAAAAGACCGAGAGGGAAGGGGTGGAGGCGGAGTCGCCATGTACATCCACCAGAATCTCCCTTTCATTGAAGTGACGATTAATTCTACTTTGGAACACGTCGCATGCAAAGTAAAATTCAATAACACGTATCTGACTATATGCTCAGCTTACTGTCCACCTGATAAAAGATTAATCTATGATGAGCTTTTTGCTATTCAGGACAGTCTGCCAAACAATAAATTAATTCTAGGTGATTTTAATGCTCGTCATACATCATGGGGTTCCCTGCGGGTGAATGGTAGAGGTGAGCAAGTAGTTAAGTTGATCAACGACTCTGATCTGGTTCTTCTAAATGATGGTAGTCCAACGCGAATAGACGATAATACCGGTAATTTGAGCTTTATAGACCTATCACTGGTTTCCTCAACACTAGCAGCCAAGTGCCTGTGGCACACCATTGACGACTCGTTGGGAAGCGATCACCTTCCTATTTGTATTCAATATTCATGCGACACCACGAGGACGCCTTCAGCACCCAAATTTAACGTAAAAAGAGCAGATTGGGTCGCCTTCACAAGGAGCGTCAAGCTCGAAGTTGTTGGAGAAACCATTGATGATAAAGTAAACAGTGTTCAAAATTGTATTATAAATGCAGCAATGGCAACCATACCTAAGACTTCGACAGATAGCGTTAAGCATAGAGTTCCATGGTGGACACCAGATTGCCGCAGGGCGCTATGTGAACGAAATAGGGCCTACAGGCTTTTCCATAATAATATCACAAATGAGAACTTTCGCAAATACAAACAAGCGAGAGCTAGGGCTCGTAGAACAATCAGACAAGCCAAAAGAGACTCCTGGCGAAGCTTTGTCTCTACGATAAATAGCAATACTAAAATTTCAGAGGTTTGGTCCACAGTCAATAGAATTAATAGAAAAAAACAATCAATAAAAATCAGAAACATCTTACATGAGGGAAATAATTATGATGAACCTAGAGACATTGCTAACACAATCGCCAGGCAGTTCTCTTATACAAGCAGCTCGGAAAATTACAACCCTGCATTCCTGACCACCAAGGAAGCAGCCGAGCTGCAACCAATTCACTTTGCCACAGGAGATATTTTTGATTACAATAAAGATTTAACAATGAATGAGCTTGTCCGAGCCCTAGAAGCCTGTAGAGGAACATCCCCAGGCCCCGATGAGATTCGATATGAGATGATAAAGCATCTTAATCATGATGACATGATTAAGTTGCTAGAAGTGTACAATGATATTTGGAAAAGCCAGACTTTTCCAAATTCATGGCACTTCGCCCACATCATTCCCATATTGAAAGGAGGGGGAAATCCCAGATCCGCCATTTCTTACCGCCCAATTGCGTTGACAAGTTGCTTATGCAAGGTCATGGAAAGAATTGTTAATAGTAGGCTATTGCATTTTTTAAATACCAGAAATTTACTAGTTGACGAGCAGTGCGGCTTCCGAAAGGGACGCCAAACTCTCGATCAGCTAGTAAAACTGGAAAGTCATATTCATGAGGCATTTGCCAAAAAGCATTTTTTGATATCAGTATTTTTAGACATAGAAAAAGCCTACGACATGACTTGGCGACATGGCCTACTCAGAAAACTTTATGCTTTCGGATTACGTGGAAACTTGCCTTGTTTCATCCAAAATTTCATTTCTGACAGAACGTTTTCTGTCAAATTATTTTCTGACAACGTCACTTTCTCGGACATTTTTGTCCAGGCAAACGGGGTCCCACAAGGAAGTGTCTTGTCTCCCACATTATTTTTATGTGTAATAAATGACATTTTACCATCTCCTCCTCGGAATCTTAAATACTCACTGTACGCCGATGATTGTGCATTATGGCACTCCAGCAATAATGCAGAGTTCTCGGCAAATCAGATCCAATTGGCACTGGATATGATTCATAACTGGGGCCTCCAGTGGGGTTTTAAGTTTTCCATTAAAAAGAGTATTGGCGTGGTTTTTACACATAGGAGAAAGCCCAACATCAGGCTAACTCTAGACAACCATCCAATACCTATTCAAAATTCAGCTAGATTTCTTGGACTACTCTTTGATAGTAGATTAAATTGGAAAGACCACATTGGTCAGTTAAAGAATAAATGTCAAAAAGCACTTAATTTATTAAAGTGCATTTCTGGACACAAATGGGGAGCTGATAGAAAGTCTTTACTGATGTTATATAAATCCCTGATTAGGTCTAAAGTAGATTATGGGTCAATCGTGTATGGCTCGGCAACGAGCTCAACTCTGAAAGGTTTGAATGTAGTACAGAATGCATGTTTACGAGTCTGTCTTGGAGCCCTTATGTGCACTCGCACCGAGCGCCTAGAGGTAGAGTCGGGAGTACCTCCCCTCCGTCTTAGACGCGGCCAGCTTGCGCTGACCTATGCCGCAAAGGTAGCCAGGCAGCCCCAACATCCCAACAGGGATGTTTTGCGCCGGCAGGTAGGGCCCCAGTATCGCGGCGGGAAGCCGCTGGGCAATAGACTCCATGACCTCACAGAAAAAGTCGGTATAGATCTCTCTACCATCGATACCCTGGTTCAATCAAATATAGCACCGTGGGAAACACCCAATTTTTCTACTGTTGTAGACTGGCTACCATCAGCCAAAGCCACGGTGTCGGAGGTGGAGGTACGCCAGAGGTTCAGAGAGATCCTAATTAAACATCTTTCCTTTTTTCATTTATATACCGACGGGTCCAAGACAGACGAGTGTGTGGGAGCGGGTGTATGGTCGACTGAATGTCAGTTGAGATTTCGATTGCCGAATCATACATCGATCTTTCTTGCCGAATTATTTGCAATTGATAAAGCTTTAGATTTTGCCCTATCGACGACCCACGATAGAATAGTCATATTTTCAGACTCGTTAAGTTCAATTAAAGCCATTAAATCACTAGAAACCACCTATAATGAAATACAGGGTAATATCATTCGTAAAATGCATAGTGCCAATAAATCAATCAAACTGATATGGGTACCTGGACACTCGGGTATCCATGGTAATGAACAGGCTGACAAACTAGCCGGGTCGACTGGCGATCTGGAGCCTGGTATTATCCATACAGATCTCAGGTGTTTTGTCTCTTTTATAAAAGCAAAAATCCATCTCCTGTGGCAGAGTGAGTGGACCGACCTCACATTAAACAACAAGACCAAAGAAGAAATTACAATGTGGGAAACAGCCCACAGGAAAATTAGAAGGGAGGAGGTGGTGTTGGCCCGAATAAGGGTCAACGCAACAAGACTGACACACCTCACTCCCTACATAGAAAAAAATTTCCCTCCTAGATGTGACCATTGCAACAACCACCTAACAATGGCACACATATTAATATCATGTTGCAAATATAACAACAATAGACAAAACATCAAAAATTACTTTCAAATAAAAAATATAGATTATAACATCAAAAATTTATTGTCAAATAATGAAAAAATAATTCAAAAAGTAATCACT
The DNA here is from genome assembly GCF_977035675.1 of Penaeus japonicus. NCBI lineage: Eukaryota > Metazoa > Arthropoda > Malacostraca > Decapoda > Penaeidae > Penaeus > Penaeus japonicus. Next base: position 17,545,271 of record NW_028234421.1, on the reverse strand, counting down.
TTTCTAAAGGAGACAAAACTTTATGACCTTATATAGATTGATAAAATAAAATGGAATCATTGGCTTAATAACCTTGGCTTGTGCCGCTGGTTGATAGCCAATAAATCCAACAAACAAACAAACAAACTGGATCGACTTCTCTGTTATCTAAAGTAAAAAATAAAGTAAAGTACTGTATTTACAGTTTTTTGTACTTTGCCTGCACCTTCAGTGCTTTATTTTGAAGGTGACACGAGACTACAAGTAGGAGTAGTCAGCCCCCACCCCAGACCCGCAGCTCTCTTCTACCACAGGGTAGCCCTTACGGGCTGTGACCCCTGGGTAGGGAGGCCCAGTAGTCTGGGGCGTCCTTTGGGCGCAACTTTTCTCTCTCACTAAATTTTTTCCATATTTCTGTGTGACTTTCCTGAGCCTACGGGAGTCTCCTTGTGAGCTCCTGTATTCGCTTGGGGGGTGGGCACCAACTTACCGTCCCTCGCACTAGGCAGGTTCGGCGGTTGGAAGGTGTCTTACATACAACTCCGATCCCTTAGTTGGTACTGGAGAACGCAACCAGGCTTCCACTAAGGGGGGGTGAGGACGATTAACTGAAAGACTTGTTTTATTTTATCCTCTTAGCTATTGGGATTAGGTTGATCCAAAAGTTAAGGGAAAAGGTAGTCCCCTCAGGACAACGGGCTTTGGCCCAGGGTTCGGACCTGGTCCGACACCCAGTATGATTGATTCCCCGGCTACCCTTCCTCCTCCCCAAGGAGGAGGGGCGACTCAGACCCTTTCTAAGACCACTTTGACCAGTAATGGAACCCCGACCAATGACCGACCCAGACGACACATTGATATCCCTCCAGAGAACGCAAGGTGCTTGAACATACGATGCGTGAAAGAAAATCAATCCCTGCAGAATGTCAACCCCTTTATCATCAAGAAGGTCCTTGATGGTCAAGTGGAAGGCGGTTTTGATTTTGTCCGAAAATTGCGAGATGGCAGCCTCCTTGTTAAAGTACAATTTAAGTCTCAGATTAAGGATTTGCTTAAACTGACGCAAATTCATGACCTCAGCGTAAAAGTAACTATTCCTGTTGGCCCAAATACCTGTAAGGGAGTAATCTTTCACAGGGATTTGAGGACAATGGAAGAAAGTGAAATTCTTGATGCCATGAAAGACCAGAGCGTAGTTGACGTAAATTGTATGTCAAAGAAAGATGGGAATGTGCGAACAAAGACCGGATTGTGTTTCTTGACTTTTTCTTCACCAAAAATTCCTAGTACAGTTAAAATCGGATATGAGATTGTTCAAGTAAGACCTTATATTCAAAAGCCAATGCGGTGTAATAGATGCCAAAAATTTGGACACACCTCATTAAGATGCATGGATAAGGACAGTAACAAATTCACTTGCGGTAAATGTACTGGAGATCACGATACCACTGAATGCACGGAAAAGACACTCAAGTGTGCTAACTGTGGAGGTCCCCATCAGTCAGGCTCTGCTGATTGCAGTAGCCTGAAGAAGGAGACTGAGACATTAGCATACATGAGAGAGCACGATGTTAGCTACCGTGAGGCCAAAAAGAAAGTGGAAGGTTTGACAAGCAAACCCAATACTTCTTACGCCTCAGCAGTAACTAACAATGTTTCCAGTGCAATCAGTGTTAGTCAGCAGCTCGCAGTTAAAGACAAGGAAATTTCCGATTTGAAAGAAACAGTAAGGGACTTGATGAATCAGATTAAAGAATTGAACAAGACAATTAAAGAAATTGCTGAATCAACCCAGCAAAAACAGCATCTTAAGGAGGTCGATACCAAATCACAATCTGGATCGCACCTTCTAGTCCAGGCGACCCCCACTAGAACTTCGTCTGGTGGTAGTTCTGCTCGTAAGAGCAGATCGTCCTCCGCCGGGCGTCTCTCTAGTGGAGGGGAGCAGGCCATGGAGACTACTGTCTCCAAAAATTCCCGAGAGAGGCCCTCGGGAAGCGAGGGAGAGGAGGAGGCGCCTCCCTCCCAAAAAAAGAAAATAAAAACCACCGGACAAGGCACTTCCAAACCCCATAAAACGTAATCCACGCGTATACCATTATACAATGGAACTGTCGAAGTCTTAGATCAAAAGTAAACTCTCTTAGATTATTAGCCTCGTCCTATGCTCCCGATATTATCGTACTACAAGAAAGCCATTTAAACGACCAAGTCTCTGACGAGGTCGTATCGCTAAAAAACTACCATCTTTGTAGAAAAGACCGAGAGGGAAGGGGTGGAGGCGGAGTCGCCATGTACATCCACCAGAATCTCCCTTTCATTGAAGTGACGATTAATTCTACTTTGGAACACGTCGCATGCAAAGTAAAATTCAATAACACGTATCTGACTATATGCTCAGCTTACTGTCCACCTGATAAAAGATTAATCTATGATGAGCTTTTTGCTATTCAGGACAGTCTGCCAAACAATAAATTAATTCTAGGTGATTTTAATGCTCGTCATACATCATGGGGTTCCCTGCGGGTGAATGGTAGAGGTGAGCAAGTAGTTAAGTTGATCAACGACTCTGATCTGGTTCTTCTAAATGATGGTAGTCCAACGCGAATAGACGATAATACCGGTAATTTGAGCTTTATAGACCTATCACTGGTTTCCTCAACACTAGCAGCCAAGTGCCTGTGGCACACCATTGACGACTCGTTGGGAAGCGATCACCTTCCTATTTGTATTCAATATTCATGCGACACCACGAGGACGCCTTCAGCACCCAAATTTAACGTAAAAAGAGCAGATTGGGTCGCCTTCACAAGGAGCGTCAAGCTCGAAGTTGTTGGAGAAACCATTGATGATAAAGTAAACAGTGTTCAAAATTGTATTATAAATGCAGCAATGGCAACCATACCTAAGACTTCGACAGATAGCGTTAAGCATAGAGTTCCATGGTGGACACCAGATTGCCGCAGGGCGCTATGTGAACGAAATAGGGCCTACAGGCTTTTCCATAATAATATCACAAATGAGAACTTTCGCAAATACAAACAAGCGAGAGCTAGGGCTCGTAGAACAATCAGACAAGCCAAAAGAGACTCCTGGCGAAGCTTTGTCTCTACGATAAATAGCAATACTAAAATTTCAGAGGTTTGGTCCACAGTCAATAGAATTAATAGAAAAAAACAATCAATAAAAATCAGAAACATCTTACATGAGGGAAATAATTATGATGAACCTAGAGACATTGCTAACACAATCGCCAGGCAGTTCTCTTATACAAGCAGCTCGGAAAATTACAACCCTGCATTCCTGACCACCAAGGAAGCAGCCGAGCTGCAACCAATTCACTTTGCCACAGGAGATATTTTTGATTACAATAAAGATCTAACAATGAATGAGCTTGTCCGAGCCCTAGAAGCCTGTAGAGGAACATCCCCAGGCCCCGATGAGATTCGATATGAGATGATAAAGCATCTTAATCATGATGACATGATTAAGTTGCTAGAAGTGTACAATGATATTTGGAAAAGCCAGACTTTTCCAAATTCATGGCACTTCGCCCACATCATTCCCATATTGAAAGGAGGGGGAAATCCCAGATCCGCCATTTCTTACCGCCCAATTGCGTTGACAAGTTGCTTATGCAAGGTCATGGAAAGAATTGTTAATAGTAGGCTATTGCATTTTTTAAATACCAGAAATTTACTAGTTGACGAGCAGTGCGGCTTCCGAAAGGGACGCCAAACTCTCGATCAGCTAGTAAAACTGGAAAGTCATATTCATGAGGCATTTGCCAAAAAGCATTTTTTGATATCAGTATTTTTAGACATAGAAAAAGCCTACGACATGACTTGGCGACATGGCCTACTCAGAAAACTTTATGCTTTCGGATTACGTGGAAACTTGCCTTGTTTCATCCAAAATTTCATTTCTGACAGAACTTTTTCTGTCAAATTGTTTTCTGACAATGTCACTTTCTCGGACATTTTTGTCCAGGCAAACGGGGTCCCACAAGGAAGTGTCTTGTCTCCAACATTATTTCTGTGTATAATAAATGACATTTTACCATCTCCTCCTCGAAATCTTAAATACTCACTGTACGCCGATGATTGTGCATTATGGCACTCCAGCAATAATGCAGAGTTCTCGGCAAATCAGATCCAATTGGCACTGGATATGATTCATAACTGGGGCCTCCAGTGGGGTTTTAAGTTTTCCATTAAAAAGAGTATTGGCGTGGTTTTTACACATAGGAGAAAGCCCAACATCAGGCTAACTCTAGACAACCATCCAATACCTATTCAAAATTCAGCTAGATTTCTTGGACTACTCTTTGATAGTAGATTGAATTGGAAAGACCACATTGGTCAATTAAAGAATAAATGTCAAAAAGCACTCAATTTATTAAAGTGCATTTCTGGACACAAATGGGGAGCTGATAGAAAGTCTTTACTGATGTTATATAAATCCCTGATTAGATCTAAAGTAGATTATGGGTCAATCGTGTATGGCTCGGCAACGAGCTCAACTCTGAAAGGTTTGAATGTTGTGCAGAATGCGTGTTTACGCGTCTGTCTTGGAGCCCTTAAGTGCACTCGCACCGAGCGCCTAGAGGTAGAGTCGGGAGTACCTCCCCTCCGTCTTAGACGCGGCCAGCTTGCGCTGACCTATGCCGCGAAGGTAGCCAGGCAGCCCCAACATCCAAACAGGGATGTTTTGCGCCGGCAGGTAGGGCCCCAGTATCGCGGCGGGAAGCCGCTGGGCAATAGACTCCATGACCTCACAGAAAAAGTCGGTATAGATCTCTCTACCATCGATACCCTGGTTCAATCAAATATAGCACCGTGGGAAACACCCAATTTTTCTACTGTTGTAGACTGGCTACCATCAGCCAAAGCCACGGTGTCGGAGGTGGAGGTACGCCAGAGGTTCAGAGAGATCCTAATTAAACATCTTTCCTTTTTTCATTTATATACCGACGGGTCCAAGACAGACGAGTGTGTGGGAGCGGGTGTATGGTCGACTGAATGTCAGTTGAGATTTCGTTTGCCGAATCATACATCGATCTTTCTTGCCGAACTTTTTGCAATAGATAAAGCTTTAGATTTTGCCCTATCGACGACCCACGATAGAATAGTCATTTTTTCAGACTCGTTAAGTTCAATTAAAGCCATTAAATCACTAGAAACCACCTATAATGAAATACAGGGTAATATCATTCGTAAAATGCATAGTGCCAATAAATCAATCAAACTGATATGGGTACCTGGACACTCGGGTATCCATGGTAATGAACAGGCTGACAAACTAGCCGGGTCGACTGGCGATCTGGAGCCTGGTATTATCCACACAGATCTCAGGTGTTTTGTCTCTTTTATAAAAGCAAAAATCCATCTCCTGTGGCAGAGTGAGTGGACCGACCTCACAATAAACAACAAAAATAAAGAAGAAATACAAATGTGGGATACAGCTTACAGAAAGAACAGAAGAGAAGAGGTGGTAGTTGCCCGATTGAGGGTCAACGCCACACGGTACACCCACCTGACTCCTTACATGGAGAAAAGCTTCCCTCCACAGTGTGGCATGTGCAATAGAATAACATCAATAGCACACATCTTGATAACTTGCCACCAGTACACCATCCAAAGGCAAAAAATTAAAAACTATTTTCAAATTAAAAATATAGAATATAATATTAAAAATTTACTATCTGATAATGAAAAAATAATTAGTAAAGTAATCACTTTTCTAAAGGAGACAAAACTTTATGACCTTATATAGATTGATAAAATAAAATGGAATCATTGGCTTAATAACCTTGGCTTGTGCCGCTGGTTGATAGCCAATAAATCCAACAAGCAAGCAAGCTGGATCGACGACTCGTGAATGAGACTCTTTTGGCCTCACACTAAATAAAAACACAGAAGCAATAAGCTACAATCTGGTGCCACTTGAACTACCCTGTCTCAGGGCTTCTAGTCTCGCTAGATTTTATTGTTTCTTTGTTCGTTAAAGTAAAAAATTAAAGTAAAGTACTGTACTTACAGTTTTTCCTGCTTTGCCTGCACCTTCAGTGCTTTATTTTGAAGGTGACACGAGACTACAAGTAGGAGTAGTCAGCCCCCACCCCAGACCCGCAGCTCTCTTCTACCACAGGGTAGCCCTTACGGGCTGACCCCTGGGTAGGGAGGCCCAGTAGTCTGGGGCGTCCTTTGGGCGCAACTTTTCTCTCTCCCTGAAATTTTTCTATTCTTCTGTGTGACTTTCCTGAGCCTACGGGAGTCTCCTTGTGAGCTCCTGTATTCGCTTGGGGGGTGGGCACCAACTTACCGTCCCTCGCACTAGGCAGGTTCGGCGGTTGGAAGGTGTCTTACACACAACTCCGATCCCTTAGTTGGTACTGGAGAACGCAACCAGGCTTCCACTAAGGGGGGGTGAGGACGATTAACTGTAAGACTTGTTTTATTTTATCCTCTCTTAGCTATTGGGATTAGGTTGATCCAAAAGTTAAGGGAAAAGGTAGTCCCCTCAGGACAACGGGCTTTGGCCCAGGGTTCGGACCTGGTCCGACACCCAGTATGATTGACTCCCCGGCTACCCTTCCTCCTCCCCAAGGAGGAGGGGCGACTCAGACCCTTTCTAAGACCACTTTGACCAGTAATGGAACCCCGACCAATGACCGACCCAGACGACACATTAATATCCCTCCCCAGAACGCAAGGTGCGTGAACATCCGTTGCATGAAAGAAAATCAATCCTTGCAGAATGTCAACCCCTTTATCATCAAGAAGGTCCTTGATGGTCAAGTGGGAGGCAGTTTTGATTTTGTCCGAAAGTTGCGAGATGGTAGCCTCCTTGTGAAAGTGCAATTTAAGTCTCAGGTTAACGATTTACTTAAGCTGACGCAGATTCATGACATTACAGTAAAAGTAACTATTCCTGTTGGCCCAAATACCTGTAAGGGAGTAATCTTTCACAGGGATTTGAGGACAATGGAAGAAAGCGAAATTCTTGATGCCATGAATGACCAAAACGTTGTGGACGTAAATTGCATGACCAAGAAAGATGGGAATGCGCGAACAAAGACCGGATTGTGTTTCTTGACCTTTGCCTCAAATAAAATTCCAAGTACTGTCAAAATCGGATATGAGATTGTTCAAGTACGACCTTACATTCAAAAGCCAATGCGGTGTAATAGATGCCAAAAATTTGGACACACCTCATTAAGATGCAATGATAAGGATACTAACAAATTCACTTGCGGTAAATGTACTGGAGATCACGATACCACTGAATGCACGGAAAAGACACTCAAGTGTGCTAACTGTGGAGGTCCCCATCAGTCAGGCTCTGCTGATTGCAGTAGCCTGAAGAAGGAGACTGAGACATTAGCATACATGAGAGAACACGATGTTAGCTACCGTGAGGCCAAGAAGAAAGTGGAAGGTTTGACAAGCAAACCCAATACTTCTTACGCCTCAGCAGTAACTAACACTGTTTCCAGTGCAAGCAGTGTTAATCAGCAGCTCGCAGTTAAGGACCAGGAAATTGCAGAATTGAAAGAAACGGTAAAGGACTTAATGAATCAGATTAAAGAATTGAATAAGACAATTAAAGAAATTGCTGAATCAACCCAGCAAAAACAGCATCTTAAGGAGGTCGATACCAAATCACAATCCGGATCGCACCTTCTCGTCCAGGCGACCCCCACTAGAACTTCGTCTGGTGGTAGTTCTGCTCGTAAGAGCAGATCATCCTCCGCCGGGCGTCTCTCTGGTGGAGGGGAGCAGGCCATGGAGACTACTGTCTCCAAAAATTCCCGGGAGAGGCCCTCGGGAAGCGAGGGAGAGGAGGAGGCGCCTCCCTCCCAAAAAAAGAAAATAAAAACCACCGGACAAGGCACTTCCAAACCCCATAAAACGTAATCCACGCGTATACCATCATACAATGGAACTGTCGAAGTCTTAGATCAAAAGTAAACTCTCTTAGATTATTAGCCTCGTCCTATGCTCCCGATATTATCGTACTACAAGAAAGCCATTTAAACGACCAAGTCTCTGACGAGGTCGTATCGCTAAGAAACTACCATCTTTGTAGAAAAGACCGAGAGGGAAGGGGTGGAGGCGGAGTCGCCATGTACATCCACCAGAATCTCCCTTTCATTGAAGTGACGATTAATTCTACTTTGGAACACGTCGCATGCAAAGTAAAATTCAATAACACGTATCTGACTATATGCTCAGCTTACTGTCCACCTGATAAAAGGTTAATCTATGATGAGCTTTTTGCTATTCAGGACAGTCTGCCAAACAATAAATTAATTCTAGGAGATTTCAATGCTCGTCATACATCATGGGGTTCCCCACGGGTGAATGGTAGAGGTGAGCAAGTAGTTAAGTTGATCAACGACTCTGATCTGGTTCTTCTAAATGATGGTAGTCCAACGCGAATAGACGATAATACCGGTAATTTGAGCTTTATAGACCTATCACTGGTTTCCTCAACACTAGCAGCCAAGTGCCTGTGGCACACCATTGACGACTCGTTGGGAAGCGATCACCTTCCTATTTGTATTCAATATTCATGCGACACCACGAGGACGCCTTCAGCACCCAAATTTAACGTAAAAAGAGCAGATTGGGTCGCCTTCACAAGGAGCGTCAAGCTCGAAGTTGTTGGAGAAACCATTGATGATAAAGTAAACAATGTTCAAAATTGTATTATAAATGCAGCAATGGCAACCATACCTAAGACTTCGACAGATAGCGTTAAGCATAGAGTTCCATGGTGGACACCAGATTGCCGCAGGGCGCTATGTGAACGAAATAGGGCCTACAGGCTTTTCCATAATAATATTACCAACGAGAACTTTCGCAATTACAAACAAGCGAGAGCTAGGGCTCGTAGAACAATTAGACAAGCCAAGAGAGACTCCTGGCGAAGCTTTGTCTCTACAATAAATAGTAATACCAAGTTATCAGAGGTTTGGTCCACAGTCAATAGAATTAATAGAAAAAGAACATCAACTAAAATAAGAAACATCATTCATGAGGGAAGAAATTATGATTCACCTAGAGACATTGCTAACACAATCGCCAGGCAGTTCTCTTATACAAGCAGCTCGGAAAACTACAACCCTGCATTCCTGACCACCAAGGAAGCAGCCGAGCTGCAACCAATTCACTTTGCCACAGGAGATATTTATGATTACAATAAAGATCTAACTATGAATGAGCTTGTCCGAGCCCTAGAAGCCTGTAGAGGAACATCCCCAGGCCCCGATGAGATTCGATATGAGATGATAAAGCATCTTAATCATGATGACATGATTAAGTTGCTAGAAGTGTACAATGATATTTGGAAAAGCCAGACTTTTCCAAATTCATGGCACTTCGCCCACATCATTCCCATATTGAAAGGAGGGGGAAATCCCAGATCCGCCATCTCTTACCGCCCAATTGCGTTGACAAGTTGCTTATGCAAGGTCATGGAAAGAATTGTTAATAGTAGGCTATTGCATTTTTTAAATACCAGAAATTTACTAGTTGACGAGCAGTGCGGCTTCCGAAAGGGACGCCAAACTCTCGATCAGCTAGTAAAACTGGAAAGTCATATTCATGAGGCATTTGCCAAAAAGCATTTTTTGATATCAGTATTTTTAGACATAGAAAAAGCCTACGACATGACTTGGCGACATGGCCTACTCAGAAAACTTTATGCTTTCGGATTACGTGGAAACTTGCCTTGTTTTATCCAAAATTTCATTTCTGACAGAACGTTTTCTGTCAAATTATTTTCTGACAACGTCACTTTCTCGGACATTTTTGTCCAGGCAAACGGGGTCCCACAAGGAAGTGTCTTGTCTCCCACATTATTTTTATGTATAATTAATGACATTTTACCATCTCCTCCTCGGAATCTTAAATACTCACTGTACGCCGATGATTGTGCATTATGGCACTCCAGCAATAATGCAGAGTTCTCGGCAAATCAGATCCAATCGGCACTGGATATGATTCATAACTGGGGCCTCCAGTGGGGTTTTAAGTTTTCCATAAGAAAGAGTATTGGCGTGGTTTTTACACATAGGAGAAAGCCCAACATCAGGCTAACTCTAGACAACCATCCAATACCTATTCAAAATTCAGCTAGATTTCTTGGTCTACTCTTTGATAGTAGATTAAATTGGAAAGACCACATTGGTCAGTTAAAGAATAAATGTCAAAAAGCACTTAATTTATTAAAGTGCATTTCTGGACACAAATGGGGAGCTGATAGAAAGTCTTTACTGATGTTATATAAATCCCTGATTAGATCTAAAGTAGATTATGGGTCAATCGTGTATGGCTCGGCAACGAGCTCAACTCTGAAAGGTTTGAATGTTGTGCAGAATGCGTGTTTACGCGTCTGTCTTGGAGCCCTTAAGTGCACTCGCACCGAGCGCCTAGAGGTAGAGTCGGGAGTACCTCCCCTCCGTCTTAGACGCGGCCAGCTTGCGCTGACTTATGCCGCGAAGGTAGCCAGGCAGCCCCAACATCCAAACAGGGATGTTTTGCGCCGGCAGGTAGGGCCCCAGTATCGCGGCGGGAAGCCGCTGGGCAATAGACTCCATGACCTCACAGAAAAAGTCGGTATAGATCTCTCTACCATCGATACCCTGGTTCAGTCAAATATAGCACCGTGGGAAACACCCAATTTTTCTACCATTGTAGACTGGCTACCATCAGCCAAAGCCACGGTGTCGGAGGTGGAGGTACGCCAGAGGTTCAGAGAGATCCTAATTAAACATCTTTCCTTTTTTCATTTATATACCGACGGGTCCAAGACAGACGAGTGTGTGGGAGCGGGTGTATGGTCGACTGAATGTCAGTTGAGATTTCGATTGCCGAATCATACATCGATCTTTCTTGCCGAACTTTTTGCAATAGATAAAGCTTTAGATTTTGCCCTATCGACGACCCACGATAGAATAGTCATTTTTTCAGACTCGTTAAGTTCAATTAAAGCCATTAAATCACTAGAAACCACCTATAATGAAATACAGGGTAATATCATTCGTAAAATGCATAGTGCCAATAAATCAATCAAACTGATATGGGTACCTGGACACTCGGGTATCCATGGTAATGAACAGGCTGACAAACTAGCCGGGTCGACTGGCGATCTGGAGCCTGGTATTATCCGCACAGATCTCAGGTGTTTTGTCTCTTTTATAAAAGCAAAAATCCATCTCCTGTGGCAGAGTGAGTGGACCGACCTCACAATCTACAATAAAATCAAAGAAAATATACAAATGTGGGACACAGCCTACAGAAGAGAAAGAAGAGAGGAGGTGGTGTTGACCCGACTTAGGGTCAACGCCACAAGATATACCCACCTGAATCATTATATAGAAAAAAGCTTCCCTCCACAATGTGGCTACTGCAATAACACAATGACAATAAGACACATCCTAACAGTATGCCACAAATATAATAACCAAAGACAAAAAATAAAAAATTATTTACAAATTAAAAATATTGAATTAAATATAAAAAATCTACTTTCTAATAATGAAAGAATAATAAGTAAAGTAATCACTTTTCTAAAGGAGACAAAACTTTATGACCTTATATAGATTGATAAAATAAAATGGAATCATTGGCTTAATAACCTTGGCCTGTGCCGCTGGTTGATAGCCAATAAATCCAACAAGCAAGCAAGCAAGCTGGATCGACGTGCCTGTGGCACACCATTGACGACTCGTTGGGAAGCGATCACCTTCCTATTTGTATTCAATATTCATGCGACACCACGAGGACGCCTTCAGCACCCAAATTTAACGTAAAAAGAGCAGATTGGGTCGCCTTCACAAGGAGCGTCAAGCTCGAAGTTGTTGGAGAAACCATTGATGATAAAGTAAACAGTGTTCAAAATTGTATTATAAATGCAGCAATGGCAACCATACCTAAGACTTCGACAGATAGCGTTAAGCATAGAGTTCCATGGTGGACACCAGATTGCCGCAGGGCGCTATGTGAACGAAATAGGGCCTACAGGCTTTTCCATAATAATATCACAAATGAGAACTTTCGCAAATACAAACAAGCGAGAGCTAGGGCTCGTAGAACAATCAGACAAGCCAAAAGAGACTCCTGGCGAAGCTTTGTCTCTACGATAAACAGCAATACTAAAATTTCAGAGGTTTGGTCCACAGTCAATAGAATTAACAGAAAAAAACAATCAATAAAAATCAGAAACATTTTACATGAGGGAAATAATTATGATGAACCTAGAGACATTGCTAACACAATCGCCAGGCAGTTCTCTTATACAAGCAGCTCGGAAAACTACAACCCTGCATTCCTGACCACCAAGGAAGCAGCCGAGCTGCAACCAATTCACTTTGCCACAGGAGATAATTTTGATTACAATAAAGACCTTACAATAAATGAGCTTGTCCGAGCCCTAGAAGCCTGTAGAGGAACATCCCCAGGCCCCGATGAGATTCGATATGAGATGATAAAGCATCTTAATCATGATGACATGATTAAGTTGCTAGAAGTGTACAATGATATTTGGAAAAGCCAGACTTTTCCAAATTCATGGCACTTCGCCCACATCATTCCCATATTGAAAGGAGGGGGAAATCCCAGATCCGCCATCTCTTACCGCCCAATTGCGTTGACAAGTTGCTTATGCAAGGTCATGGAAAGAATTGTTAATAGTAGGCTATTGCATTTTTTAAATACCAGAAATTTACTAGTTGACGAGCAGTGCGGCTTCCGAAAGGGACGCCAAACTCTCGATCAGCTAGTAAAACTGGAAAGTCATATTCATGAGGCATTTGCCAAAAAGCATTTTTTGATATCAGTATTTTTAGACATAGAAAAAGCCTACGACATGACTTGGCGACATGGCCTACTCAGAAAACTTTATGCTTTCGGATTACGTGGAAACTTGCCTTGTTTTATCCAAAATTTCATTTCTGACAGAACGTTTTCTGTCAAATTATTTTCTGACAACGTCACTTTCTCGGACATTTTTGTCCAGGCAAACGGGGTCCCACAAGGAAGTGTCTTGTCTCCCACATTATTTTTATGTATAATTAATGACATTTTACCATCTCCTCCTCGGAATCTTAAATACTCACTGTACGCCGATGATTGTGCATTATGGCACTCCAGCAATAATGCAGAGTTCTCGGCAAATCAGATCCAATCGGCACTGGATATGATTCATAACTGGGGCCTCCAGTGGGGTTTTAAGTTTTCCATAAGAAAGAGTATTGGCGTGGTTTTTACACATAGGAGAAAGCCCAACATCAGGCTAACTCTAGACAACCATCCAATACCTATTCAAAATTCAGCTAGATTTCTTGGTCTACTCTTTGATAGTAGATTAAATTGGAAAGACCACATTGGTCAGTTAAAGAATAAATGTCAAAAAGCACTTAATTTATTAAAGTGCATTTCTGGACACAAATGGGGAGCTGATAGAAAGTCTTTACTGATGTTATATAAATCCCTGATTAGATCTAAAGTAGATTATGGGTCAATCGTGTATGGCTCGGCAACGAGCTCAACTCTGAAAGGTTTGAATGTTGTGCAGAATGCGTGTTTACGCGTCTGTCTTGGAGCCCTTAAGTGCACTCGCACCGAGCGCCTAGAGGTAGAGTCGGGAGTACCTCCCCTCCGTCTTAGACGCGGCCAGCTTGCGCTGACTTATGCCGCGAAGGTAGCCAGGCAGCCCCAACATCCAAACAGGGATGTTTTGCGCCGGCAGGTAGGGCCCCAGTATCGCGGCGGGAAGCCGCTGGGCAATAGACTCCATGACCTCACAGAAAAAGTCGGTATAGATCTCTCTACCATCGATACCCTGGTTCAGTCAAATATAGCACCGTGGGAAACACCCAATTTTTCTACCATTGTAGACTGGCTACCATCAGCCAAAGCCACGGTGTCGGAGGTGGAGGTACGCCAGAGGTTCAGAGAGATCCTAATTAAACATCTTTCCTTTTTTCATTTATATACCGACGGGTCCAAGACAGACGAGTGTGTGGGAGCGGGTGTATGGTCGACTGAATGTCAGTTGAGATTTCGATTGCCGAATCATACATCGATCTTTCTTGCCGAACTTTTTGCAATAGATAAAGCTTTAGATTTTGCCCTATCGACGACCCACGATAGAATAGTCATTTTTTCAGACTCGTTAAGTTCAATTAAAGCCATTAAATCACTAGAAACCACCTATAATGAAATACAGGGTAATATCATTCGTAAAATGCATAGTGCCAATAAATCAATCAAACTGATATGGGTACCTGGACACTCGGGTATCCATGGTAATGAACAGGCTGACAAACTAGCCGGGTCGACTGGCGATCTGGAGCCTGGTATTATCCGCACAGATCTCAGGTGTTTTGTCTCTTTTATAAAAGCAAAAATCCATCTCCTGTGGCAGAGTGAGTGGACCGACCTCACAATCTACAATAAAATCAAAGAAAATATACAAATGTGGGACACAGCCTACAGAAGAGAAAGAAGAGAGGAGGTGGTGTTGACCCGACTTAGGGTCAACGCCACAAGATATACCCACCTGAATCATTATATAGAAAAAAGCTTCCCTCCACAATGTGGCTACTGCAATAACACAATGACAATAAGACACATCCTAACAGTATGCCACAAATATAATAACCAAAGACAAAAAATAAAAAATTATTTACAAATTAAAAATATTGAATTAAATATAAAAAATCTACTTTCTAATAATGAAAGAATAATAAGTAAAGTAATCACTTTTCTAAAGGAGACAAAACTTTATGACCTTATATAGATTGATAAAATAAAATGGAATCATTGGCTTAATAACCTTGGCCTGTGCCGCTGGTTGATAGCCAATAAATCCAACAAGCAAGCAAGCAAGCTGGATCGACGTGCCTGTGGCACACCATTGACGACTCGTTGGGAAGCGATCACCTTCCTATTTGTATTCAATATTCATGCGACACCACGAGGACGCCTTCAGCACCCAAATTTAACGTAAAAAGAGCAGATTGGGTCGCCTTCACAAGGAGCGTCAAGCTCGAAGTTGTTGGAGAAACCATTGATGATAAAGTAAACAGTGTTCAAAATTGTATTATAAATGCAGCAATGGCAACCATACCTAAGACTTCGACAGATAGCGTTAAGCATAGAGTTCCATGGTGGACACCAGATTGCCGCAGGGCGCTATGTGAACGAAATAGGGCCTACAGGCTTTTCCATAATAATATCACAAATGAGAACTTTCGCAAATACAAACAAGCGAGAGCTAGGGCTCGTAGAACAATCAGACAAGCCAAAAGAGACTCCTGGCGAAGCTTTGTCTCTACGATAAACAGCAATACTAAAATTTCAGAGGTTTGGTCCACAGTCAATAGAATTAACAGAAAAAAACAATCAATAAAAATCAGAAACATTTTACATGAGGGAAATAATTATGATGAACCTAGAGACATTGCTAACACAATCGCCAGGCAGTTCTCTTATACAAGCAGCTCGGAAAACTACAACCCTGCATTCCTGACCACCAAGGAAGCAGCCGAGCTGCAACCAATTCACTTTGCCACAGGAGATAATTTTGATTACAATAAAGACCTTACAATAAATGAGCTTGTCCGAGCCCTAGAAGCCTGTAGAGGAACATCCCCAGGCCCCGATGAGATTCGATATGAGATGATAAAGCATCTTAATCATGATGACATGATTAAGTTGCTAGAAGTGTACAATGATATTTGGAAAAGCCAGACTTTTCCAAATTCATGGCACTTCGCCCACATCATTCCCATATTGAAAGGAGGGGGAAATCCCAGATCCGCCATCTCTTACCGCCCAATTGCGTTGACAAGTTGCTTATGCAAGGTCATGGAAAGAATTGTTAATAGTAGGCTATTGCATTTTTTAAATACCAGAAATTTACTAGTTGACGAGCAGTGCGGCTTCCGAAAGGGACGCCAAACTCTCGATCAGCTAGTAAAACTGGAAAGTCACATTCATGAGGCATTTGCCAAAAAGCATTTTTTGATATCAGTATTTTTAGACATAGAAAAAGCCTACGACATGACTTGGCGACATGGCCTACTCAGAAAACTTTATGCTTTCGGATTACGTGGAAACTTGCCTTGTTTCATCCAAAATTTCATTTCTGACAGAACTTTTTCTGTCAAATTATTTTCTGACAATGTCACTTTCTCGGACATTTTTGTCCAGGCAAACGGGGTCCCACAAGGAAGTGTCTTGTCTCCCACATTATTTTTATGTGTAATAAATGACATTTTACCATCTCCTCCTCGAAATCTTAAATACTCACTGTACGCCGATGATTGTGCATTATGGCACTCCAGCAATAATGCAGAGTTCTCGGCAAATCAGATCCAATTGGCACTGGATATGATTCATAACTGGGGCCTCCAGTGGGGTTTTAAGTTTTCCATTAAAAAGAGTATTGGCGTGGTTTTTACACATAGGAGAAAGCCCAACATCAGGCTAACTCTAGACAACCATCCAATACCTATTCAAAATTCAGCTAGATTTCTTGGACTACTTTTTGATAGTAGATTGAATTGGAAAGACCACATTGGTCAATTAAAGAATAAATGTCAAAAAGCACTAAATTTATTAAAGTGCATTTCTGGACACAAATGGGGAGCTGATAGAAAGTCTTTACTGATGTTATATAAATCCCTGATTAGGTCTAAAGTAGATTATGGGTCAATCGTGTATGGCTCGGCAACGAGCTCAACTCTGAAAGGTTTGAATGTAGTGCAGAATGCGTGTTTACGAGTCTGTCTTGGAGCCCTTATGTGCACTCGCACTGAGCGCCTAGAGGTAGAGTCGGGAGTACCTCCCCTCCGTCTTAGACGCGGCCAGCTTGCGCTGACCTATGCCGCGAAGGTAGCCAGGCAGCCCCAACATCCCAACAGGGATGTTTTGCGCCGGCAGGTAGGGCCCCAGTATCGCGGCGGGAAGCCGCTGGGCAATAGACTCCATGACCTCACAAATAAAGTCGGTATAGATCTCTCTACCATCGATACCCTGGTTCAATCAAATATAGCACCGTGGGAGACACCCAATTTTACTACCGTTGTAGACTGGCTACCATCAGCCAAAGCCACGGTGTCGGAGGTGGAGGTACGCCAGAGGTTCAGAGAGATCCTAATTAAACATCTTTCCTTTTTTCATTTATATACCGACGGGTCCAAGACAGACGAGTGTGTGGGAGCGGGTGTATGGTCGACTGAATGCCAGTTGAGATTTCGTTTGCCGAATCATACATCGATCTTTCTTGCCGAACTTTTTGCAATAGATAAAGCTTTAGATTTTGCCCTATCGACGACCCACGATAGAATAGTCATTTTTTCAGACTCGTTAAGTTCAATTAAAGCCATTAAATCACTAGAAACCACCTATAATGAAATACAGGGTAATATCATTCGTAAAATGCATAGTGCCAATAAATCAATCAAACTGATATGGGTACCTGGACACTCGGGTATCCATGGTAATGAACAGGCTGACAAACTAGCCGGGTCGACTGGCGATCTGGAGCCTGGTATTATCCACACAGATCTCAGGTGTTTTATCTCTTTTATAAAAGCAAAAATCCATCTCCTGTGGCAGAGTGAGTGGACCGACCTCACAATGCACAATAAAATAAAAGAAGAAATAAAAATATGGGACACAGCCCATAGAAAATACAGAAGGGAGGAGGTGGTGTTGGCCCGGCTCAGGGTAAACGCCACAAGAAAAACCCACCTCACTCCATACATAGAAAAAAATTTCCCTCCACAGTGCCAACACTGCAATTCAAGACTATCAATAGCCCACATATTAACAACCTGCAATAGATACAATCAACAGAGACAAAAAATAACAAACTACTTCAGAATTAAAAATATAGAAATAAATTTGAGAAATTTACTATCAGATAATGAAATAATTATTAAAAAATTAATCACTTTTTTAAAGGAGACAAAACTTTACGACCTTTTATAGATTGATATAATAAAATGGAATCATTGGCTTAATAACCTTGGCTTGTGCCGCTGGTTGATAGCCAATAAATCGAACAAGCAAGCAAGCAAGCAAGCTGGATCGACACTCGTGTATGAGACTTTATATGCCTCACACTAAATAAAAACACAGAAGCAATAAGCTACAATCTGGTGCCACTTGAACTACCCTGTCTCAGGGCTTCTAGTCTCGCTAGATTTTATTGTTTCTTTGTTCATTAAAGTAAGAAATTAAAGTAAAGTACTGTACTTACAGTTTTTTCTGCTTTGCCTGCACCTTCAGTGCTTTATTTTGAAGGTGACACGAGACTACAAGTAGGAGTAGTCAGCCCCCACCCCAGACCCGCAGCTCTCTTCTACCACAGGGTAGCCCTTACGGGCTGACCCCTGGGTAGGGAGGCCCAGTAGTCTGGGGCGTCCTTTGGGCGCAACTTTTCTCTCTCCCTGAATTTTTCTATTCTTCTGTGTGACTTTCCTGAGCCTACGGGAGTCTCCTTGTGAGCTCCTGTATTCGCTTGGGGGGTGGGCACCAACTTACCGTCCCTCGCACTAGGCAGGTTCGGCGGTTGGAAGGTGTCTTACACACAACTCCGATCCCTTAGTTGGTACTGGAGAACGCAACCAGGCTTCCACTAAGGGGGGGTGAGGACGCTTAACAGAAAGACTTGTTTTATTTTATCCTCTCTTAGCTATTGGGATTAGGTTGATCCAACAGTTAAGGGAAAAGGTAGTCCCCTCAGGACAACGGGCTTTGGCCCAGGGTTCGGACCTGGTCCGACACCCAGTATGATTGATTCCCCGGCTACCCTTCCTCCTCCCCAAGGAGGAGGGGCGACTCAGACCCTTTCTAAGACCACTTTGACCAGTAATGGAACCCCGACCAATGACCGACCCAGACGACACATTAATATCCCTCCCCAGAACGCAAGGTGCGTGAACATCCGTTGCATGAAAGAAAATCAATCCTTGCAGAATGTCAACCCCTTTATCATTAAGAAGGTCCTTGATGGTCAAGTGGGAGGCAGTTTTGATTTTGTCCGAAAGTTGCGAGATGGTAGCCTCCTTGTGAAAGTGCAATTTAAGTCTCAGGTTAACGATTTACTTAAGCTGACGCAGATTCATGACATTACAGTAAAAGTAACTATTCCTGTTGGCCCAAATACCTGTAAGGGAGTAATCTTTCACAGGGATTTGAGGACAATGGAAGAAAGCGAAATTCTTGATGCCATGAATGACCAAAACGTTGTGGACGTAAATTGCATGACCAAGAAAGATGGGAATGCGCGAACAAAGACCGGATTGTGTTTCTTGACCTTTGCTTCAAATAAAATTCCAAGTACTGTCAAAATCGGATATGAGATTGTTCAAGTACGACCTTACATTCAAAAGCCAATGCGGTGTAATAGATGCCAAAAATTTGGACACACCTCATTAAGATGCAATGATAAGGATACTAACAAATTCACTTGCGGTAAATGTACTGGAGATCACGATACCACTGAATGCACGGAAAAGACACTCAAGTGTGCTAACTGTGGAGGTCCCCATCAGTCAGGCTCTGCTGATTGCAGTAGCCTGAAGAAGGAGACTGAGACATTAGCATACATGAGAGAACACGATGTTAGCTACCGTGAGGCCAAGAAGAAAGTGGAAGGTTTGACAAGCAAACCCAATACTTCTTACGCCTCAGCAGTAACTAACACTGTTTCCAGTGCAAGCAGTGTTAATCAGCAGCTCGCAGTTAAGGACCAGGAAATTGCAGAATTGAAAGAAACGGTAAAGGACTTAATGAATCAGATTAAAGAATTGAATAAGACAATTAAAGAAATTGCTGAATCAACCCAGCAAAAACAGCATCTTAAGGAGGTCGATACCAAATCACAATCCGGATCGCACCTTCTCGTCCAGGCGACCCCCACTAGAACTTCGTCTGGTGATAGTTCTGCTCGTAAGAGCAGATCATCATCCGCCGGGCGTCTCTCTGGTGGAGGGGAGCAGGCCATGGAGACTACTGTCTCCAAAAATTCCCGAGAGAGGCCCTCGGGAAACGAGTGAGAGGAGGAGGCGCCTCCCTCCCAAAAAAAGAAAATAAAAACCACCGGACAAGGCACTTCCAAACCCCATAAAACGTAATCCACGCGTATACCATCATACAATGGAACTGTCGAAGTCTTAGATCAAAAGTAAACTCTCTTAGATTATTAGCCTCGTCCTATGCTCCCGATTTTATCGTACTACAAGAAAGCCATTTAAACGACCAAGTCTCTGACGAGGTCGTATCGCTAAGAAACTACCATCTTTGTAGAAAAGACCGAGAGGGAAGGGGTGGAGGCGGAGTCGCCATGTACATCCACCAGAATCTCCCTTTCATTGAAGTGACGATTAATTCTACTTTGGAACACGTCGCATGCAAAGTAAAATTCAATAACACGTATCTGACTATATGCTCAGCTTACTGTCCACCTGATAAAAGGTTAATCTATGATGAGCTTTTTGCTATTCAGGACAGTCTGCCAAACAATAAATTAATTTTAGGAGATTTCAATGCTCGTCATACATCATGGGGTTCCCCACGGGTGAATGGTAGAGGTGAGCAAGTAGTTAAGTTGATCAACGACTCTGATCTGGTTCTTCTAAATGATGGTAGTCCAACGCGAATAGACGATAATACCGGTAATTTGAGCTTTATAGACCTATCACTGGTTTCCTCAACACTAGCAGCCAAGTGCCTGTGGCACACCATTGACGACTCGTTGGGAAGCGATCACCTTCCTATTTGTATTCAATATTCATGCGACACCACGAGGACGCCTTCAGCACCCAAATTTAACGTAAAAAGAGCAGATTGGGTCGCCTTCACAAGGAGCGTCAAGCTCGAAGTTGTTGGAGAAACCATTGATGATAAAGTAAACAGTGTTCAAAATTGTATTATAAATGCAGCAATGGCAACCATTCCTAAGACTTCGACAGATAGCGTTAAGCATAGAGTTCCATGGTGGACACCAGATTGCCGCAGGGCGCTATGTGAACGAAATAGGGCCTACAGGCTTTTCCATAATAATATCACAACTGAGAACTTTCGCAAATACAAACAAGCGAGAGCTAGGGCTCGTAGAACAATCAGACAAGCCAAAAGAGACTCCTGGCGAAGCTTTGTCTCTACGATTAACAGCAATACAAAGTTATCAGAGGTTTGGTCCACAGTAAATAGAATAAATAGAAAAAAGACATCAAATAAAATCAGAAATATAATTCATGAGGGAAGTAATTATGACTCACCTAGAGACATTGCTAACACAATCGCCAGGCAGTTCTCTTATACAAGCAGCTCGGAAAACTACAACCCTGCATTCCTGACCACCAAGGAAGCAGCCGAGCTGCAACCAATTCACTTTGCCACAGGAGATATTTTTGATTACAATAAAGATCTAACAATGAATGAGCTTGTCCGAGCCCTAGAAGCCTGTAGAGGAACATCCCCAGGCCCCGATGAGATTCGATATGAGATGATAAAGCATCTTAATCATGATGACATGATTAAGTTGCTAGAAGTGTACAATGATATTTGGAAAAGCCAGACTTTTCCAAATTCATGGCACTTCGCCCACATCATTCCCATATTGAAAGGAGGGGGAAATCCCAGATCCGCCATCTCTTACCGCCCAATTGCGTTGACAAGTTGCTTATGCAAGGTCATGGAAAGAATTGTTAATAGTAGGCTATTGCATTTTTTAAATACCAGAAATTTACTAGTTGACGAGCAGTGCGGCTTCCGAAAGGGACGCCAAACTCTCGATCAGCTAGTAAAACTGGAAAGTCATATTCATGAGGCATTTGCCAAAAAGCATTTTTTGATATCAGTATTTTTAGACATAGAAAAAGCCTACGACATGACTTGGCGACATGGCCTACTCAGAAAACTTTATGCTTTCGGATTACGTGGAAACTTGCCTTGTTTTATCCAAAATTTCATTTCTGACAGAACGTTTTCTGTCAAATTATTTTCTGACAACGTCACTTTCTCGGACATTTTTGTCCAGGCAAACGGGGTCCCACAAGGAAGTGTCTTGTCTCCCACATTATTTTTATGTATTATAAATGACATTTTACCATCTCCTCCTCGGAATCTTAAATACTCACTGTACGCCGATGATTGTGCATTATGGCACTCCAGCAATAATGCAGAGTTCTCGGCAAATCAGATCCAATTGGCACTGGATATGATTCATAACTGGGGCCTCCAGTGGGGTTTTAAGTTTTCCATTAGAAAAAGTATTGGCGTGGTTTTTACACATAGGAGAAAGCCCAACATCAGGCTAACTCTAGACAACCATCCAATACCTATTCAAAATTCAGCTAGATTTCTTGGACTACTCTTTGATAGTAGATTGAATTGGAAAGACCACATTGGTCAATTAAAGAATAAATGTCAAAAAGCACTCAATTTATTAAAGTGCATTTCTGGACACAAATGGGGAGCTGATAGAAAGTCTTTACTGATGTTATATAAATCCCTGATTAGGTCTAAAGTAGATTATGGGTCAATCGTGTATGGCTCGGCAACGAGCTCAACTCTGAAAGGTTTGAATGTAGTGCAGAATGCGTGTTTACGAGTCTGTCTTGGAGCCCTTATGTGCACTCGCACTGAGCGCCTAGAGGTAGAGTCGGGAGTACCTCCCCTCCGTCTTAGACGCGGCCAGCTTGCGCTGACCTATGCCGCGAAGGTAGCCAGGCAGCCCCAACATCCAAACAGGGATGTTTTGCGCCGGCAGGTAGGGCCCCAGTATCGCGGCGGGAAGCCGCTGGGCAATAGACTCCATGACCTCACAGATAAAGTCGGTATAGATCTCTCTACCATCGATACCCTGGTTCAGTCAAATATAGCACCGTGGGAAACACCCAATTTTTCTACCGTTGTAGACTGGCTACCATCAGCCAAAGCCACGGTGTCGGAGGTGGAGGTACGCCAGAGGTTCAGAGAGATCTTAATTAAACATCTTTCCTTTTTTCATTTATATACCGACGGGTCCAAGACAGACGAGTGTGTGGGAGCGGGTGTATGGTCGACTGAATGTCAGTTGAGATTTCGATTGCCGAATCATACATCGATCTTTCTTGCCGAACTATTTGCAATAGATAAAGCTTTAGATTTTGCCCTATCGACGACCCACGATAGAATAGTCATTTTTTCAGACTTGTTAAGTTCAATTAAAGCCATTAAATCACTAGAAACCACCTATAATGAAATACAGGGTAATATCATTCGTAAAATGCATAGTGCCAATAAATCAATCAAACTGATATGGGTACCTGGACACTCGGGTATCCATGGTAATGAACAGGCTGACAAACTAGCCGGGTCGACTGGCGATCTGGAGCCTGGTATTATCCACACAGATCTCAGGTGTTTTGTCTCTTTTATAAAAGCAAAAATCCATCTCCTGTGGCAGAGTGAGTGGACCGACCTCACAATACACAAGACCAAAGAAGAAATCATAATGTGGGACACAGCCCACAGGAAATATAGAAGGGAGGAGGTGGTGTTGGCCCGACTCAGGGTCAATGCCACACGACTGACACACCTCACTCCCTATATAGAAAAAAACTTCCCTCCAAAGTGTGACCATTGCAACCACTACCTGACAATAGCACACATTTTAATATCCTGCAACCTATATAATAACCAAAGACAAAAAATAAAAAATTATTTACAAATTAAAAATATTGAACTAAATATAAAAAATCTACTTTCTAATAATGAAAGAATAATAAGTAAAGTAATCACTTTTCTAAAGGAGACAAAACTTTATGACCTTATATAGATTGATAAAATAAAATGGAATCATTGGCTTAATAACCTTGGCCTGTGCCGCTGGTTGATAGCCAATAAATCCAACAAGCAAGCAAACAAGCAAGCTGGATCGACACTCGTGTATGAGACTCTGAATGCCTCACACCCTGTTCCCATAACACAGCAACAAAAAATTATAAGTCTTGTGACACAGGAGCTACCCTGGTTTCCGGGGCCTCTCGTCTTGCTCGACATTTTTGTTTCTGTGTTTTAAAGTAAATCAAAGTCGAGTAAAACCTGTTTTTTCAGACTTTTGCACTTTTAGTGCCTTGCCTGCACCTTCAGTGCTTTGTTATTTGAAGGTAGCACGAGCCTACAGTAGAGTAGACAGCCCCCACCCCAGACCCGCAGCTCTCTTCTACCTCAGGGTAGCCCTTACGGGCTGTGACCCCTGGGTAGGGAGGCCCAGTAGTCTGGGGCGTCCTTTGGGCGCAACTTTTCTCTCCTCCTAAATTTTTTCCATATTTCTGTGTGACTTTCCTGAGCCTACGGGAGTCTCCTTGTGAGCTCCTGTATTCGCTTGGGGGGTGGGCATTAACTTACCGTCCCTCGCACTAGGCAGGTTCGGCGGTAGGAAGGTGCCTTACATACAACTCCGATCCCTTAGTTGGTACTGGAGAACGCAACCAGGCTTCCACTAAGGGGGGGTGAGGACGATTAACTGTAAGACTTGTTTTATTTTATCCTCTCTTAGCTATTGGGATTAGGTTGATCCAAAAGTTAAGGGAAAAGGTAGTCCCCTCAGGACAACGGGCTTTGGCCCAGGGTTCGGACCTGGTCCGACACCCAGTATGATTGATTCCCCGGCTACCCTTCCTCCTCCCCAAGGAGGAGGGGCGACTCAGACCCTTTCTAAGACCACTTTGACCAGTAATGGAACCCCGACCAATGACCGACCCAGACGACACATTAATATCCCTCCCCAGAACGCAAGGTGCGTGAACATCCGTTGCATGAAAGAAAATCAATCCTTGCAGAATGTCAACCCCTTTATCATTAAGAAGGTCCTTGATGGTCAAGTGGGAGGCAGTTTTGATTTTGTCCGAAAGTTGCGAGATGGTAGCCTCCTTGTGAAAGTGCAATTTAAGTCTCAGGTTAACGATTTACTTAAGCTGACGCAGATTCATGACATTACAGTAAAAGTAACTATTCCTGTTGGCCCAAATACCTGTAAGGGAGTAATCTTTCACAGGGATTTGAGGACAATGGAAGAAAGCGAAATTCTTGATGCCATGAATGACCAAAACGTTGTGGACGTAAATTGCATGACCAAGAAAGATGGGAATGCGCGAACAAAGACCGGATTGTGTTTCTTGACCTTTGCTTCAAATAAAATTCCAAGTACTGTCAAAATCGGATATGAGATTGTTCAAGTACGACCTTACATTCAAAAGCCAATGCGGTGTAATAGATGCCAAAAATTTGGACACACCTCATTAAGATGCAATGATAAGGATACTAACAAATTCACTTGCGGTAAATGTACTGGAGATCACGATACCACTGAATGCACGGAAAAGACACTCAAGTGTGCTAACTGTGGAGGTCCCCATCAGTCAGGCTCTGCTGATTGCAGTAGCCTGAAGAAGGAGACTGAGACATTAGCATACATGAGAGAACACGATGTTAGCTACCGTGAGGCCAAGAAGAAAGTGGAAGGTTTGACAAGCAAACCCAATACTTCTTACGCCTCAGCAGTAACTAACACTGTTTCCAGTGCAAGCAGTGTTAATCAGCAGCTCGCAGTTAAAGATCAGGAAATTGCAGAATTAAAAGAAACGGTAAGGGAATTAATGAATCAGATCAAAGAATTGAATAAGACAATTAAAGAAATTGCTGAATCAACCCAGCAAAAACAGCATCTTAAGGAGGTCGATACCAAATCACAATCCGGATCGCACCTTCTCGTCCAGGCGACCCCCACTAGAACTTCGTCTGGTGGTAGTTCTGCTCGTAAGAGCAGATCATCCTCCGCCGGGCGTCTCTCTGGTGGAGGGGAGCAGGCCATGGAGACTACTGTCTCCAAAAATTCCCGAGAGAGGCCCTCGGGAAGCGAGGGAGAGGAGGAGGCGCCTCCCTCCCAAAAAAAGAAAATAAAAACCACCGGACAAGGCACTTCCAAACCCCATAAAACGTAATCCACGCGTATACCATCATACAATGGAACTGTCGAAGTCTTAGATCAAAAGTAAACTCTCTTAGATTATTAGCCTCGTCCTATGCTCCCGATATTATCGTACTACAAGAAAGCCATTTAAACGACCAAGTCTCTGACGAGGTCGTATCGCTAAGAAACTACCATCTTTGTAGAAAAGACCGAGAGGGAAGGGGTGGAGGCGGAGTCGCCATGTACATCCACCAGAATCTCCCTTTCATTGAAGTGACGATTAATTCTACTTTGGAACACGTCGCATGCAAAGTAAAATTCAATAACACGTATCTGACTATATGCTCAGCTTACTGTCCACCTGATAAAAGGTTAATCTATGATGAGCTTTTTGCTATTCAGGACAGTCTGCCAAACAATAAATTAATTCTAGATTTCAATGCTCGTCATACATCATGGGGTTCCCCACGGGTGAATGGTAGAGGTGAGCAAGTAGTTAAGTTGATCAACGACTCTGATCTGGTTCTTCTAAATGATGGTAGTCCAACGCGAATAGACGATAATACCGGTAATTTGAGCTTTATAGACCTATCACTGGTTTCCTCAACACTAGCAGCCAAGTGCCTGTGGCACACCATTGACGACTCGTTGGGAAGCGATCACCTTCCTATTTGTATTCAATATTCATGCGACACCACGAGGACGCCTTCAGCACCCAAATTTAACGTAAAAAGAGCAGATTGGGTCGCCTTCACAAGGAGCGTCAAGCTCGAAGTTGTTGGAGAAACCATTGATGATAAAGTAAACAGTGTTCAAAATTGTATTATAAATGCAGCAATGGCAACCATACCTAAGACTTCGACAGATAGCGTTAAGCATAGAGTTCCATGGTGGACACCAGATTGCCGCAGGGCGCTATGTGAACGAAATAGGGCCTACAGGCTTTTCCATAATAATATCACAAATGAGAACTTTCGCAAATACAAACAAGCGAGAGCTAGGGCTCGTAGAACAATCAGACAAGCCAAAAGAGACTCCTGGCGAAGCTTTGTCTCTACGATAAACAGCAATACTAAAATTTCAGAGGTTTGGTCCACAGTCAATAGAATTAATAGAAAAAAACAATCAATAAAAATCAGAAACATTTTACATGAGGGAAATAATTATGATGAACCTAGAGACATTGCTAACACAATCGCCAGGCAGTTCTCTTATACAAGCAGCTCGGAAAACTACAACCCTGCATTCCTGACCACCAAGGAAGCAGCCGAGCTGCAACCAATTCACTTTGCCACAGGAGATATTTTTGATTACAATAAAGATCTAACAATGAATGAGCTTGTCCGAGCCCTAGAAGCCTGTAGAGGAACATCCCCAGGCCCCGATGAGATTCGATATGAGATGATAAAGCATCTTAATCATGATGACATGATTAAGTTGCTAGAAGTGTACAATGATATTTGGAAAAGCCAGACTTTTCCAAATTCATGGCACTTCGCCCACATCATTCCCATATTGAAAGGAGGGGGAAATCCCAGATCCGCCATCTCTTACCGCCCAATTGCGTTGACAAGTTGCTTATGCAAGGTCATGGAAAGAATTGTTAATAGTAGGCTATTGCATTTTTTAAATACCAGAAATTTACTAGTTGACGAGCAGTGCGGCTTCCGAAAGGGACGCCAAACTCTCGATCAGCTAGTAAAACTGGAAAGTCATATTCAAGAGGCATTTGCCAAAAAGCATTTTTTGATATCAGTATTTTTAGACATAGAAAAAGCCTACGACATGACTTGGCGACATGGCCTACTCAGAAAACTTTATGCTTTCGGATTACGTGGAAACTTGCCTTGTTTTATCCAAAATTTCATTTCTGACAGAACGTTTTCTGTCAAATTATTTTCTGACAACGTCACTTTCTCGGACATTTTTGTCCAGGCAAACGGGGTCCCACAAGGAAGTGTCTTGTCTCCCACATTATTTTTATGTATTATAAATGACATTTTACCATCTCCTCCTCGGAATCTTAAATACTCACTGTACGCCGATGATTGTGCATTATGGCACTCCAGCAATAATGCAGAGTTCTCGGCAAATCAGATCCAATTGGCACTGGATATGATTCATAACTGGGGCCTCCAGTGGGGTTTTAAGTTTTCCATTAGAACGAGTATTGGCGTGGTTTTTACACATAGGAGAAAGCCCAACATCAGGCTAACTCTAGACAACCATCCAATACCTATTCAAAATTCAGCTAGATTTCTTGGTCTACTCTTTGATAGTAGATTAAATTGGAAAGACCACATTGGTCAGTTAAAGAATAAATGTCAAAAAGCACTCAATTTATTAAAGTGCATTTCTGGACACAAATGGGGAGCTGATAGAAAGTCTTTACTGATGTTATATAAATCCCTGATTAGATCTAAAGTAGATTATGGGTCAATCGTGTATGGCTCGGCAACGAACTCAACTCTGAAAGGTTTGAATGTTGTGCAGAATGCGTGTTTACGCGTCTGTCTTGGAGCCCTTAAGTGCACTCGCACCGAGCGCCTAGAGGTAGAGTCGGGAGTACCTCCCCTCCGTCTTAGACGCGGCCAGCTTGCGCTGACCTATGCCGCGAAGGTAGCCAGGCAGCCCCAACATCCCAACAGGGATGTTTTGCGCCGGCAGGTAGGGCCCCAGTATCGCGGCGGGAAGCCGCTGGGCAATAGACTCCATGACCTCACAGATAAAGTCGGTATAGATCTCTCTACCATCGATACCCTGGTCCAATCAAATATAGCACCGTGGGAGACACCCAATTTTTCTACCGTAGTAGACTGGCTACCATCAGCCAAAGCCACGGTGTCGGAGGTGGAGGTACGCCAGAGGTTCAGAGAGATCCTAATTAAACATCTTTCCTTTTTTCATTTATATACCGACGGGTCCAAGACAGACGAATGTGTGGGAGCGGGTGTATGGTCGACTGAATGTCAGTTGAGATTTCGATTGCCGAATCATACATCGATCTTTCTTGCCGAACTTTTTGCAATAGACAAAGCTTTAGATTTTGCCCTATCGACGACCCACGATAGAATAGTCATTTTTTCAGACTCGTTAAGTTCAATTAAAGCCATTAAATCACTAGAAACCACCTATAATGAAATACAGGGTAATATCATTCGTAAAATGCATAGTGCCAATAAATCAATCAAACTGATATGGGTACCTGGACACTCGGGTATCCATGGTAATGAACAGGCTGACAAACTAGCCGGGTCGACTGGCGATCTGGAGCCTGGTATTATCCGCACAGATCTCAGGTGTTTTGTCTCTTTTATAAAAGCAAAAATCCATCTCCTGTGGCAGAGTGAGTGGACCGACCTCACAATACACAACAAGACCAAAGAGGAAATTCAATTGTGGGACACAGCCCACAGGAAAAATAGAAGAGAGGAGGTGGTGTTGGCCCGAATAAGGGTCAACGCAACAAGACTCACACACCTCACTCCCTACATGGAGAAAAGTTTCCCTCCACAATGTCACCATTGCCATCGATGTTTGTCAATATCACACATCCTGACAACATGCCAAAAATACCATAATCAGAGACAAAAAATAAAAAATTATTTACAAATAAAAAATCTAGAATGTAATATCAAAAATTTACTATCCAATGATGAAAAAATAATTAATAAAGTAATCACTTTTCTAAAGGAGACAAAACTTTATGACCTTATATAGATTGATAAAATAAAATGGAATCATTGGCTTAATAACCTTGGCCTGTGCCGCTGGTTGATAGCCAATAAATCCAACAAGCAAGCAAGCTGGATCGACCACTCGTGTATGAGACTTTTTATGCCTCACACTGTCCACAAAAACATAGCAGCAACAAGCTAAACGTCTTGTGCCATTAGAACTACCCTGTCTCAGGGCTTCTAGTCTCGCTTGACCTTGTTGCTTCTCTGTTCATTAAAGTAAAAATAATAAAGTAAATTACTGTATTTACAGTTTTTGTGCTTTGCCTGCACCTTCAGTGCTTTATTTTGAAGGTGACACGAGACTACAGTAGAGGTAGTCAGCCCCCACCCCAGACCCGCAGCTCTCTTCTACCACAGGGTAGCCCTTACGGGCTGACCCCTGGGTAGGGAGGCCCAGTAGTCTGGGGCGTCCTTTGGGCGCAACTTTTCTCTCTCCCTGAATTTTTCTATTCATCTGTGTGACTTTCCTGAGCCTACGGGAGTCTCCTTGTGAGCTCCTGTATTCGCTTGGGGGGTGGGCACCAACTTACCGTCCCTCGCACTAGGCAGGTTCGGCGGTTGGAAGGTGTCTTACACACAACTCCGATCCCTTAGTTGGTACTGGAGAACGCAACCAGGCTTCCACTAAGGGGGGGTGAGGACGCTTAACGATAAGACTTGTTTTATTTTATCCTCTCTTAGCTATTGGGATTAGGTTGATCCAAAAGTTAAGGGAAAAGGTAGTCCCCTCAGGACAACGGGCTTTGGCCCAGGGTTCGGACCTGGTCTGACACCCAGTATGATTGATTCCCCGGCTACCCTTCCTCCTCCCCAAGGAGGAGGGGCGACTCAGACCCTTTCTAAGACCACTTTGACCAGTAATGGAACCCCGACCAATGACCGACCCAGACGACACATTGATATCCCTCCAGAGAACGCAAGGTGCTTGAACATACGATGCGTGAAAGAAAATCAATCCCTGCAGAATGTCAACCCCTTTATCATCAAGAAGGTCCTTGATGGTCAAGTGGAAGGCGGTTTTGATTTTGTCCGAAAATTGCGAGATGGCAGCCTCCTTGTTAAAGTACAATTTAAGTCACAGATTAAGGATTTGCTTAAACTGACGCAAATTCATGACCTCAGCGTAAAAGTAACTATTCCTGTTGGCCCAAATACCTGTAAGGGAGTAATCTTTCACAGGGATTTGAGGACAATGGAAGAAAGTGAAATTCTTGATGCCATGAAAGACCAGAGCGTAGTTGACGTAAATTGTATGTCAAAGAAAGATGGGAATGTGCGAACAAAGACCGGATTGTGTTTCTTGACTTTTTCTTCACCAAAAATTCCTAGTACAGTTAAAATCGGATATGAGATTGTTCAAGTAAGACCTTATATTCAAAAGCCAATGCGGTGTAATAGATGCCAAAAATTTGGACACACCTCATTAAGATGCATGGATAAGGACAGTAACAAATTCACTTGCGGTAAATGTACTGGAGATCACGATACCACTGAATGCACGGAAAAGACACTCAAGTGTGCTAACTGTGGAGGTCCCCATCAGTCAGGCTCTGCTGATTGCAGTAGCCTGAAGAAGGAGACTGAGACATTAGCATACATGAGAGAGCACGATGTTAGCTACCGTGAGGCCAAAAAGAAAGTGGAAGGTTTGACAAGCAAACCCAATACTTCTTACGCCTCAGCAGTAACTAACAATGTTTCCAGTGCAATCAGTGTTAGTCAGCAGCTCGCAGTTAAAGACAAGGAAATTTCCGATTTGAAAGAAACAGTAAGGGACTTGATGAATCAGATTAAAGAATTGAACAAGACAATTAAAGAAATTGCTGAATCAACCCAGCAAAAACAGCATCTTAAGGAGGTCGATACCAAATCACAATCTGGATCGCACCTTCTAGTCCAGGCGACCCCCACTAGAACTTCGCCTGGTGGTAGTTCTGCTCGTAAGAGCAGATCGTCCTCCGCCGGGCGTCTCTCTGGTGGAGGGGAGCAGGCCATGGAGACTACTGTCTCCAAAAATTCCCGAGAGAGGCCCTCGGGAAGCGAGGGAGAGGAGGAGGCGCCTCCCTCCCAAAAAAAGAAAATAAAAACCACCGGACAAGGCACTTCCAAACCCCATAAAACGTAATCCACGCGTATACCATTATACAATGGAACTGTCGAAGTCTTAGATCAAAATTAAACTCTCTTAGATTATTAGCCTCGTCCTATGCTCCCGATATTATCGTACTACAAGAAAGCCATTTAAACGACCAAGTCTCTGACGAGGTCGTATCGCTAAAAAACTACCATCTTTGTAGAAAAGACCGAGAGGGAATGGGTGGAGGCGGAGTCGCCATGTACATCCACCAGAATCTCCCTTTCATTGAAGTGACGATTAATTCTACTTTGGAACACGTCGCATGCAAAGTAAAATTCAATAACACGTATCTGACTATATGCTCAGCTTACTGTCCACCTGATAAAAGATTAATCTATGATGAGCTTTTTGCTATTCAGGACAGTCTGCCAAACAATAAATTAATTCTAGGTGATTTTAATGCTCGTCATACATCATGGGGTTCCCTGCGGGTGAATGGTAGAGGTGAGCAAGTAGTTAAGTTGATCAACGACTCTGATCTGGTTCTTCTAAATGATGGTAGTCCAACGCGAATAGACGATAATACCGGTAATTTGAGCTTTATAGACCTATCACTGGTTTCCTCAACACTAGCAGCCAAGTGCCTGTGGCACACCATTGACGACTCGTTGGGAAGCGATCACCTTCCTATTTGTATTCAATATTCATGCGACACCACGAGGACGCCTTCAGCACCCAAATTTAACGTAAAAAGACCAGATTGGGTCGCCTTCACAAGGAGCGTCAAGCTCGAAGTTGTTGGAGAAACCATTGATGATAAAGTAAACAGTGTTCAAAATTGTATTATAAATGCAGCAATGGCAACCATACCCAAGACTTCGACAGATAGCGTTAAGCATAGAGTTCCATGGTGGACACCAGATTGCCGCAGGGCGCTATGTGAACGAAATAGGGCCTACAGGCTTTTCCATAATAATATTACCAACGAGAACTTTCGCAAATACAAACAAGCGAGAGCTAGGGCTCGTAGAACAATCAGACAAGCCAAAAGAGACTCCTGGCGAAGCTTTGTCTCTACGATAAACAGTAACACCAAGTTATCAGAGGTTTGGTCCACAGTAAATAGAATCAATAGAAAAAAGTCATCAAATAAGATCAGAAACATTATTCATGAGGGAATTAATTATGATGAACCTAGAGACATTGCTAACACAATCGCCAGGCAGTTCTCTTATACAAGCAGCTCGGAAAATTACAACCCTGCATTCCTGACCACCAAGGAAGCAGCCGAGCTGCAACCAATTCACTTTGCCACAGGAGATAATTTTGATTACAATAAAGATCTAACAATGAATGAGCTTGTCCGAGCCCTAGAAGCCTGTAGAGGAACATCCCCAGGCCCCGATGAGATTCGATATGAGATGATAAAGCATCTTAATCATGATGACATGATTAAGTTGCTAGAAGTGTACAATGATATTTGGAAAAGCCAGACTTTTCCAAATTCATGGCACTTCGCCCACATCATTCCCATATTGAAAGGAGGGGGAAATCCCAGATCCGCCATCTCTTACCGCCCAATTGCGTTGACAAGTTGCTTATGCAAGGTCATGGAAAGAATTGTTAATAGTAGGCTATTGCATTTTTTAAATACCAGAAATTTACTAGTTGACGAGCAGTGCGGCTTCCGAAAGGGACGCCAAACTCTCGATCAGCTAGTAAAACTGGAAAGTCACATTCATGAGGCATTTGCCAAAAAGCATTTTTTGATATCAGTATTTTTAGACATAGAAAAAGCCTACGACATGACTTGGCGACATGGCCTACTCAGAAAACTTTATGCTTTCGGATTACGTGGAAACTTGCCTTGTTTCATCCAAAATTTCATCTCTGACAGAACGTTTTCTGTCAAATTATTTTCTGACAACGTCACTTTCTCGGACATATTTGTCCAGGCAAACGGGGTCCCACAAGGAAGTGTCTTGTCTCCAACATTATTTTTATGTGTAATAAATGACATTTTACCATCTCCTCCTCGGAATCTTAAATACTCACTGTACGCCGATGATTGTGCATTGTGGCACTCCAGCAATAATGCAGAGTTCTCGGCAAATCAGATCCAATTGGCACTGGATATGATTCATAACTGGGGCCTCCAGTGGGGTTTTAAGTTTTCCATTAAAAAGAGTATTGGCGTGGTTTTTACACATAGGAGAAAGCCCAACATCAGGCTAACTCTAGACAACCATCCAATACCTATTCAAAATTCAGCTAGATTTCTTGGACTACTCTTTGATAGTAGATTAAATTGGAAAGACCACATTGGTCAGTTAAAGAATAAATGTCAAAAAGCACTTAATTTATTAAAGTGCATTTCTGGACACAAATGGGGAGCTGATAGAAAGTCTTTACTGATGTTATATAAATCCCTGATTAGGTCTAAAGTAGATTATGGGTCAATCGTGTATGGCTCGGCAACGAGCTCAACTCTGAAAGGTTTGAATGTAGTACAGAATGCGTGTTTACGAGTCTGTCTTGGAGCCCTTATGTGCACTCGCACCGAGCGCCTAGAGGTAGAGTCGGGAGTACCTCCCCTCCGTCTTAGACGCGGCCAGCTTGCGCTGACCTATGCCGCAAAGGTAGCCAGGCAGCCCCAACATCCCAACAGGGATGTTTTGCGCCGGCAGGTAGGGCCCCAGTATCGCGGCGGGAAGCCGCTGGGCAATAGACTCCATGACCTCACAGAAAAAGTCGGTATAGATCTCTCTACCATCGATACCCTGGTTCAATCAAATATAGCACCGTGGGAAACACCCAATTTTTCTACTGTTGTAGACTGGCTACCATCAGCCAAAGCCACGGTGTCGGAGGTGGAGGTACGCCAGAGGTTCAGAGAGATCCTAATTAAACATCTTTCCTTTTTTCATTTATATACCGACGGGTCCAAGACAGACGAGTGTGTGGGAGCGGGTGTATGGTCGACTGAATGTCAGTTGAGATTTCGATTGCCGAATCATACATCGATCTTTCTCGCCGAATTATTTGCAATTGATAAAGCTTTAGATTTTGCCCTATCGACGACCCACGATAGAATAGTCATCTTTTCAGACTCGTTAAGTTCAATTAAAGCCATTAAATCACTAGAAACCACCTATAATGAAATACAGGGTAATATCATTCGTAAAATGCATAGTGCCAATAAATCAATCAAACTGATATGGGTACCTGGACACTCGGGTATCCATGGTAATGAACAGGCTGACAAACTAGCCGGGTCGACTGGCGATCTGGAGCCTGGTATTATCCATACAGATCTCAGGTGTTTTGTCTCTTTTATAAAAGCAAAAATCCATCTCCTGTGGCAGAGTGAGTGGACCGACCTCACAATGCACAACAAAACAAAAGAAAAAATAGAAACGTGGGACACAGCCCACAGAAAATACAGAAGGGAGGAGGTGGTGTTGGCCCGCCTCAGGGTAAACACAACAAGACTTACACACCTCACTCCCTACATAGAAAAAAGATTCCCTCCTCAATGCCAACACTGCAATAGAACTTTATCAATAAACCATATACTTACAACATGCAATCAATACAATAACCAAAGACAAAAAATAAAAAATTACTTACAAATCAAAAATATTGAATTGAATATAAAAAATCTACTTTCTGATAATGAAAAAATAATAAGTAAAGTAATCACTTTTTTAAAGGAGACAAAACTTTATGACCTTTTATAGATTGATAAAATAAAATGGAATCATTGGCTTAATAACCTTGGCCTGTGCCGCTGGTTGATAGCCAATAAATCCAACAAGCAAGCAAGCAAGCTGGATCGAGAAGCAATAAGCTATAAATCTGGTGCCGCTGGAACTACCCTGTCTCAGGGCTTCTAGTCTCGCTAGATATTATTGTTTCTCTGTTCAATAAAGTAAGAGAATAAAGTAAAGTACTGTATTTACAGTTTTTTGTACTTTGCCTGCACCTTCAGTGCTTTATTTTGAAGGTGACACGAGACTACAAGTAGGAGTAGTCAGCCCCCACCCCAGACCCGCAGCTCTCTTCTACCACAGGGTAGCCCTTACGGGCGGACCCCTGGGTAGGGAGGCCCAGTAGTCTGGGGCGTCCTTTGGGCGCAACTTTTCTCTCTCCCTGAATTTTTCTATTCTGTGTGACTTTCCTGAGCCTACAGGAGTCTCCTTGTGAGCTCCTGTATTCGCTTGGGGGGTGGGCACCAACTTACCGTCCCTCGCACTAGGCAGGTTCGGCGGTTGGAAGGTGTCTTACACACAACTCCGATCCCTTAGTTGGTACTGGAGAACGCAACCAGGCTTCCACTAAGGGGGGGTGAGGACGCTTAACGATAAGACTTGTTTTATTTTATCCTCTCTTAGCTATTGGGATTAGGTTGATCCAACAGTTAAGGGAAAAGGTAGTCCCCTCAGGACAACGGGCTTTGGCCCAGGGTTCGGACTTGGTCCGATACCCAGTATGATTGACTCCCCGGCTACCCTTCCTCCTCCCCAAGGAGGAGGGGCGACTCAGAACTCCTCTAAGACCACTAAGACTAATAATGGAACCCCGATCAATGACCGACCCAGACGACACATTGATATCCCTCCCCAGAACGCAAGGTGCGTGAACATCCGATGCATGAATGAAAATCAATCCTTGCAGAATGTCAACCCCTTTATCATCAAGAAGGTCCTTGATGGTCAAGCGGAAGGCAGTTTTGATTTTGTCCGAAAATTGCGAGATGGTAGCCTCCTTGTGAAAGTGCAATTTAAGTCTCAGATTAAAGATTTACTTAAACTGACGCAGATTCATGACATTACAGTAAAAGTAACTATTCCTGTTGGCCCAAATACCTGTAAGGGAGTAATCTTTCACAGGGATTTGAGGACAATGGAAGAAAGCGAAATTCTTGATGCCATGAATGACCAAAACGTTGTAGACGTAAATTGCATGACCAAGAAAGATGGGAATGCGCGAACAAAGACCGGATTGTGTTTCTTGACCTTTGCTTCAAATAAAATTCCAAGTACTGTCAAAATCGGATATGAGATTGTTCAAGTACGACCTTACATTCAAAAGCCAATGCGGTGTAATAGATGCCAAAGATTTGGACACACCTCATTAAGATGCAATGATAAGGATACTAACAAATTCACTTGCGGTAAATGTACTGGAGAACACGATACCACTGAATGCACGGAAAAGACACTCAAGTGTGCTAACTGTGGAGGTCCCCATCAGTCAGGCTCTGCTGAATGCAGTAGCCTGAAGAAGGAGACTGAGACATTAGCATACATGAGAGAACACGATGTTAGCTACCGTGAGGCCAAGAAGAAAGTGGAAGGTTTGACAAGCAAACCCAATACTTCTTACGCCTCAGCAGTAACTAACACTGTTTCCAGTGCAAGCAGTGTTAATCAGCAGCTCGCAGTTAAGGACCAGGAAATTGCAGAATTGAAAGAAACGGTAAAGGACTTAATGAATCAAATTAAAGAATTGAATAAGACAATTAAAGAAATTGCTGAATCAACCCAGCAAAAACAGCATCTTAAGGAGGTCGATACCAAATCACAATCCGGATCGCACCTTCTAGTCCAGACGACCCCCACTAGAACTTCGTCTGGTGGTAGTTCTGCTCGTAAGAGCAGATCATCCTCCGCCGGGCGTCTCTCTGGTGGAGGGGAGCAGGCCATGGAGACTACTGTCTCCAAAAATTCCCGAGAGAGGCCCTCGGGAAGCGAGGGAGAGGAGGAGGCGCCTCCCTCCCAAAAAAAGAAAATAAAAACCACCGGACAAGGCACTTCCAAACCCCATAAAACGTAATCCACGCGTATACCATTATACAATGGAACTGTCGAAGTCTTAGATCAAAGTTAAACTCTCTTAGATTATTAGCCTCGTCCTATGCTCCCGATATTATCGTACTACAAGAAAGCCATTTAAACGACCAAGTCTCTGACGAGGTCGTATCGCTAAGAAACTACCATCTTTGTAGAAAAGACCGAGAGGGAAGGGGTGGAGGCGGAGTCGCCATGTACATCCACCAGAATCTCCCTTTCATTGAAGTGACGATTAATTCTACTTTGGAACACGTCGCATGCAAAGTAAAATTCAATAACACGTATCTGACTACATGCTCAGCTTACTGTCCACCTGATAAAAGGTTAATCTATGATGAGCTTTTTGCTATTCAGGACAGTCTGCCAAACAATAAATTAATTCTAGGTGATTTCAATGCTCGTCATACATCTTGGGGTTCCCTGCAGGTGAATGGTAGAGGTGAGCAAGTAGTTAAGTTGATCAACGACTCTGATCTGGTTCTTCTAAATGATGGTAGTCCAACGCGAATAGACGATAATACCGGTAATTTGAGCTTTATTGACCTATCACTGGTTTCCTCAACACTAGCAGCCAAGTGCCTGTGGCACACCATTGACGACTCGTTGGGAAGCGATCACCTTCCTATTTGTATTCAATATTCATGCGACACCACGAGGACGCCTTCAGCACCCAAATTTAACGTAAAAAGACCAGATTGGGTCGCCTTCACAAGGAGCGTCAAGCTCGAAGTTGTTGGAGAAACCATTGATGATAAAGTAAACAATGTTCAAAATTGTATTATAAATGCAGCAATGGCAACCATACCTAAGACTTCGACAGATAGCGTTAAGCATAGAGTTCCATGGTGGACACCAGATTGCCGCAGGGCGCTATGTGAACGAAATAGGGCCTACAGGCTTTTCCATAATAATATTACCAACGAGAACTTTCGCAAATACAAACAAGCGAGAGCTAGGGCTCGTAGAACAATTAGACAAGCCAAAAGAGACTCCTGGCGAAGCTTTATCTCTACGATTAACAGCAACACAAAGTTATCAGAGGTTTGGTCCACAGTGAATAGAATCAATAGAAAAAAATCATCAACTAAAATCAGAAACATTATTCATGAGGGAATTAATTATACATTGCTAACACAATCGCCAGGCAGTTCTCTTATACAAGCAGCTCGGAAAATTACAACCCTGCATTCCTGACCACCAAGGAAGCAGCCGAGCTGCAACCAATTCACTTTGCCACAGGAGATAATTTTGATTACAATAAAGATCTAACTATGAATTCCAATTTCTTGGTCTACTTTTTGATAGTAGATTAAATTCCAATTTAATCTACTATCAAAAAGTAGACCAAGAAATCTAGCTGAATTTTGAATAGGTATTGGATGGTTGTCTAGAGTTAGCCTGATGTTGGGCTTTCTCCTATGTGTAAAAACCACGCCAATACTCTTTCTTATGGAAAACTTAAAACCCCACTGGAGGCCCCAGTTATGAATCATATCCAGTGCCAATTGGACTGATTTGCCGAGAACTCTGCATTATTGCTGGAGTGCCATAATGCACAATCATCGGCGTACAGTGAGTATTTAAGATTCCGAGGAGGAGATGGTAAAATGTCATTTATTATACATAAAAATAATGTGGGAGACAAGACACTTCCTTGTGGGACCCCGTTTGCCTGGACAAAAATGTCCGAGAAAGTGACGTTGTCAGAAAATAATTTGACAGAAAAC
The DNA here is from genome assembly GCF_977035675.1 of Penaeus japonicus. Classification (NCBI taxonomy): domain Eukaryota; kingdom Metazoa; phylum Arthropoda; class Malacostraca; order Decapoda; family Penaeidae; genus Penaeus; species Penaeus japonicus. The sequence continues at coordinate 17,505,907 of NW_028234421.1, read as the reverse complement.
GTTCTGTCAGAAATGAAATTTTGGATAAAACAAGGCAAGTTTCCACGTAATCCGAAAGCATAAAGTTTTCTGAGTAGGCCATGTCGCCAAGTCATGTCGTAGGCTTTTTCTATGTCTAAAAATACTGATATCAAAAAATGCTTTTTGGCAAATGCCTCACGAATATGACTTTCCAGTTTTACTAGCTGATCGAGAGTTTGGCGTCACTTTCGGAAGCCGCACTGCTCGTCAACTAGTAAATTTCTGGTATTTAAAAAATGCAATAGCCTACTATTAACAATTCTTTCCATGACCTTGCATAAGCAACTTGTAAACGCAATTGGGTGGTAAGAGATGGCGGATCTGGGATTTCCCCCTCCTTTTAATATGGGAATGATGTGGGCGAAGTGCCATGAATTTGGAAAAGTCTGGCTTTTCCAAATATCATTGTACACTTCTAGCAACTTAATCATGTCATCATGATTAAGATGCTTTATCATCTCATATCGAATCTCATCGGGGCCTGGGGATGTTCCTCTACAGGCTTCTAGGGCTCGGACAAGCTCATTCATAGTTAGATCTTTATTGTAATCAAAATTATCTCCTGTGGCAAAGTGAATTGGTTGCAGCTCGGCTGCTTCCTTGGTGGTCAGGAATGCAGGGTTGTAGTTTTCCGAGCTGCTTGTATAAGAGAACTGCCTGGCGATTGTGTTAGCAATGTCTCTAGGTTCATCATAATTTCTTCCCTCATGAATGATGTTTCTTATTTTAGTTGATGTTCTTTTTCTATTAATTCTATTGACTGTGGACCAAACCTCTGAAATTTTAGTATTGCTATTTATCGTAGAGACAAAGCTTCGCCAGGAGTCTCTTTTGGCTTGTCTGATTGTTCTACGAGCCCTAGCTCTCGCTTGTTTGTATTTGCGAAAGTTCTCGTTGGTAATATTATTATGGAAAAGCCTGTAGGCCCTATTTCGTTCACATAGCGCCCTGCGGCAATCTGGTGTCCACCATGGAACTCTATGCTTAACGCTATCTGTCGAAGTCTTAGGTATGGTTGCCATTGCTGCATTTATAATACAATTTTGAACATTGTTTACTTTATCATCAATGGTTTCTCCAACAACTTCGAGTTTGACGCTCCTTGTGAAGGCGACCCAATCTGGTCTTTTTACGTTAAATTTGGGTGCTGAAGGCGTCCTCGTGGTGTCGCATGAATATTGAATACAAATAGGAAGGTGATCGCTTCCCAACGAGTCGTCAATGGTGTGCCACAGGCACTTGGCTGCTAGTATTGAGGAAACCAGTGATAGGTCAATAAAGCTCAAATTACCGGTATTATCGTCTATTCGCGTTGGACTACCATCATTTAGAAGAACCAGATCAGAGTCGTTGATCAACTTAACTACTTGCTCACCTCTACCATTCACCCGCAGGGAACCCCATGATGTATGACGAGCATTGAAATCTCCTAGAATTAATTTATTGTTTGGCAGACTGTCCTGAATAGCAAAAAGCTCATCATATATTAACCTTTTATCAGGTGGGCAGTAAGCTGAGCATATAGTCAGATACGTGTTATTGAATTTTACTTTGCATGCGACGTGTTCCAAAGTAGAATTAATCGTCACTTCAATGAAAGGGAGATTCTGGTGGATGTACATGGCGACTCCGCCTCCACCCCTTCCCTCTCGGTCTTTTCTACAAAGATGGTAGTTTCTTAGCGATACGACCTCGTCAGAGACTTGGTCGTTTAAATGGCTTTCTTGTAGTACGATAATATCGGGAGCATAGGACGAGGCTAATAATCTAAGAGAGTTTAACTTTGATCTAAGACTTCGACAGTTCCATTGTATAATGGTATACGCGTGGATTACGTTTTATGGGGTTTGGAAGTGCCTTGTCCGGTGGTTTTTATTTTCTTTTTTTGGGAGGGAGGCGCCTCCTCCTCTCCCTCGCTTCCCGAGGGCCTCTCTCGGGAATTTTTGGAGACAGTAGTCTCCATGGCCTGCTCCCCTCCACCAGAGAGACGCCCGGCGGAGGATGATCTGCTCTTACGAGCAGAACTACCACCAGACGAAGTTCTGGTAGGGGTCGCCTGGACTAGAAGGTGCGATCCGGATTGTGATTTGGTATCGACCTCCTTAAGATGCTGTTTTTGCTGGGTTGATTCAGCAATTTCTTTAATTGTCTTATTCAATTCTTTAATCTGATTCATCAAGTCCTTTACTGTTTCTTTCAAATTGGAAATTTCCTTGTCTTTAACTGCGAGCTGCTGACTAACACTGCTTGCACTGGAAACATTGTTAGTTACTGCTGAGGCGTAAGAAGTATTGGGTTTGCTTGTCAAACCTTCCACTTTCTTTTTGGCCTCACGGTAGCTAACTTCGTGCTCTCTCATGTATGCTAATGTCTCAGTCTCCTTCTTCAGGCTACTGCAATCAGCAGAGCCTGACTGATGGGGACCTCCACAGTTAGCACACTTGAGTGTCTTTTCCGTGCATTCAGTGGTATCGTGATCTCCAGTACATTTACCGCAAGTGAATTTGTTACTGTCCTTATCCATGCATCTTAATGAGGTGTGTCCAAATTTTTGGCATCTATTACACCGCATTGGCTTTTGAATATAAGGTCTTACTTGAACAATCTCATATCCGATTTTAACTGTACTAGGAATTTTTGGTGAAGAAAAAGTCAAGAAACACAATCCGGTCTTTGTTCGCACATTCCCATCTTTCTTTGACATACAATTTACGTCTACTACGCTCTGGTCTTTCATGGCCTCAAGAATTTCACTTTCTTCCATTGTCCTCAAATCCCTGTGAAAGATTACTCCCTTACAGGTATTTGGGCCAACAGGAATAGTTACTTTTACGCTGAGGTCATGAATTTGCGTCAGTTTAAGCAAATCCTTAATCTGAGATTTAAATTGTACTTTAACAAGGAGGCTGCCATCTCGCAATTTTCGGACAAAATCAAACCCGCCTTCCACTTGACCATCAAGGACCTTCTTGATGATAAAGGGGTTGACATTCTGCAGGGATTGATTTTCTTTCACGCATCGTATGTTCAAGCACCTTGCATTCTCTGGAGGGATATCAATGTGTCGTCTGGGTCGGTCATTGGTCGGGGTTCCATTACTGGTCAAAGTGGTCTTAGAAAGGGTCTGAGTCGCCCCTCCTCCTTGGGGAGGAGGAAGGGTAGCCGGGGAATCAATCATACTGGGTGTCGGACCAGGTCCGAACCCTGGGCCAAAGCCCGTTGTCCTGAGGGGACTACCTTTTCCCTTAACTGTTGGATCAACCTAATCCCAATAGCTAAGAGAGGATAAAATAAAACAAGTCTTTCAGTTAATCGTCCTCACCCCCCCTTAGTGGAAGCCTGGTTGCGTTCTCCAGTACCAACTAAGGGATCGGAGTTGTGTGTAAGGCACCTTCCTACCGCCGAACCTGCCTAGTGCGAGGGACGGTAAGTTAATGCCCACCCCACAAGCGAATACAGGAGCTCACAAGGAGACTCCCGTAGGCTCAGGAAAGTCACACAGAAGAATGGAAAAATTCAGGAGGAGAGAAAAGTTGCGCCCAAAGGACGCCCCAGACTACTGGGCCTCCCTACCCAGGGGTCAGCCCGTAAGGGCTACCCTGTGGTAGAAGAGAGCTGCGGGTCTGGGGTGGGGGCTGACTACTCCTACTTGTAGTCTCGTGTCACCTTCAAAATAAAGCACTGAAGGTGCAGGCAAAGCAGAGAAAACTGTAAGTACAGTACTTTACTTTATTCTTTTTACTTTAATGAACAGAGAAACAATAAAATCTAGCGAGACTAGAAGCCCTGAGACAGGGTAGTTCAAGTGGCACCAGATTGTAGCTTATTTCTTCTGTGTTTTTATTCAGTGTGAGGCATCAAGAGTCTCATACACGAGTGTGCTGCTGGAAGCCCACGTGGCAGCTCTTATATACAGAGCTTTCGAGTTATCTTAAAATACTACGTAAAAGTAAATAAACACGTAAAATAACTAAAAATGAAATATTGTTCTTAAAATGGAATTAGTGAAAAATAAAAATGACTTAAAACGCAGAGGTAAAAGAATTAACGTAAATAAAAACAAACCCGAATGTAAACAAAAGAATGTCGGGAATAAAATACGCTATAAAGGCGTAAAAGCTCTTAAAACAGAAAAACTAAGTAAAAATGCAAAACCGATTAAACGTCTAAAGATGCTGCTGCTTAAGAAAAAACCTCCCGACCTTCTCTATGCAATAAAATCTCGAATGTTCTGTGTACAAAAGATTACGTATTGCAGTGTCATCAACACAAATATATATCCTAGCATTTGAAATGAAAACTCCTTACATCCTAAAAACATTGATAAACATTTAAAAGGTGACGATGCGGCGCGACAACGCGATTTACGTCGTAGAAGAGCAGATAGAAGTGCAGCGAATGATTCTGGTGGCATCTGGCAACTGCAACTAATGTTTATATTCATCTTTTCAGGCCAGGGGATGCTGGAATGGCCTGATATCGTTCCAGGTTGATAAGGCATCCACTTGTCATGCTGCTACGTCGACCCGGAAGCAGCGAGATGATGGAGCGGCGCCAGAGTCGTATCTAACGTCACTCGATGTCGCCAAAGGGGTTGCCAGGGGTCACTGGTGTTTCAATATTGCTTCCTCGCTCAAGATACGTTCCTGCAAAGTAATGGCGTTCAATTTCAATCTTAATTGAGGCAGGGCGCACCTTTATGTAACGTAATCGAGGGCGACCGCGACATATACGACCCTGAAAATAACCAAAAATGCTTAAAATACACGTTTGAGCCACTCTGATAATGAAATGGATTATAGTGAAATGCGCTTATTTTCGTTATATTAAAGGATTTAACAATTCAGAGAAAAAAAAGCACTAAAAAAAAAAAATGACCGTATTATATACGACCCTGAAAATAGCCAAAAGTGCTTAAAATACACGTTTGAGTCATTCTGATAATGAAACGGATTATAGTTAAATGCGCTGATTGTCGTTATATTAAAGTATTTAGCAATTGAGAGAAAAAAGATGGACTCAAAAAAAAGAAAAAAAATATATACGACCCTGAAAATAACCAAAAATGCTTAAAATACACGTTTGAGCCACTCTGATAATGAAATGGATTATAGTGAAATGAGCTGATTTTCGTTATATTAAAGGATTTAGCAATTGAGAGAAAAAAGGTGCACTAAAAAAAATGACAGAATATATACAACACTGAAAAGAGCAAAAAAGGCTTAAAATAAACGTTGGGCCATTCTGATAATGAAACGGATTAAAGTTAAATGCGCTGATTGTCGTTATATTAAAGGATTTAACAATTTAGAGAAAAAGGTGCACAAAAAAATGACACTAATATATAGGACCATGAAAATAACCAAAAATGATTAAAATACACTTTTGAGCCATTCTGATAATGAAATTGATTATAGTTAAATGCGCTGATTTTTGTTATATTAAAGGAATTAGGAATTGAGAGAAAAAAGGTGCACTAAAAAAATGACAGTAATATTTTCGACACTGAAAATAGCAAAAAATGCTTAAAATACACGTTTGAGCCATTCTGATAATGAAACAGATCATTATTAAAATGCGCTGATTTTCGTTATATATAAGGGTTTAGCAATTAACAGAAAAAAGATGCACTAAAAAAAAAAAAAAAATGACAGTAATATATACGACCCTGAAAATAGCCAAAAATGCTTAATATACACGTTTGTCCCATTTTGATAATAAAAGGGATTATAGTTAAATGCGCTGATTTGCGTTATATTACAGGATTTAGCAATTGAGAGAAAAAAGGTGCACTAAAAAAAAATTACAGTAATATATATGGCCCTGAAAATAGCCTAAAATGCTTAAAATACAGGTCTGGGTCATTCTGATAATTAAAGGATTTAGCAATTGAGAGAAAAAAGGTGCACGAAAAAAAAATGGCAGTAATATATACGACACTGAAAATAGCCAAAAATGCTTAAAATAGACGTTTGAGCCATTCTGATAATGAAACGGATTAAAGTTAAATGCGCTGATTTTCGTTATATTACAGGATTTAGCAATTGAGAGAAAAAAGGTGCACTAAAAAAAAAAATGACAGTAATATATACGACCCTGAAAATAGCCAAAAATGCTTAAAGTACACGTTTGAGCCATTCTGATAATGAAACGGATTATAGTTAAATGCGCTGATTTTCGTTATATTAAAGGATTTAGAAATTGAGAGAAAAAAGGTGCTCTAAAAAAATAACAGTAATATATACGACCCTGAAAAGAGCCAAAAAGGCCTAAAATACACGTTTGACCCATTTTGATAATGAAACAGATTAAAGTTAAATGCGCTGATTTTCGTTATATTAAAGGATTTAGCAACTGAGAGAAAAAACGTTCATTAAAAAAAATGACAGTAATATATACGACCCTGAAAATAGCCAAAAATACTTAAAATACACGTTTGAGCAATTCTTATATTGAAACGGATTATAGTTTAATGCGCTGATTTTCGTTATATTAAAGGATTTAACAATTAAGAGAAAAAAAGGTGCGCTAAAAAAGAAAAAATGATATTAATATATACGACCCTGAAAATAACCAAAAATCCTTAAAATACACGTTTGAGCCATTCTGATAAAAAAAAAATGATATTAATATATACGACCCTGAAAATAACCAAAAATCCTTAAAATACACGTTTGAGCCATTCTGATAATGAAACGGACTATAGTTAAATGCGCTGATTTTCGTTATATAAAAGGATTTAGCAATTGAGAAAAAATAGGTGCACTAAAAAAAATGACAGTAATATATACGACCCTGAAAATAGCCAAAAGTGCTTAAAATACACGTTTGAGCAATTCTCATATTGAAACAGATTATAGTTAAATGCGCTGTTTTTCGTTATATTAAAGGATTTAACAATTCAGAGAAAAAAGAAGCACTAAAAAAAAATGACAGTATTATATACGATCCTGAAAATAGCCAAAATTGCTTAAAATACACGTTTGAGTCATTCTGATAATGAAACGGATTATAGTTAAATGCGCTGATTGTCGTTATATTAAAGTATTTAGCAATTGAGAGAAAAAAGAATGACTCAAAAAAAAAAAAAAAATGACAGTAATATATACGACCCTGAAAATAACCAAAAATGCTTAAAATACACGTTTGAGCCACTCTGATAATGAAATGGTTTATAGTGAATGTCGCGGTCGACGGCGCCGTCCATGCGCAATCTCCCTCGATTACGTTACATAAAGGTGCGCCCTGCCTCAATTAAGATTGAAATTGAACGCAGGCTCAATGATGCAAATGACTTAAATAACAGGAAATAATGCGAATATCAGCAAAATGCAGCGCCCTCTTGCATTTTTCCCCTAATTATTGCGAAATATGCAACGTAAAAAAAGAAAAAAGAATAAATGATGAAAATGCCTAGAAAGTGATAGAATTACGCTACTCTGGCTAAAATCGCAGTGTTTTGCGAAAAAACACAGGAAATAATCAGCAAACTGCAGCGCCCTCTACCATTTCCCTTAATTATTGCGAAATATGCAATACCTTCCATAGCAATAGGCTCAATGCCTAGAAAGTGATAGAATTACGCTACTCTGGCTAAAATCGCAGTGTTTTGCGAAAAACACAGGAAATAATCAGCAAACTGCAGCGCCCTCTACCATTTCCCTTAATTATTGCGAAATATGCAATACCTTGCATAGCAATAGGCTCAATGATGCAAATGACTTAATGCGAATATCAGCAAAATGCAGCGCCCTCTTGCATTTTTCCCTTAATTATTGCGAAATATGCAACGTAAAAAAAGAAAAAAGAATAAATGATGAAAATGCATAAAAAGTGATAGAATTACGCTACTCTGGCTAAAATCGCAGTGTTTTGCGAAAAAACACAGGAAATAATCAGCAAACTGCAGCGCCCTCTACCATTTCCCTTAATTATTGCGAAATATGCAATACCTTGCATAGCAATAGGCTCAATGATGCAAATGACTTAAATAACAGGAAATAATGCGAATATCAGCAAAATGCAGCGCCCTCTTGCATTTTTCCCTTAATTATTGCGAAATATGCAACGTAAAAAAAGAAAAAAGAATAAATGACGAAAATGCCTAAAAAGTGATAGAATTACGCTACTCTGGCTAAAATCGCAGTGTTTTGCGAAAAAACACAGGAAATAATCAGCAAACTGCAGTGCCCTCTACCATTTCCCTTAATTATTGCGAAATATGCAATACCTTGCATAGCAATAGGCTCAATGCCTAGAAAGTGATAGAATTACGCTACTCTGGCTAAAATCGCAGTGTTTTGCGAAAAAACACAGGAAATAATCAGCAAACTGCAGCGCCCTCTACCATTTCCCTTAATTATTGCGAAATATGCAATACCTTGCATAGCAATAGGCTCAATGATGCAAATGACTTAAATAATGCGAATATCAGCAAAATGCAGCGCCCTCTTGCATTTTTCCCTTAATTATTGCGAAATATGCAACGTAAAAAAAAAGAATAAGTGAAGAAAATGCCTAGAAAGTGATAGAAGCCTAGAAACTGATAGAATTACGCTACTCTGGCTAAAATCGCAGTGTTTTGCGAAAAAAACACAGGAAATAATCAGCAAATGCAGCGCCCTCTACCATTTTTCTCTATTATTGCGAAATATGCAATAAAAGCAAAGCAATAAATGATGATATGCCTAGAAAGTGATAGAATTACGCTACTCTGGCTAAAATCGCAGTGTTTTGCGAAAAAACACAGGAAATAATCAGCAAACTGCAGCGCCCTCTACCCTTTCCCTTAATTATTGCGAAATATGCAATACCTTGCATAGCAATAGGCTCAATGATGCAAATGACTTAAATAACAGGAAATAATGCGAATATCAGCAAAATGCAGCGCCCTCTTGCATTTTTCCCTTAATTATTGCGAAATATGCAACGTAAAAAAAGAAAAAAGAATAAATGATGAAAATGCCTAGAAGTGATAGAATTACGCTACTCTGGCTAAAATCGCAGTGTTTTGCGAAAAAACACAGGAAATAATCAGCAAACTGCAGCGCCCTCTACCATTTCCCTTAATTATTGCGAAATATGCAATACCTTGCATAGCAATAGGCTCAATGATGCAAATGACTTAAATAACAGGAAATAATGCGAATATCAGCAAAATGCAGCGCCCTCTTGCATTTTTCCCTTAATTATTGCGAAATATGCAACGTAAAAAAAGAAAAAAGAATAAATGATGAAAATGCCTAGAAACTGATAGAATTACGCTACTCTGGCTAAAATCGCAGTGTTTTGCGAAAAAACACAGGAAATAATCTCTGGCTAAAATCGCAGTGTTTTGCGAAAAAACACAGGAAATAATCAGCAAACTGCAGCGCCCTCTACCATTTCCCTTAATTATTGCGAAATATGCAATACCTTGCATAGCAATAGGCTCAATGATGCAAATGACTTAAATAACAGGAAATAATGCGAATATCAGCAAAATGCAGCGCCCTCTTGCATTTTTCCCTTAATTATTGCGAAATATGCAACGTAAAAAAGAAAAAAGAATAAATGATGAAAATGCCTAGAAAGTGATAGAATTACGCTACTCTGGCTAAAATCGCAGTGTTTTGCGAAAAAACACAGGAAATAATCAGCAAACTGCAGCGCCCTCTACCATTTCCCTTAATTATTGCGAAATATGCAATACCTTGCATAGCAATAGGCTCAATGATGCAAATGACTTAAATAACAGGAAATAATGCGAATATCAGCAAAATGCAGCGCCCTCTTGCATTTTTCCCTTAATTATTGCGAAATATGCAACGTAAAAAAAGAAAAAAGAATAAATGATGAAAATGCCTAGAAAGTGATAGAATTACGCTACTCTGGCTAAAATCGCAGTGTTTTGCGAAAAAACACAGGAAATAATCAGCAAACTGCAGCGCCCTCTACCATTTCCCTTAATTATTGCGAAATATGCAATACCTTGCATAGCAATAGGCTCAATGATGCAAATGACTTAAATAACAGGAAATAATGCGAATATCAGCAAAATGCAGCGCCCTCTTGCATTTTTCCCTTAATTATTGCGAAATATGCAACGTAAAAAAAGAAAAAAGAATAAATGATGAAAATGCCTAGAAAGTGATAGAATTACGCTACTCTGGCTAAAATCGCAGTGTTTTGCGAAAAAAACACAGGAAATAATCAGCAAACTGCAGCGCCCTCTACCATTTCCCTTAATTATTGCGAAATATGCAATACCTTGCATAGCAATAGGCTCAATGATGCAAATGACTTAAATAACAGGAAATAATGCGAATATCAGCAAAATGCAGCGCCCTCTTGCATTTTTCCTTAATTATTGCGAAATATGCAACGTAAAAAAAGAAAAAGAATAAATGATGAAAATGCCTAGAAAGTGATAGAATTACGCTACTCTGGCTAAAATCGCAGTGTTTTGCGAAAAAACACAGGAAATAATCAGCAAACTGCAGCGCCCTCTACCATTTCCCTTAATTATTGCGAAATATGCAATACCTTGCATAGCAATAGGCTCAATGATGCAAATGACTTAAATAACAGGAAATAATGCGAATATCAGCAAAATGCAGCGCCCTCTTGCATTTTTCCCTTAATTATTGCGAAATATGCAACGTAAAAAAAGAAAAAAGAATAAATGATGAAAATGCCTAGAAAGTGATAGAATTACGCTACTCTGGCTAAAATCGCAGTGTTTTGCGAAAAAACACAGGAAATAATCAGCAAACTGCAGCGCCCTCTACCATTTCCCTTAATTATTGCGAAATATGCAATACCTTGCATAGCAATAGGCTCAATGATGCAAATGACTTAAATAACAGGAAATAATGCGAATATCAGCAAAATGCAGCGCCCTCTTGCATTTTCCCTTAATTATTGCGAAATATGCAACGTAAAAAAGAAAAAAGAATAAATGATGAAAATGCCTAGAAAGTGATAGAATTACGCTACTCTGGCTAAAATCGCAGTGTTTTGCGAAAAAACACAGGAAATAATCAGCAAACTGCAGCGCCCTCTACCATTTCCCTTAATTATTGCGAAATATGCAATACCTTGCATAGCAATAGGCTCAATGATGCAAATGACTTAAATAACAGGAAATAATGCGAATATCAGCAAAATGCAGCGCCCTCTTGCATTTTTCCCTTAATTATTGCGAAATATGCAACGTAAAAAAAGAAAAAAGAATAAATGATGAAAATGCCTAGAAAGTGATAGAATTACGCTACTCTGGCTAAAATCGCAGTGTTTTGCGAAAAAACACAGGAAATAATCAGCAAACTGCAGCGCCCTCTACCATTTCCCTTAATTATTGCGAAATATGCAATACCTTGCATAGCAATAGGCTCAATGATGCAAATGACTTAAATAACAGGAAATAATGCGAATATCAGCAAAATGCAGCGCCCCTCTTGCATTTTTCCCTTAATTATTGCGAAATATGCAACGTAAAAAAAGAAAAAAGAATAAATGATGAAAATGCCTAGAAAGTGATAGAATTACGCTACTCTGGCTAAAATCGCAGTGTTTTGCGAAAAAACACAGGAAATAATCAGCAAACTGCAGCGCCCTCTACCATTTCCCTTAATTATTGCGAAATATGCAATACCTTGCATAGCAATAGGCTCAATGATGCAAATGAATTAATGCGAATATCAGCAAAATGCAGCGCCCTCTTGCATTTTCCCTTAATTATTGCGAAATATGCAACGTAAAAAAAGAAAAAGAATAAATGATGAAAATGCCTAGAAAGTGATAGAATTACGCTACTCTGGCTAAAATCGCAGTGTTTTGGCAAAAAAACACAGGAAATAATCAGCAAACTGCAGCGCCCTCTACCATTTCCTTAATTATTGCGAAATATGCAATACCTTGCATAGCAATAGGCTCAATGATGCAAATGACTTAAATAACAGGAAATAATGCGAATATCAGCAAAATGCAGCGCCCTCTTGCATTTTTCCCTTAATTATTGCGAAATATGCAACGTAAAAAAAGAAAAAAAGAATAAATGATGAAAATGCCTAGAAAGTGATAGAATTACGCTACTCTGGCTAAAATCGCAGTGTTTTGCGAAAAAAACACAGGAAATAATCAGCAAACTGCAGCGCCCTCTACCATTTCCCTTAATTATTGCGAAATATGCAATACCTTGCATAGCAATAGGCTCAATGATGCAAATGACTTAAATAACAGGAAATAATGCGAATATCAGCAAAATGCAGCGCCCTCTTGCATTTTTCCCTTAATTATTGCGAAATATGCAACGTAAAAAAAGAAAAAAGAATAAATGATGAAAATGCCTAGAAAGTGATAGAATTACGCTACTCTGGCTAAAATCGCAGTGTTTTGCGAAAAACACAGGAAATAATCAGCAAACTGCAGCGCCCTCTACCATTTCCCTTAATTATTGCGAAATATGCAATACCTTGCATAGCAATAGGCTCAATGATGCAAATGACTTAAATAACAGGAAATAATGCGAATATCAGCAAAATGCAGCGCCCTCTTGCATTTTTCCCTTAATTATTGCGAAATATGCAACGTAAAAAAAGAAAAAAGAATAAATGATGAAAATGCCTAGAAAGTGATAGAATTACGCTACTCTGGCTAAAATCGCAGTGTTTTGCGAAAAAACACAGGAAATAATCAGCAAACTGCAGCGCCCTCTACCATTTCCCTTAATTATTGCGAAATATGCAATACCTTGCATAGCAATAGGCTCAATGATGCAAATGACTTAAATAACAGGAAATAATGCGAATATCAGCAAAATGCAGCGCCCTCTTGCATTTTTCCCTTAATTATTGCGAAATATGCAACGTAAAAAAAAAAAAGAATAAATGATGAAAATGCCTAGAAAGTGATAGAATTACGCTACTCTGGCTAAAATCGCAGTGTTTTGCGAAAAAAACACAGGAAATAATCAGCAAACTGCAGCGCCCTCTACCATTTCCCTTAATTATTGCGAAATATGCAATACCTTGCATAGCAATAGGCTCAATGATGCAAATGACTTAAATAACAGGAAATAATGCGAATATCAGCAAAATGCAGCGCCCTCTTGCATTTTTCCCTTAATTATTGCGAAATATGCAACGTAAAAAAAGAAAAAAGAATAAATGATGAAAATGCCTAGAAAGTGATAGAATTACGCTACTCTGGCTAAAATCGCAGTGTTTTGCGAAAAAAATCACAGGAAATAATCAGCAAACTGCAGCGCCCTCTACCATTTCCCTTAATTATTGCGAAATATGCAATACCTTGCATAGCAATAGGCTCAATGATGCAAATGACTTAAATAACAGGAAATAATGCGAATATCAGCAAAATGCAGCGCCCTCTTGCATTTTTCCCTTAATTATTGCGAAATATGCAACGTAAAAAAAGAAAAAAGAATAAATGATGAAAATGCCTAGAAAGTGATAGAATTACGCTACTCTGGCTAAAATCGCAGTGTTTTGCGAAAAAAACACAGGAAATAATCAGCAAACTGCAGCGCCCTCTACCATTTCCCTTAATTATTGCGAAATATGCAATACCTTGCATAGCAATAGGCTCAATGATGCAAATGACTTAAATAACAGGAAATAATGCGAATATCAGCAAAATGCAGCGCCCTCTTGCATTTTTCCCTTAATTATTGCGAAATATGCAACGTAAAAAAAGAAAAAAGAATAAATGATGAAAATGCCTAGAAAGTGATAGAATTACGCTACTCTGGCTAAAATCGCAGTGTTTTGCGAAAAAAAACACAGGAAATAATCAGCAAACTGCAGCGCCCTCTACCATTTCCCTTAATTATTGCGAAATATGCAATACCTTGCATAGCAATAGGCTCAATGATGCAAATGACTTAAATAACAGGAAATAATGCGAATATCAGCAAAATGCAGCGCCCTCTTGCATTTTTCCCTTAATTATTGCGAAATATGCAACGTAAAAAAAGAAAAAAGAATAAATGATGAAAATGCCTAGAAAGTGATAGAATTACGCTACTCTGGCTAAAATCGCAGTGTTTTGCGAAAAAACACAGGAAATAATCAGCAAACTGCAGCGCCCTCTACCATCTCCTTAATTATTGCGAAATATGCAATACCTTGCATAGCAATAGGCTCAATGATGCAAATGACTTAAATAACAGGAAATAATGCGAATATCAGCAAAATGCAGCGCCTCTTGCATTTTTCCCTTAATTATTGCGAAATATGCAACGTAAAAAAAGAAAAAAGAATAAATGATGAAAATGCCTAGAAAGTGATAGAATTACGCTACTCTGGCTAAAATCGCAGTGTTTTGCGAAAAAAAACACAGAAAATAATCAGCAAACTGCAGCGCCCTCTACCATTTCCCTTAATTAATAAATGCAGCGCCCTCTACTGCAGCGCTACCATTTCCCTTAATTATTGCGAAATATGCAATACCTTGCATAGCAATAGGCTCAATGATGCAAATGACTTAAATAACAGGAAATAATGCGAATATCAGCAAAATGCAGCGCCCTCTTGCATTTTTCCTTAATTATTGCGAAATATGCAACGTAAAAAAAGAAAAAAAAATGATGAAAATGCCTAGAAAGTGATAGAATTACGCTACTCTGGCTAAAATCGCAGTGTTTTGCGAAAAAACACAGGAAATAATCAGCAAACTGCAGCGCCCTCTACCATTTCCCTTAATTATTGCGAAATATGCAATACCTTGCATAGCAATAGGCTCAATGATGCAAATGACTTAAATAACAGGAAATAATGCGAATATCAGCAAAATGCAGCGCCCTCTTGCATTTTTCCCTTAATTATTGCGAAATATGCAACGTAAAAAAAGAAAAAAGAATAAATGATGAAAATGCCTAGAAAGTGATAGAATTACGCTACTCTGGCTAAAATCGCAGTGTTTTGCGAAAAAACACAGGAAATAATCAGCAAACTGCAGCGCCCTCTACCATTTCCCTTAATTATTGCGAAATATGCAATACCTTGCATAGCAATAGGCTCAATGATGCAAATGACTTAAATAACAGGAAATAATGCGAATATCAGCAAAATGCAGCGCCCTCTTGCATTTTTCCCTTAATTATTGCGAAATATGCAACGTAAAAAAAGAAAAAAGATCGCAGTTTTGCGAAAAAACAGGAAATAATCAGCAAACTGCAGCGCCCTCTACCATTTCCCTTAATTATGATGAAAATGCCTAGAAAGTGATAGAATTACGCTACTCTGGCTAAAATCGCAGTGTTTTGCGAAAAAACACAGGAAATAATCAGCAAACTGCAGCGCCCTCTACCATTTCCCTTAATTATTGCGAAATATGCAATACCTTGCATAGCAATAGGCTCAATGATGCAAATGACTTAAATAACAGGAAATAATGCGAATATCAGCAAAATGCAGCGCCCTCTTGCATTTTTCCCTTAATTATTGCGAAATATGCAACGTAAAAAAAGAAAAAAGAATAAATGATGAAAATGCCTAGAAAGTGATAGAATTACGCTACTCTGGCTAAAATCGCAGTGTTTTGCGAAAAAAACACAGGAAATAATCAGCAAACTGCAGCGCCCTCTACCATTTCCTTAATTATTGCGAAATATGCAATACCTTGCATAGCAATAGGCTCAATGATGCAAATGACTTAAATAACAGGAAATAATGCGAATATCAGCAAAATGCAGCGCCCTCTTGCATTTTTCCCTTAATTATTGCGAAATATGCAACGTAAAAAAAGAAAAAAGAATAAATGATGAAAATGCCTAGAAAGTGATAGAATTACGCTACTCTGGCTAAAATCGCAGTGTTTTGCGAAAAAACACAGGAAATAATCAGCAAACTGCAGCGCCCTCTACCATTTCCCTTAATTATTGCGAAATATGCAATACCTTGCATAGCAATAGGCTCAATGATGCAAATGACTTAAATAACAGGAAATAATGCGAATATCAGCAAAATGCAGCGCCCTCTTGCATTTTTCCCTTAATTATTGCGAAATATGCAACGTAAAAAAAGAAAAAAGAATAAATGATGAAAATGCCTAGAAAGTGATAGAATTACGCTACTCTGGCTAAAATCGCAGTGTTTTGCGAAAAAAACACAGGAAATAATCAGCAAACTGCAGCGCCCTCGACCATTATTTTCCCTTTAAAATTATGCAATATGCAATACCTTGCATAGACATAGGCTCAATGATGCAAATGACTTAAATAACAGGAAATAATGCGAATATCAGCAAAATGCAGCGCCCTCTTGCATTTTCCCTTAATCATTGCGAAATATGCAACGTAAAAAAAAGAAAAAAGAAGAAATGATGAAAATGCCTAGAAAGTGATAGAATTACGCTACTCTGGCTAAAATCGCAGTGTTTTGCGAAAAAAACACAGGAAATAATAAGCAAACTGCAGCGCCCTCTACCATTTCCCTTAATTATTGCGAAATATGCAATACCTTGCATAGCAATACGCTCAATGATGCAAATGACTTAAATAACAGGAAATAATGCGAATATTAGCAAAATGCGTCGCTCTCCTGCATTTCCCTTAATTATTACGAAATATGCAACGTAAAGTAGAAATAAGAATAAATGATGAAAATGCCTATAAAAGGATAGAATTACGCTATTCTGGCTAAAAACGCAGTGTTTTGCGAAAAAACAGCAAATAATGCGAAATTCAGCAAAATGCAGCGCCTCTACCATTTCCTTAATTATTGCGAATATGCAATACCTTGCATAGCAATAGGCTCAATGATGCAAATGACTTAAATAACAGGAAATAATGCGAATATCAGCAAAATGCAGCGCCCTCTTGCATTTTTCCCTTAATTATTGCGAAACATGCAACGTAAAAAAAGAAAAAAGAATAAATGATGAAAATGCCTAGAAAGTGATAGAATTACGCTACTCTGGCTAAAATCGCAGTTTTGCGAAAAAACACAGGAAATAATCAGCAAACTGCAGCGCCCTCTACCATTTGCCTTAATTATTGCGAAATATGCAATACCTTGCATAGCAATAGGCTCAATGATGCAAATGACTTAAATAACAGGAAATAATGCGAATATCAGCAAAATGCAGCGCCCTCTTGCATTTTTCCCTTAATTATTGCGAAATATGCAACGTAAAAAAAGAAAAAGAATAAATGATGAAAATGCCTAGAAAGTGATAGAATTACGCTACTCTGGCTAAAATCGCAGTGTTTTGCGAAAAAAACGCAGGAAATAATCAGCAAACTGCAGCGCCCTCTACCATTTCCCTTAATTATTGCGAAATATGCAATACCTTGCATAGCAATAGGCTCAATGATGCAAATGACTTAAATAACAGGAAATAATGCGAATATCAGCAAAATGCAGCGCCCTCTTGCATTTTTCCCTTAATTATTGCGAAATATGCAACGTAAAAAAAGAAAAAAGAATAAATGATGGAAATGCCTGGAAAGTGATAGAATTACGCTTCTCTGTGTCGCGGTCGATGGCGCCGTCCAAGCGCAATCGCCTTCGATTACGTTACATAAAGGTGCGCCCTGCCTCAATTAAGATCGAAATTGAATGCCATGACTTTGCAGGAACGTATCTTGAGCGAGGAAGCAATATTGAAACACCAGTGACCCCTGGCAACCCCTTTGGCGACATCGAGTGACGTTAGATACGACTCTGGCGCCGCTTCATCATCTTGCTGCTTCCGGGTCGACGTAGCAGCATGACAAGTGGATGCCTTATCAACCTGGAACGATATCAGGCCATTCCAGCATCCCCTGGCCTGAAAAGATGAACATAAACATTAGTTGCAGTTGCCAGATGCCACCAGAATCATTCGCTGCACTTCTATCTGCTCTTCTACGACGTAAATCGCGTTGTCGCGCCGCATCGTCATCTTTTAAATGTTTATCAATGTTTTTAGGATGTAAGGAGTTTTCATTTCAAATGCTAGGATATATATTTGTGTTGATGACACTGCAATACGTAATCTTTTGTACACAGAACATTCGAGCTTTTATTGCATAAAGAAGGTCGGGAGGTTGTTTCTTAAGCAGCAGCATCTTTAGACGTTTAATCGGTTTTGCATTTTTATTTATTTTTTTCAGTTTTAAGAGCTTTTACGCCTTTTTAGCGTATTTTATTCCCGACATTCTTTTGTTTACATTCGGGTTTGTTTTTATTTTCGTTAATTCTTTTACCTCTGCGTTTTAAGAGTCATTTTTATTTTACACTAATTCCATTTTAAGAACAGTATTTCATTTTTAGTTATTTTACGTGTTTATTTACCTTTACGTAGTATTTTAAGATAACTCGAAAGCTCTGTATATAAGAGCTGCCACGTGGGCTTCCAGCCTTTGTTCAACACGCTTGTCTTGTCAGAAAGCTCTGTTCTCTCTCTTCGAGTACCCTGGCTGATTTTTCCATCTCGTCCAGCAACCAGATAAGTTATTGGTCGTGTACAGTTGTGAAATTCAGGTCGAGAGTGGTGATTATTGCATCAAAATTAACGCCAGGTATAACATAGACAAAGTGCCTTTTTTTTACTTTATTCGTGACTAAATTCTGTAGAAAACTATATATTGTGGTGTCATCTATGTGACTGCGTCAATTCGCCATATTTCATTTATATTAGTCAAGCTAATAATTCGTTTCTTTTAATTGTTTATAACTGCTTGCCCCTATACGCAGTTATTTTAGTACAATTATTAAGTTAATCTATATTCAGTCTTTAGGATATTGCCTAGTATCATTCCGGTATTTCCGCCTCCACATCCATTTTAGATTAATTTTATTGGGGCGACATTAACCCCGATTTCTAAGTTGATTCGTTTCGCTATCTATCTATTTTTATTGTGTTAGTTAAGGTCCCTTTTGCTACTGTTTGTATACCATCGGATATTTCTATGTATATATATGTCACATCTTGAACGGTGTCTAAGAGTGAACGTCTGTGGAGCAAAGGCCAACAACTATAAAGTTCATTTATTTTTACATGTATGTCAATTATTCTGTTATTTAATGATTACGGTATTTCTGCACATAATAAACGAAATTACCTGTGAAGTGTTTCTGAATCATATGTTTTAAATACCGAGTGAATGATTATTATTTTAAAGTTTGTATATTCATTTTAAATCATTTTAATTTGTTTCTCATTGTGGATACTTTGGCTGAAGGAGGATACGAAATACTTTACCTTAAAACTGGAAAAAAAGTATTAATCTGAATATTGTATTTGAAACGAAGAGATCAATTTCAGCTTTCCATCTGAAGAGAATTATTCAAATATTTTATCCGAATATAAAGATTAACTTGAATTCTGTATCTGGAAAAGAAAAAAGATATTAACAATAGTATAATAATACAACTCTATCTTGATAATACTGGCAGGTTGAGCATACGTTAAAATAATTATCAAATTAAATCTATTGCACCAGTATATGTGAATGAGCGATGGGTATACTCCTGGCCTATTGATTTATAAATTATTAAAAAGAAACTTGGTCACAGAAGAAACTTATGTACTTAGCTGGAAGCTGGTTTCATTGTTTTTAAAGGTTTGGATTACTACTTACCTGAGAGTTGAAGTCGCCTCAGATGATGGACTCTAGGATTACTATTTACCTATGGTTGAAATCTCCAGCTACATGTTGATTACTCTGAAGACTCGCACATATATGAATAATTAGTACACATCGAGTCGGTTTAAGCACGCAGTCTCTCAACTGTTTACTCACTCACACATTCGTTCAGTTATTCGTTCATACATTCACACATCTCATACACCCACCACGCCCCCTCGGTTCGCACGCTACCAAACCACTTTCATACACGCATATTATACACACATACATCCACGCCCACACTCCTGTTTTTCCCTTACACTCTCTTGCACACGATTCTTACACCCCGACACACACATGACGTTCCCAGACGTATAACTGGGTGGTGGCAGCAAAGGAAGAGTGACGTGCCAAGCGGGCTAATTCTATGCATATACTCATCATCACACATCTCCATATTATACTCATTTGGCATTGAGCCATTGCACTGTCATTAAGTATATCTGCACACTACATTTAGTGGTAGGCAGGACGTCTATTTGGTATTCAACGGCACTACGCCTATTCGCCACGGGTATAGGGCGTCCCGCACTACTACAATTAGAATAAAGGAATTAAAAAAAAAAATGCAAGAAAGAAGGTGCCATAAAAAAGAATTGCTTAAAATGCATATTAAAATACATATTAAAATATATAAAGGAATTGAAAAAAAAAACAATCGCAAGAAAAAAGGTGCAAGAAAAAAAAATACGATCCTGAAAAAAATGAAATAAAATACACATTAGAGCCATTCTGATAATGAAACGGATTACAGTTAAACGCGATGATTTTCGTTATATGAAACGAAAAAAGAATTGCGAGAAAAAAGGTACAAGAAAAAAAAATGCAATATATACGATCCTGAAAAAAAATGCTTAAAATATATACGATCCTGAGAAGAAGAAAAAAATGCTTAAAAGGCATATTAAAAATACATATTAAAATATATATTATATATTAGATATTAGAATAATGGAAGTAAAAAAACAGCAATTCCGAGAAAAAAGGTGCAAGAAAAAAAATGCAAGTAATATATACGATCCTGAAAAGAAATACACGATAGAGCCGTTCTGAAAATTAAATGGATTACAGTTAAATGCGCTGATTTTCGTTATATTAAAGGAAAAAGGAATTGCGAGAAAAAAAAGTGCAAGAAAAAAATACAATATATACAATCCTGAAAAAAATTGCTTAAAAGGCATATTAAAATACATATCAAAATATATATTAGATATTAGATATTAGAATTAAGGAATTGAAAAAATACAATTACGAGAAAAAAGGTGCAAGAAAAAATATGCAGGTAATATATACGATCCTGAAAAAAAAATGCACGTTAGAGCCATTCTGATAATGAAATGGATTACAGTTAAATGCGCTGATTTTCGTTATATTAAAGGAAAAAGGAATTGCGAGAAGAAAAGGTGCAAGAAAAAAAAAGTAATATACACGATCCTGAAAAAAATGCTTAAAATACATATTGAAATGCATATTGAAATATATATTATATATTAGATATTAGAATAAAGGCATTGGAAAAAAAAAATTGCGAGAAAAAAGATGCAAGAAAAAATATGTAAATAATATATACGATCCTGAAAAAAATGCTTAAAATGATTATTAAAAATACATATTAAAATATATATATATATTAGATATTAGAATAGAAAATTGAAAGAAAAGCAATTGCGAGAAAAAAGGTGCACGAAAAAAAAAAATCTATTTGATATATACGATCCTGAAAAAGAGATATATAAAATAGAATACACGTTAGAGCCATTCTGATAATGAAACGGATTACAGTTAAATGCGCTGATTTTCGTTATATTAAAGGAAAACGCAATTGCGAGAAAAAAGGTGCAAGAAAAAAAATGCAATATATATGATCCTGAAAAAAAATGCTTAAAATGCACATTAAAATACATATTGAAATATATATTAGATGTTAGACATTAGAATAAAGGAATTGAAAAAAAGCAATTGCGAGAAAAAAGGTGCAAGAAAAAAATGCAACATATATGATCCTGAAAAAAATGCTTAAAATGCATATTAAAAAATATATTATATATTAAATATTAGAATAAAGAAATTGAAAAAAAAAGAAAAAAAATACTTAAAATTCATATAGATAGATATTAGAATAAAGGAATTGAAAAAAAAAAATTGCAAGAAAGAAGGTGCCCTAATAAAAATTGCTTAAAATGCATATTAAAATACATATTAAAATATATAAAGGAATTGAAAAAAAAAAACAATTGCAAGAAATAAGGTGCAAGAAAAAAAAAATACGATCCTGAAAAAAATAAAATAAAATACACGTTAGAGCCATTCTGATAATGAAACGGATTACAGTTAAACGCGATGATTTTCGTTATATAAAAGGAAAAAGGAATTGCGAGATAAAAGGTACAAGAAAAAAAATGCAATATATACGATCCTGAAAAAAAATGCTTAAAATATATACGATCCTGAGAAGAAAAAAAAATGCTTAAAAGGCATATTAAAAATACATATTAAAATATATATTATATATTAGATATTAGAATAATGGAAGTGAAAAAAAGCAATTCCGAGAAAAAAGGTGCAAGAAAAAAAATGCAAGTAATATATACGATCCTGAAAAAAAATACACGATAGAGCCGTTCTGAAAATGAAATGGATTACAGTTAAATGCGCTGATTTTCGTTATATTAAAGGAAAAGGAATTGCGAGAAAAAAAAGTGCAAGAAAAAAATACAATATATACAATCCTGAAAAAAATTGCTTAAAAGGCATATTAAAATACATATCAAAATATATATTAGATATTAGATATTAGAATTAAGGAATTGAAAAAATACAATTACGAGAAAAAAGGTGCAAGAAAAAATATGCAGGTAATATATACGATCCTGAAAAAAAATGCACGTTAGAGCCATTCTGATAATGAAATGGATTACAGTTAAATGCGCTGATTTTCGTTATATTAAAGGAAAAAGGAATTGCGAGAAGAAAAGGTGCAAGAAAAAAAAAGTAATATACACGATCCTGAAAAAAATGCTTAAAATACATATTGAAATGCATATTAAAATATATATTATATATTAGATATTAGAATAAAGGAATTGGAAAAAAAACAATTGCGAGAAAAAAAGATGCAAGAAAAAATATGTAAATAATATATACGATCCTGAAAAAAATGCTTAAAATGATTATTAAAAATACATATTAAAATATATATATATTAGATATTAGAATAGAAAATTGAAAGAAAAGCAATTGCGAGAAAAAAGGTGCACGAAAAAAAAAAATCTATTTGATATATACGATCCTGAAAAAGAGATATATAAAATAGAATACACGTTAGAGCCATTCTGATAATGAAACGGATTACAGTTAAATGCGCTGATTTTCGTTATATTAAAGGAAAACGCAATTGCGAGAAAAAAGGTGCAAGAAAAAAAATGCAATATATATGATCCTGAAAAAAATGCTTAAAATGCACATTAAAATACATATTGAAATATATATTAGATGTTAGACATTAGAATAAAGGAATTGAAAAAAAGCAATTGCGAGAAAAAAGGTGCAAGAAAAAAAATGCAACATATATGATCCTGAAAAAAAATGCTTAAAATGCATATTAAAAAATATATATTAAATATTAGAATAAAGAAATTGAAAAAAAAGAAAAGAAAAAAATACTTAAAATGCATATAGATAGATATTAGAATAAAGGAATTGAAAAAAAAAATTGCAAGAAAGAAGGTGCCATAAAAAAATTGCTTAAAATGCATATTAAAATACATATTAAAATATATAAAGGAATTGAAAAAAAAAACAATTGCAAGAAAAAAGGTGCAAGAAAAAAAAATACGATCCTGAAAAAAAAATAAAATAAAATACACGTTAGAGCCATTCTGATAATGAAACGGATTACAGTTAAACGCGATGATTTTCGTTATATGAAAGGAAAAAGGAATTGCGAGAAAAAAGGTACAAGAAAAAAAAATGCAATATATACGATCCTGAAAAAAAATGCTTAAAATATATACGATCCTGAGAAGAAAAAAAAATGCTTAAAAGGCATATTAAAAATACATATTAAAATATATATTATATATTAGATATTAGAATAATGGAAGTGAAAAAAAAGCAATTCCGAGAAAAAAGGTGCAGAAAAAAAATCAAGTAATATATACGATCCTGAAAAAAAAATACACGATGCCGTTCTGAAAATGAAATGAAATGGATTACAGTTTAAATATTACGTTTTTTAATTTAAAAGGAAGGAAAAAAGAAAAAAAAAAAAAAAAAAAAAAAAAAAAAATATATACAATCGAAAAAAAATTGCTTAATTGGCATATTAAAATACATATCAAAAATATAAAAATTATATAGATATTAAGATTTAAGAATGGAAAAAAAAATAAAATTAAAGAAAAAAGGTTGCAAGAAAAAATATGAGGTATATTTACGATCCCAAAAAAAAAAATGCGTTAGAGCCCTTCTTAATATGAAAGGATTACAGTTAAATGCGCTGATTATTTTTTATATATTATAAAAAAGGAATTGCGAGAAGAAGAAAAGATGCAAGAAAAAAAAAGTAATATACATCCTGAAAAAAAAATGCTTAAAATACATTTGAAATGCATATTAAATTATTATTTATATATTAGATATTAGAATAAAGGAATTGGAAAAAAAACAATTGCGAGAAAAAAAGATGCAAGAAAAAATATGTAAATAATATATACGATCCTGAAAAAAATGCTTAAAATGATTATTAAAAATACATATTAAAATATATATATATTAGATATTAGAATAGAAAATTGAAAGAAAAGCAATTGCGAGAAAAAAGGTGCACGAAAAAAAAAATCTATTTGATATATACGATCCGGAAAAAGAGATATATAAAATAGAATACACGTTAGAGCCATTCTAATAATGAAACGGATTACAGTTAAATGCGCTGATTTTCGTTATATTAAAGGAAAACGCAATTGCGAGAAAAAAGGTGCAAGAAAAAAAATGCAATATATATGATCCTGAAAAAAAAAGCTTAAAATGCACATTAAAATACATATTGAAATATATATTAGATGTTAGACATTAGAATAAAGGAATTGAAAAAAAGCAATTGCGAGAAAAAAGGTGCAAGAAAAAAAATGCAACATATATGATCCTGAAAAAAAATGCCTAAAATGCATATTAAAAAATATATTTTATATTAAATATTAGAATAAAGAAATTGAAAAAAAAGAAAAGAAAAAAATACTTAAAATGCATATAGATAGATATTAGAATAAAGGAATTGAAAAAAAAAATTGCAAGAAAGAAGGTGCCATAAAAAAAATTGCTTAAAATGCATATTAAAATACATGTTAAAATATATAAAGGAATTGAAAAAAAAACAATTGCAAGAAAAAAGGTGCAAGAAAAAAAAATACGATCCTGAAAAAAAAAAAAAATAAAATACACGTTAGAGCCATTCTGATAATGAAACGGATTACAGTTAAACGCGATGATTTTCGTTATATGAAAGGAAAAAGGAATTGCGAGAAAAAAGGTACAAGAAAAAAAAATGCAATATATACGATCCTGAAAAAAAATGCTTAAAATCTATACGATCCTGAGAAGAAAAAAAAATGCTTAAAAGGCATATTAAAAATACATATTAAAATATATATCATATATTAGATATTAGAATAATGGAAGTGAAAAAAAGCAATTCCGAGAAAAAAGGTGCAAGAAAAAAAATCCAAGTAATATATACGATCCTGAAAAAAAATACACGATAGAGCCGTTCTCAAAAAGTAAATGGATTACAGTTAAATGCGCTGATTTTCGTTATATTAAAGGAAAAAGGAATTGCGAGAAAAAAAAGTGCAAGAAAAAAAATACAATATATACAATCCTGAAAAAAATTGCTTAA
Source organism: Penaeus japonicus (assembly GCF_977035675.1). Classification (NCBI taxonomy): domain Eukaryota; kingdom Metazoa; phylum Arthropoda; class Malacostraca; order Decapoda; family Penaeidae; genus Penaeus; species Penaeus japonicus. Next base: position 17,480,375 of record NW_028234421.1, on the reverse strand, counting down.
AAGGCATATTAAAATACATATCAAAATATATATTAGATATTAGAATTAAGGAATTGAAAAAATACAATTACGAGAAAAACGGTGCAAGAAAAAATATGCAGGTAATATATACGATCCTGAAAAAAAAATGCACGTTAGAGCCATTCTGATAATGAAATGGATTACAGTTAAATGCGCTGATTTTCGTTATATTAAAGGAAAAAGGAATTGCGAGAAGAAAAGGTGCAAGAAAAAAAAAGTAATATACACGATCCTGAAAAAAATGCTTAAAATACATATTGAAATGCATATTAAAATATATATTATATATTAGATATTAGAATAAAGGAATTGGAAAAAAAACAATTGCGAGAAAAAAAGATGCAAGAAAAAATATGTAAATAATATATACGATCCTGAAAAAAATGCTTAAAATGATTATTAAAAATACATATTAAAATATATATATATTAGATATTAGAATAGAAAATTGAAAGAAAAGCAATTGCGAGAAAAAAGGTGCACGAAAAAAAAAATCTATTTGATATATACGATCCGGAAAAAGAGATATATAAAATAGAATACACGTTAGAGCCATTCTAATAATGAAACGGATTACAGTTAAATGCGCTGATTTTCGTTATATTAAAGGAAAACGCAATTGCGAGAAAAAAGGTGCAAGAAAAAAATGCAATATATATGATCCTGAAAAAAAAAGCTTAAAATGCACATTAAAATACATATTGAAATATATATTAGATGTTAGACATTAGAATAAAGGAATTGAAAAAAAGCAATTGCGAGAAAAAAGGTGCAAGAAAAAAAATGCAACATATATGATCCAGAAAAAAAAAAACTAAAATGCATATTAAAAAATATATTTTATATTAAATATTAGAATAAAGAAATTGAAAAAAAAGAAAAGAAAAAAATACTTAAAATGCATATAGATAGATATTAGAATAAAGGAATTGAAAAAAAAAATTGCAAGAAAGAAGGTGCCATAAAAAAAATTGCTTAAAATGCATATTAAAATACATGTTAAAATATATAAAGGAATTGAAAAAAAAACAATTGCAAGAAAAAAGGTGCAAGAAAAAAAAATACGATCCTGAAAAAAAAAAAAAATAAAATACACGTTAGAGCCATTCTGATAATGAAACGGATTACAGTTAAACGCGATGATTTTCGTTATATGAAAGGAAAAAAGGAATTGCGAGAAAAAAGGTACAAGAAAAAAAAATGCAATATATACGATCCTGAAAAAAAATGCTTAAAATCTATACGATCCTGAGAAGAAAAAAAAATGCTTAAAAGGCATATTAAAAATACATATTAAAATATATATCATATATTAGATATTAGAATAATGGAAGTGAAAAAAAGCAATTCCGAGAAAAAAGGTGCAAGAAAAAAAATCCAAGTAATATATACGATCCTGAAAAAAAATACACGATAGAGCCGTTCTCAAAAAGTAAATGGATTACAGTTAAATGCGCTGATTTTCGTTATATTAAAGGAAAAAGGAATTGCGAGAAAAAAAAGTGCAAGAAAAAAAATACAATATATACAATCCTGAAAAAAATTGCTTAAAAGGCATATTAAAATACATATCAAAATATATATTAGATATTAGAATTAAGGAATTGAAAAAATACAATTACGAGAAAAACGGTGCAAGAAAAAATATGCAGGTAATATATACGATCCTGAAAAAAAAATGCACGTTAGAGCCATTCTGATAATGAAATGGATTACAGTTAAATGCGCTGATTTTCGTTATATTAAAGGAAAAAGGAATTGCGAGAAGAAAAGGTGCAAGAAAAAAAAAGTAATATACACGATCCTGAAAAAAATGCTTAAAATACATATTGAAATGCATATTAAAATATATATTATATATTAGATATTAGAATAAAGGAATTGGAAAAAAAACAATTGCGAGAAAAAAGATGCAAGAAAAAATATGTAAATAATATATACGATCCTGAAAAAAATGCTTAAAATGATTATTAAAAATACATATTAAAATATATATATATTAGATATTAGAATAGAAAATTGAAAGAAAAGCAATTGCGAGAAAAAAGGTGCACTATTTGATATATACGATCCTGAAAAAGAGATATATAAAATAGAATACACATTAGAGCCATTCTGATAATGAAACGGATTACAGTTAAATGCGCTGATTTTCGTTATATTAAAGGAAAACGCAATTGCGAGAAAAAAGGTGCAAGAAAAAAAATGCAATATATATGATCCTGAAAAAAAATGCTTAAAATGCACATTAAAATACATATTGAAATATATATTAGATGTTAGTCATTAGAATAAAGGAATTGAAAAAAAGCAATTGCGAGAAAAAAGGTGCAAGAAAAAAAAATACGATCCTGAAAAAAATAAAATAAAATACACGTTAGAGCCATTCTGAGAATGAAACGGATTACAGTTAAACGCGATGATTTTCGTTATATGAAAGGAAAAAGGAATTGCGAGAAAAAAGGTACAAGAAAAAAAAATGCAATATATACGATCCTGAAAAAAAAAAATGCTTAAAAGGCATATTAAAAATACATATTAAAATATATATTATATATTAGATATTAGAATAATGGAAGTGAAAAAAAAGCAATTTCGAGAAAAAAGGTGCAAGAAAAAAAAATGCAATTAATATATACGATCCTGAAAAAAATACACGATAGAGCCATTCTGAAAATGAAATGGATTATAGTTAAATGCGCTGATTTTCGTTATATTAAAGGAAAAAGGAATTGCGAGAAAAAAAAGTGCAAGAAAAAAAATACAATATATACAATCCTGAAAAAAATTGCTTAAAAGGCATATTAAAATACATATCAAAATATATATTACATATTAGATATTAGAATTAAGGAATTGAAAAAATACAATTACGAGAAAAAAGGTGCAAGAAAAAATATGCAGGTAATATATACGATCCTGAAAAAAAAAATGCACGTTAGAGCCATTCTGATAATGAAATGGATTACAGTTAAATGCGCTGATTTTCGTTATATTAAAGGAAAAAGGAATTGCGAGAAGAAAAGGTGCAAGAAAAAAAAAAGTAATATACACGATCCTGAAAAAAATGCTTAAAATACATATTGAAATGCATATTAAAATATATATTATATATTAGATATTAGAATAAAGGAATTGGAAAAAAAAACAATTGCGAGAAAAAACATGCAAGAAAAAATATGTAAATAATATATACGATCCTGAAAAAAATGCTTAAAATGATTATTAAAAATACATATTAAAAAATATATATATATTAGATATTAGAATAGAAAATTGAAAGAAAAGCAATTGCGAGAAAAAAGGTGCACGAAAAAAAAAATCTATTTGATATATACGATCCTGAAAAAGAGATATATAAAATAGAATACACGTTAGAGCCATTCTGATAATGAAACGGATTACAGTTAAAAGCGCTGATTTTCGTTATATTAAAGGAAAACGCAATTGCGAGAAAAAAGGTGCAAGAAAAAAAATGCTTAAAATGCACATTAAAATACATATTGAAATATATATTAGATGTTAGAAATTAGAATAAAGGAATTGAAAAAAATCAATTGCGAGAAAAAAGGTGCAAGAAAAAAAATGCAACATATATGATCCTGAAAAAAAAATGCTTAAAATGCATATTAAAAAATATATTATATATTAAATATTAGAATAAAGAAATTGAAAAAAAAGAAAAGAAAAAAAAATACTTAAAATGCATATAGATAGATATTAGAATAAAGGAATTGAAAAAAAAAATTGCAAGAAAGAAGGTGGCATAAACAAATTGCTTAAAATGCATATTAAAATACATATTAAAATAAATAAAGGAATTGAAAAAAAAACAATTGCAAGAAAAAAGGTGCAAGAAAAAAAAATACAATCCTGAAAAAAACAAAATAAAATACACGTTAGAGCCATTCTGAGAATGAAACGGATTAAATTTAAACGCGATGATTTTCGTTATATGAAAGGAAAAAGGAATTGCGAGAAAAAAGGTACAAGAAAAAAAAATGCAATATATACGATCCTGAAAAATAAATGCTTAAAATATATACGATCCTGAAAAAAATGCTTAAAATACATATTGAAATGCATATTAAAATATATATTATATTTTAGATATTAGAATAAAGGAATTGGAAAAAAAAACAATTGCGAGAAAAAAGATGCAAGAAAAAATATGTAAATAATATATACGATCCTGAAAAAAAAATGCACGTTAGAGCCATTCTGATAATGAAATGGATTACAGTTAAATGCGCTGATTTTCGTTATATTAAAGGAAAAAGGAATTGCGAGAAGAAAAGGTGGAAGAAAAAAAAAGTAATATACACGATCCTGAAAAAAATGCTTAAAATACATATTGAAATGCATATTAAAATATATATTATATATTAGATATTAGAATAAAGGAATTGGAAAAAAAAACAATTGCGAGAAAAAACATGCAAGAAAAAATATGTAAATAATATATACGATCCTGAAAAAAATGCTTAAAATGATTATTAAAAATACATATAAAAATATATATATATTAGATATTAGAATAGAAAATTGAAAGAAAAGCAATTGCGAGAAAAAAGGTGCACGAAAAAAAAAAATCTATTTGATATATACGATCCTGAAAAAGAGATATATAAAATAGAATACACGTTAGAGCCATTCTGATAATGAAATGGATTACAGTTAAATGCGCTGATTTTCGTTATATTAAAGGAAAACACAATTGCGAGAAAAAAGGTGCAAGAAAAAAAATGCAATATATATGATCCTGAAAAAAAAAATGCTTAAAATGCACATTAAAATACATATTGAAATATATATTAGATGTTAGAAATTAGAATAAAGGAATTGAAAAAAAGCAATTGCGAGAAAAAAGGTGCAAGAAAAAAAAGGCAACATATATGATCCTGAAAAAAAAATGCTTAAAATGCATATTAAAATATATATTATATATTAAATATTAGAATAAAGAAATTGAAAAAAAAGAAAAGAAAAAAAAAACTTAAAATGCATATAGATAGATATTAGAATAAAGGAATTGAAAAAAAAAATTGCAAGAAAGAAGGTGCCATAAAAAAATTGCTTAAAATGCATATTAAAACACATATTAAAATAAATAAAGGAATTGAAAAAAAAAACAATTGCAAGAAAAAAGGTGCAAGAAAAAAAAAATACGATCCTGAAAAAAATAAAATAAAATACACGTTAGAGCCATTCTGAGAATGAAACGGATTAAATTTAAACGCGATGATTTTCGTTATATGTAAGGAAAAAGGAATTGCGAGAAAAAAGGTACAAGAATAAAAAATGCAATATATACGATCCTAAAAAAAAAATTGCTTAAAATATATACGATCCTGAAAAAAATGCTTAAAATACATATTGAAATGCATATTAAAATATATATTATATATTAGATATTAGAATAAAGGAATTGGAAAAAAAAACAATTGCGAGAAAAAAGATGCAAGAAAAAATATGTAAATAATATATACGATCCTGAAAAAAATTCTTAAAATGATTATTAAAAATACATATTAAAATATATATATATTAGATATTAGAATAGAAAATTGAAAGAAAAGTAATTGCGAGAAAAAAGGTGCACGAAAAAAAAATCTATTTGATATATACGATCCTGAAAAAGAGATATATAAAATAGAATACACGTTAGAGCCATTCTGATAATGAAACGGATTACAGTTAAATGCGCTGATTTTCGTTATATTAAAGGAAAACGCAATTGCGAGAAAAAAGTTGCAAGAAAAAAAATGCAAGTAATATATACGATCCTGAAAAAAATACACGATAGAGCCGTTCTGAAAATGAAATGGATTACAGTTAAATGCGCTGATTTTCGTTATTTTAAAGGAAAAAGGAATTGCGAGAAAAAAAAGTGCAAGAAAAAAAATACAATATATACAATCCTGAAAAAAATTGCTTAAAAGGCATATTAAAATACATATCAAAATATATATTAGATATTAGATATTAGAATTAAGGAATTGAAAAAATACAATTACGAGAAAAAAGGTGCAAGAAAAAATATGCAGGTAATATATACGATCCTGAAAAAAAATGCACGTTAGAGCCATTCTGATAATGAAATGGATTACAGTTAAATGCGCTGATTTTCGTTATATTAAATGAAAAAGGAATTGCGAGAAGAAAAGGTGCAAGAAAAAAAGAGTAATATACACGATCCTGAAAAAAATGCTTAAAATACATATTGAAATGCATATTAAAATATATATTATATATTAGATATTAGAATAAAGGAATTGGAAAAAAACAATTGCAAGAAAAAAGATGCAAGAAAAAATATGTAAATAATATATACGATCCTGAAAAAAATGCTTAAAATGATTATTAAAAATACATATTAAAATATATATATATTAGATATCAGAATAGAAAATTGAAAGAAAAGCAATTGCAAGAAAAAAGGTGCACGAAAAAAAAATCTATTTGATATATACGATCCTGAAAAAGAGATATATAAAATAGAATACACGTTAGAGCCATTCTGATAATGAAACGGATTACAGTTAAATGCGCTGATTTTCGTTATATTAAAGGAAAACGCAATTGCGAGAAAAAAGGTGCAAGAAAAAAATGCAATATATATGATCCTGAAAAAAAAATGCTTAAAATGCACATTAAAATACATATTGATATATATAATAGATGTTAGACATTAGAATAAAGGAATTGAAAAAAAGCAATTGCGAGAAAAAAGGTGCAAGAAAAAAAATGCAACATATATGATCCTGAAAAAAAAATGCTTAAAATGCATATTAAAAAATATATTATATATTAAATATTAGAATAAAGAAATTGAAAAAAAAAGAAAAAAAAAATACTTAAAATGCATATAGATAGATATTAGAATAAAGGAATTGAAAAAAAAAATTGCAAGAAAGAAGGTGCCATAAAAAAATTGCTTAAAATGCATATTAAAATACATATTAAAATATATAAAGGAATTGAAAAAAAACAATTGCAAGAAAAAAGGTGCAAGAAAAAAAAATACGATCCTGAAAAAAATAAAATAAAATACACGTTAGAGCCATTCTGATAATGAAAAGGATTACAGTTAAACGCGATGATTTTCGTTATATGAAAGGAAAAAGGAATTGCGAGAAAAAAGGTACAAGAAAAAAAAATGCAATATATACGATCCTGAAAAAAAATGCTTAAAATATATACGATCCTGAGAAGAATAAAAAATGCTTAAAAGGCATATTAAGAATACGTATTAAAATATATATTATATATTAGATATTAGAAGAATGGAAGTGAAAAAAAAGCAATTCCGAGAAAAAAGGTGCAAGAAAAAAAATGCAAGTAATATATACGATCCTGAAAAAAAATCCAAGATAGAGCCGTTCTGAAAATGAAATGGATTACAGTTAAATGCGCTGATTTTCGTTATATTAAAGGAAAAAGGAATTGCGAGAAAAAAAAGTGCAAGAAAAAAAATACAATATATACAATCCTGAAAAAAATTGCTTAAAAGGCATATTAAAATACATATCAAAATATATATTAGATATTAGATATTAGAATTAAGGAATTGAAAAAATACAATTACGAGAAAAAAGGTGCAAGGAAAAATATGCAGGTAATATATACGATCCTGAAAAAAATCGCCATTCTGATAATGAAATGGATTACAGTTAAATGCGCTGATTTTCGTTATATTAAAGGAAAAAGGAATTGCGAGAAGAAAAGGTGCAAGAAAAAAAAAGTCATATACACGATCCTGAAAAAAATGCTTAAAATACATATTGAAATGCATATTAAAATATATATTATATGTTAGATATTAGAATAAAGGAATTGGAAAAAAAACAATTGCGAGAAAAAAGATGCAAGAAAAAATATGTAAATAATATATACGATCCTGAAAAAAATGCTTAAAATGATTATTAAAAATACATATTAAAATATATATATATTAGATATTAGAATAGAAAATTGAAAGAAAAGCAATTGCGAGAAAAAAGGTGCACGAAAAAAAATCTATTTGATATATACGATCCTGAAAAAGAGATATATAAAATAGAATACACGTTAGAGCCATTCTGATAATGAAACGGATTACAGTTAAATGCGCTGATTTTCGTTATATTAAAGGAAAACGCAATTGCGAGAAAAAAGGTGAAAGAAAAAAAATGCAATATATATGATCCTGAAAAAAAAATGCTTAAAATGCACATTAAAATACATATTGAAATATATATTAGATGTTAGACATTAGAATAAAGGAATTGAAAAAAAGCAATTGCGAGAAAAAAGGTGCAAGAAAAAAAATGCAACATATATGATCCTGAAAAAAAAATGCTTAAAATCCATATTAAAAAATATATTATATATTAAATATTAGAATAAAGAAATTGAAAAAAAAGAAAAGAAAAAAAAATACTTAAAATGCATATAGATAGATATTAGAATAAAGGAATTGAAAAAAAAAATTGCAAGAAAGAAGGTGCCATAAAAAAAATTGCTTAAAATGCATATTAAAATACATATTAAAATATATAAAGGAATTGAAATAAAAACAATTGCAAGAAAAAAGGTGCAAGAAAAAAAAATACGATCCTGAAAAAAATAAAATAAAATACACGTTAGAGCCATTCTGATAATGAAACGGATTACAGTTAAACGCGATGATTTTCGTTATATGAAAGGAAAAAGGAATTGCGAGAAAAAAGATACAAGAAAAAAAAAATGCAATATATACGATCCTGAAAAAAAAAATGCTTCAAATATAAACGATCCTGAGAAGAAAAAAAAATGCTTAAAATGCATATTAAAAATACATATTAAAATATATATTATATATTAGATATTAGAATAATGGAAGTGAAAAAAAAGCAATTCCGAGAAAAAAGGTGCAAGAAAAAAAATGCAAGTAATATATACGATCCTGAAAAAAAATACACGATAGAGCCGTTCTGAAAATGAAATGGATTACAGTTAAATGCGCTGATTTTCGTTATATTAAAGGAAAAAGGAATTGCGAGAAAAAAAAGTGCAAAAAAAAAATACAATATATACAATCCTGAAAAAAATTGCTTAAAAGGCATATTAAAATACATATCAAAATATATATTAGATATTAGATATTAGAATTAAGGAATTGAAAAAATACAATTACGAGAAAAAAGGTGCAAGAAAAAATATGCAGGTAATATATACGATCCTGAAAAAAAAATGCACGTTAGAGCCATTCTGATAATGAAATGGATTACAGTTAAATGCGCTGATTTTCGTTATATTAAAGGAAAAAGGAATTGCGAGAAGAAAAGGTGCAAGAAAAAAAAAGTAATATACACGATCCTGAAAAAGATGCTTAAAATACATATTGAAATGCATATTAAAATATATATTATATATTAGATATTAGAATAAAGGAATTGGAAAAAAAACAATTGCGAGAAAAAAGATGCAAGAAAAAATATGTAAATAATATATACGATCCTGAGAAGAAAAAAAAAAATGCTTAAAGGGCATATTAAAAATACATATTAAAATATATATTATATATTAGATATTAGAATAATGGAAGTGAAAAAAAAGCAATTCCGAGAAAAAAGGTGCAAGAAAAAAAATGGAAGTAATATATACGATCCTGAAAAAAAATACACGATAGAGCCGTTCTGAAAATGAAATGGATTACAGTTAAATGCGCTGATTTTCGTTATATTAAAGGAAAAAGGAATTGCGAGAAAAAAAAGTGCAAGAAAAAAAATACAATATATACAATCCTGAAAAAAATTGCTTAAAAGCCATATTAAAATACATATCAAAATATATATTAGATATTAGATATTAGAATTAAGGAATTGAAAAAATACAATTACGAGAAAAAAGGTGCAAGAAAAAATATGCAGGTAATATATACAATCCTGAAAAAAAAAATGCACGTTAGAGACATTCTGATAATGAAATGGATTACAGTTAAATGCGAGAAGAAATGGTGCAAGAAAAAAAAAATATACACGATCCTGAAAAAAATGCTTAAAATACATATTGAAATGCATATTAAAATATATATTATATATTAGATATTAAAATAAAGGAATTGGAAAAAAAAAACAATTGCGAGAAAAAAGATGCAAGAAAAAATATGTAAATAATATATACGATCCTGAAAAAAATGCTTGAAATGATTATTAAAAATACATATTAAAATATATATATATATTAGATATTAGAATAGAAAATTGAAAGAAAAGCAATTGCGAGAAAAAAAGTGCACGAAAAAAAAATCTATTTGATATATAAGATCCTGAAAAAGAGATATATAAAATAGAATACACGTTAGAGCCATTCTGATAATGAAACGGATTATAGTTTAATGCGCTGATTTTCGTTATATTAAAGGAAATCGCAATTGCGAGAAAAAAGGTGCAAGAAAAAAAATGCAATATATATGATCCTGAAAAAAAAATGCTTAAAATGCACATTAAAATACATATTGAAATATATATTAGATGTTAGAAATTAGAATAAAGGAATTGAAAAAAAGCAATTGCGAAAAAAAAGGAGCAAGAAAAAAAATGCAACATATATGATCCTGAAAAAAAAATGCTTAAAATGCATATTAAAAAATATATTATATATTAAATATTAGAATAAAGAAATTGAAAAAAAAGAAAAGAAAAAAAAACTTAAAATGCATATAAATAGATATTAGAATAAAGGAATTAAAAAAAAAATTGCAAGAAAGAAGGTGCCATAAAAAAATTGCTTAAAATGCATATTAAAATACATATTAAAATATATAAAGGAATTGAAAAAAAACAATTGCAAGAAAAAAGGTGCAAGAAAAAAAAATACGATCCTGAAAAAAATAAAATAAAATACACGTTAGAGCCATTCTGATAATGAAACGGATTACAGTTAAACGCGATGATTTTCGTTATATGAAAGGAAAAAGGAATTGCGAGAAAAAAGGTACAAGAAAAAAAAAATGCAATATATACGATCCTGAAAAAAAAATGCTTAAAATATATACGATCCTGAAAAAAATGCTTAAAATACATATTGAAATGCATATTAAAATATATATTATATATTAGATATTAGAATAAAGGAATTGGAAAAAAAAACAATTGCGAGAAAAAAGATGCAAGAAAAAATATGTAAATAATATATACGATCCTGAGAAAAATGCTTAAAATGATTATTAAAAATACATATTAAAATATATATATATTAGATATTAGAATAGAAAATTGAAAGAAAAGCAATTGCGAGAAAAAAGGTGAACGAAAAAAAAAAATCTATTTGATATATACGATCCTGAAAAGGAGATATATAAAATAGAATACACGTTTGAGCCATTCTGATAATGAAACGGATTACAGTTAAATGTGCTGATTTTCGTTATATTAAAGGAAAACGCAATTGCGAGAAAAAAGGTGCAAGAAAAAAAATGCAAGTAATATATACGATCCTGAAAAAAAATACACGATAGAGCCGTTCTTAAATTGAAATGGATTACAGTTAAATGCGGTGATTTTCGTTATATTAAAGGAAAAAGGAATTGCGAGAAAAAAAAGTGCAAGAAAAAAAATACAATATATACAATCCTGAAAAAAATTGCTTAAAAGGCATATTAGAATACATATCAAAATATATATTAGTTATTAGATATTAGAATTAAGGAATTGAAAAAATACAATTAAGAGAAAAAAGGTGCAAGAAAAAATATGCAGGTAATATATACGATCCTGAAAAAAAAAATGCACGTTAGAGCCATTCTGATAATGAAATGGATTACAGTTAAATGCGCTGATTTTCGTTATATTAAAGGAAAAAGGAATTCCGAGAAGAAAATGTGCAAGAAAAAAAAAGTAATATACATGATCCTGAAAAAAATGCTTAAAATACATATTGAAATGCATATTAAAATATATATTATATATTAGATATTAGAATGAAGGAATTGGAAAAAAAAAATTGCGAGAAAAAAGATGCAAGAAAAAATATGTAAATAACATATAAGATCCTGAAAAAAATGCTTAAATTGAAAAAAGCAATTGCGAGAAAAAAGGTGCAAGAAAAAAAATGCAACATATATGATCCTGAAAAAAAAATGCTTAAAATGCATATTAAAATAATATATTATATATTAAATATTAGAATAAAGAAATTGAAAAAAAAAGAAAAGAAAAAAAATACTTAAAGTGCATATAGATAGATATTAGACTAAAGGAATTGAAAAAAAAAAATGCAAGAAAGAAGGTGCCCTGAAAAAAATTGCTTAAAATGCATATTAAAATACATATTAAAATATATAAAGGAATTGAAAAAAAACAATTGCAAGAAAAAAGGTGCAAGAAAAAAAAATACGATCCTGAAAAAAATAAAATAAAATACACGTTAGAGCCATTCTGATAATGAAACGGATTACAGTTAAACGCGATGATTTTCGTTATATGAAAGGAAAAAGGAATTGCGAGAAAAAAGGTACAAGAAAAAAAAAATGCAATATATACGATCCTGAAAAAAAAATCCTTAAAATATAAACGATCCTGAAAAAAAAGTTTAAAATATATACGATCTTGAGAAGAAAAAAAATGCTTAAAAGGCATATTAAAAATACATATTAAAATATATATATTAGATATTAGAATAGAAGGAATTGAAAGAAAAGCAATTCCGAGAAAAAAAAAAGTAATTGCGAGAAAAAGGTGCAAGAAAAAAAATGCAAGTAATATATACGATCCTAAAAAAACACGATAGAGCCGTTCTGAAAATGAAATGGATTACAGTTAAATGCGCTGATTTTCGTTATATTAAAGGAAAAAGGAATTGCGAGAAAAAAAAGTGCAAGAAAAAAAATACAATATATACAATCCTGAAAAAAATTGCTTAAAAGGTATATTAAAATACATATCAAAATATATATTAGATATTAGATATTAGTATTAAGGAATTGAAAAAATACAATTACGAGAAAAAAGGTGCAAGAAAAAATATGCAGGTAATATATACGATCCTGAAAAAAAAAATGCACGTTAGAGCCATTCTGATAATGAAATAGATTACAGTTAAATGCGCTGATTTTCGTTATATTAAAGGAAAAAGGAATTCCGAGAAGAAAAGGTGCAAGAAAAAAAAAAGTAATATACATGATCCTGAAAAAAATGCTTAAAATACATATTGAAATGCATATTAAAATATATATTATATATTAGATATTAGAATGAAGGAATTGGAAAAAAAAAATTGCGAGAAAAAAGATGCAAGAAAAAATGCAACATATATGATCCTGAAAAAAAATGCTTAAAATGCATATTAAAAAAATATATTATATATTAAATATTAGAATAAAGAAATTGAAAAAAAAAGAAAAGAAAAAAAAATACTTAAAATGCATATAGATAGATATTAGAATAAAGGAATTGAAAAAAAAAAAAATGCAAGAAAGAAGGTGCCATAAAAAAAATTGCTTAAAATGCATATTAAAATACATATTAAAATATATAAAGGAATTGAAAAAAAACAATTGCAAGAAAAAAGGTGCAAGAAAAAAAAATACGATCCTGAAAAAAATAAAATAAAATACACGTTAGAGCCATTCTGATAATGAAACGGATTACAGTTAAATGCGATGATTTTCGTTATATGAAAGGAAAAAGGAATTGCGAGAAAAAAGGTACAAGAAAAAAAAATGCAATATATACGATCCTGAAAAAAAAATGCTTAAAATATATACGATCCTGAGAAGAAAAAAAATGCTTAAAAGGCATATTAAAAATATATATTAAAATATATATTATATATTAGATATTAGAATAATGGAAGTGAAAAAAAGCAATTCCGAGAAAAAAGGTGCAAGAAAAAATATGCAGGTAATATATACGATCCTGAAAAAAAAATACACGTTAGAGCCATTCTGATAACGAAACGGATTACAGTTAAATGCGCTGATTTTCGTTATATTAAAGGAAAAAGGAATTGCGAGAAAAAAAAGTGCAAGAAAAAAAATACAATATATACAATCCTGAAAAAATTGCTTAAAATACATATTGAAATACATATCAAAATATATATTAGATATTAGATATTAGAATAAAGGAATTGAAAAAAATACAATTGCGAGAAAAAAAAAAAAAATTGCGAGAAAAAAGATGCAAGAAAAAATATGTAAATAATATATACGATCCTGAAAAATGCTTAAAATGATTATTAAAAATACGTATTAAAATATATATATATATTAGATATTAGAATAGAAAATTGAAAAGAAAAGCAATTGCGAGAAAAAAGTGCACGAAAAAAAATCTTTTTGATAAATACGATCCTGAAAAAGAGATATATATAATAGAATACACGTTAGAGCCATTCTGATAATGAAACGGATTACAGTTAAATGCGCTGATTTTCGTTATATTAAAGGAAAACGCAATTGCGAGAAAAAAAGTGCAAGAAAAAAAATGCAATATATATGATCCTGAAAAAAAATGCTTAAAATGCACATTAAAATACATATTGAAATATATATTAGATGTTAGACATTAGAATAAAGGAATTGAAAAAAGCAATTGCGAAAAAAAGGTGCAAGAAAAAAAATGCAACATATATGATCCTGAAAAAAAATGCTTAAAATGCATATTAAAAAATATACTATATATTAAATATTAGAATAAAGAAATTGAAAAAAAAGAAAAAAAAACTTAAAATGCATATAGATAGATATTAGAATAAAGGAATTGAAAAAAAAAATGCAAGAAAGAAGGTGCCATAAAAAAAATTGCTTAAAATGCATATTAAAATACATATTAAAATATATAAAGGCATTGAAAAAAAAACAATTGCAAGAAAAAAGGTGCAAGAAAAAAAAATACGATCCTGAAAAAAATAAAATAAAATACACGTTAGAGCCATTCTGATAATGAAACGGATTACAGTTAAACGCGATGATTTTCGTTATATGAAAGGAAAAAGGAATTGCCAGAAAAAAGGTACAAGAAAAAAAAAATGCAATATATACGATCCTGAAAAAAAAATGCTTAAAATATATACGATCCTGAGAAAAAAAAATGTTTAAAAGGCATATTAAAAATACATATTAAAATATATATTATATATTAGATATTAGAATAATGGAAGTGAAAAAAAAAGCAATTCCGAGAAAAAAGGTGAAGAAAAAAACGATCCTGAAAAAATGCTCTTAAAATAAAAAAAAAAGGTGAAAGAAAAAAAATGCAAGTAATATATACGATCCTGAAAAAAATACACGATAGAGCCGTTCTGAAAATGAAATGGATTACAGTTAAATGTGCTGATTTTCGTTATATTAAAGGAAAAAGGAATTGCGAGAAAAAAAGTGCAAGAAAAAAAATACAATATATACAATCCTGAAAAAATTTGGTTAAAAGGCATATTAAAATACATATCAAAATATATATTAGATATTAGATATTAGAATTAAGGAATTGAAAAAATACAATTACGAGAAAAAAGGTGCAAGAAAAAATATGCAGCTAATATATACGATCCTGAAAAAAAATGCACGTTAGAGCCATTCTGATAATGAATGGATTACAGTTAAATGCGCTGATTTTCGTTATATTAAAGGAAAAAGGAATTCCGAGAAGAAAAGGTGCAAGAAAAAAAAAAGTAATATACATGATCCTGAAAAAAATGCTTAAAATACATATTGAAATGCATATTAAAATATAAATTATATATTAAATATTAGAATAAAGGAATTGGAAAAAAAACAAATGCGAGAAAAAAGGTGCAATGGAAATAAAAATGCAAGTATGATCCTGAAAAAAAAATGCTTAAAATGCATATTAAAAAATATATCATATATTAAATATTAGAATAAAGAAATTGAAAAAAAAAGAAAAGAAAAAAAATACTTAAAATGCATATAGATAGATATTAGAATAAAGGAATTGAAAAAAAAAAATGCAAGAAAGAAGGTGCCATAAAAAAATTGCTTAAAATGCATATTAAAATACATATTAAAATATATAAAGGAATTGAAAAAAAACAATTGCAAGAAAAAAGGTGCAAGAAAAAAAAATACGATCCTGAAAAAAATAAAATAAAATACACGTTAGAGCCATTCTGATAATGAAACGGATTACAGTTAAATGCGATGATTTTCGTTATATGAAAGGAAAAAGGAATTGCGAGAAAAAAGGTACAAGAAAAAAAAATGCAATATATACGATCCTGAAAAAAAAATGCTTAAAATATATACGATCCTGAGAAGAAAAAAAATGCTTAAAAGGCATATTAAAAATATATATTAAAATATATATTATATATTAGATATTAGAATAATGGAAGTGAAAAAAAGCAATTCCGAGAAAAAAGGTGCAAGAAAAAATATGCAGGTAATATATACGATCCTGAAAAAAAAAGCACGTTAGAGCCATTCTGATAATGAAATGGATTACAGTTAAATGCGCTGATTTTCGTTATATTAAAGGAAAAAGGAATTGCGAGAAGAAAAGGTGCAAGAAAAAAAGAGTAATATACACGATCCTGAAAAAAATGCTTAAAATACATATTGAAATGCATATCAAAATATATATTAGATATTAGATATTAGAATAAAGGAATTGGAAAAAAAACAATTGCGAGAAAAAAGATGCAAGAAAAAATATGTAAATAATATATACGATCCTGAAAAAAATGCTTAAAATGATTATTAAAAATACGTATTAAAATATATATATATTAGATATTAGAATAGAAAATTGAAAGAAAAGCAATTGCGAGAAAAAAGGTGCACGAAAAAAAAATCTTTTTGATATATACGATCCTGAAAAAGAGATATATAAAATAGAATACACGTTAGAGCCATTCTGATAATGAAACGGATTACAGTTAAATGCGCTGATTTTCGTTATATTAAAGGAAAACGCAATTGCGAGAAAAAAGGTGCAAGAAAAAAAATGCAATATATATGATCCTGAAAAAAAATGCTTAAAATGCACATTAAAATACATATTGAAATATATATTAGATGTTAGACATTAGAATAAAGGAATTGAAAAAAAGCAATTGCGAGAAAAAAGGTGCAAGAAAAAAAATGCAACATATATGATCCTGAAAAAAAATGCTTAAAATGCATATTAAAAAATATATTATATATTAAATATTAGAATAAAGAAATTGAAAAAAAAAGAAGAAAAAAACTTAAAATGCATATAGATAGATATTAGAATAAAGGAATTGAAAAAAAAATTGCAAAAAAGAAGGTGCCATAAAAAAAATTGCTTAAAATGCATATTAAAATACATATTAAAATATATAAAGGAATTGAAAAAAAAAACAATTGCAAGAAAAAAGGTGCAAGAAAAAAAAATACGATCCTGAAAAAAATAAAATAAAATACACGTTAGAGCCATTCTGATAATGAAACGGATTACAGTTAAACGCGATGATTTTCGTTATATGAAAGGAAAAAGAAATTGCGAGAAAAAAGGTACAAGAAAAAAAAATGCAATATATACGATCCTGAAAAAAAAATGCTTAAAATATATACGATCCTGAGAAGAAAAAAAAATGCTTAAAAGGCATATTAAAAATACATATTAAAATATATATTATATAATAGATATTAGAATAATGGAAGTGAAAAAAAAGCAATTCCGAGAAAAAAGGTGCAAGAAAAAAAATGCAATATATACGATCCTCAAAAAAAATGCTTAAAATATATACGATCCTGAGAAGAAAAAAAAAATGCTTAAAAGGCATATTAAAAATACATATTAAAATATATATTATATATTAGATATTAGAATAATGGAAGTGAAAAAAAAGCAATTCCGAGAAAAAAGGTGCAAGAAAAAAAATGCAAGTAATATATACGATCCTGAAAAAAAAATACACGATAGAGCCGTTCTGAAAATGAAATGGATTACAGTTAAATGCGCTGATTTTCGTTATATTAAAGGAAAAAGGAATTGCGAGAAAAAAAGTGCAAGAAAAAAAATACAATATATACAATCCTGAAAAAAATCGCTTAAAAGGCATATTAAAATACATATCAAAATATATATTAGATATTAGATATTAGAATTAAGGAATTGAAAAAATACAATTACGAGAAAAAAAGGTGCAAGAAAAAATATGCAGCTAATATATACGATCCTGAAAAATAAAATGCACGTTAGAGCCATTCTGATAATGAAATGGATTACAGTTAAATGCGCTGATTTTCGTTATATTAAAGGAAAAAGGAATTGCGAGAAGAAAAGGTGCAAGAAAAAAAGAGTAATATACACGATCCTGAAAAAAATGCTTAAAATACATATTGAAATGCATATTAAAATATATATTATATATTAGATATTAGAATAAAGGAATTGGAAAAAAAACAATTGCGAGAAAAAAGATGCAAGAAAAAATATGTAAATAATATATACGATCCTGAAAAAAATGCTTAAAATGATTATTAAAAATACATATTAAAATATATATATATATTAGATATTAGAATAGAAAATGGAAAGAAAAGCAATTGCGAGAAAAAAGGTGCACGAAAAAAAAAATCTATTTGATATATACGATCCTGAAAAAGAGATATATAAAATAGAATACACGTTAGAGCCATTCTGATAATGAAACGGATTACAGTTAAATGCTCTGATTTTCGTTATATTAAAGGAAAACGCAATTGCGAGAAAAAAGGTGCAAGAAAAAAAATGCAATATATATGATCCTGAAAAAAAAAAATGCTTAAAATGCACATTAAAATACATATTGAAATATATGTTAGATGTTAGACATTAGAATAAAGGAATTGAAAAAAATCAATTGCGAGAAAAAAGGTGCAAGAAAAAAAATGCAACATATATGATCCTGAAAAAAAAAATGCTTAAAATGCATATTAAAAAAAATATATTATATATTAAATATTAGAATAAAGAAATTGAAAAAAAGAAAAGAAAAAAAAAATACTTAAAATGCATATAGATAGATATTAGAATAAAGGAATTGAAAAAAAAAAATTGCAAGAAAGAAGGTGCCATAAAAAAAATTGCTTAAAATGCATATTAAAATACATATTAAAATATATAAAGGAATTGAAAAAAAACAATTGCAAGACAAAAGGTGCAAGAAAAAAAAATACGATCCTGAAAAAAATAAAATAAAATACACGTTAGAGCCATTCTGATAATGAAACGGATTACAGTTAAACGCGATGATTTTCGTTATATGAAAGGAAAAAGGAATTGCGAGAAAAAAGGTACAAGAAAAAAAAATGCAATATATACTGTCGCGGTCGACGGCGCCGTCCATGCGCAATCGCCCTCGATTACGTTACATAAAGGTGTGCCCTGCCTCAATTAAGATTGAAATTGAACGCCATGACTTTGCAGGAACGTATCTTGAGCGAGGAAGCAATATTGAAACACCAGTGACCCCTGGCAACCCCTTTGGCGACATCGAGTGACGTTAGATACGACTCTGGCGCCGCTTCATCATCTCGCTGCTTCCGGGTCGACGTAGCAGCATGACAAGTGGATGCCTTATCAACCTGGAACGATATCAGGCCATTCCCTGGCCTGAAAAGATGAATATAAACATTAGTTGCAGTTGCCAGATGCCACCAGAATCATTCGCTGCACTTCTATCTGCTCTTCTACGACGTAAATCGCGTTGTCGCGCCGCATCGTCATCTTATAAATGTTTATCAATGTTTTTAGGATGTAAGGAGTTTTCATTTCAAATGCTAGGATATATATTTGTGTTGATGACACTGCAATACGTAATCTTTTGTACACAGAACATTCGAGCTTTTATTGCATAAAGAAGGTCGGGAGGTTGTTTCTTAAGCAGCAGCATCTTTAGACGTTTAATCGGTTTTGCATTTTTACTTATTTTTTCAGTTTTAATTAAGAGCTTTTACGCCTTTTTAGCGTATTTTATTCCCGACATTCTTTTGTTTACATTCGGGTTTGTTTTTATTTTCGTTAATTCTTTTACCTCTGCGTTTTAAGAGTCATTTTTATTTTTCACTAATTCCATTTTAAGAACAGTATTTCATTTTTAGTTATTTTACGTGTTTATTTACCTTTACGTAGTATTTTAAGATAACTCGAAAGCTCTGTATATAAGAGCTGCCACGTGGGCTTCCAGCGCGGCCCGCCTCCAGCCTTTGTTCAACACGCTTGTCTTGTCAGAAAGCTCTGTTCTCTCTCTTCGAGTACCCTGGCTGATTTTTCCATCTCGTCCAGCAACCAGATAAGTTATTGGTCGTGTACAGTTGTGAAATTCAGGTCGAGAGTGGTGATTATTGCATCAAAATTAACGCCAGGTATAACATAGACAAAGTGCCTTTTTTTTTTACTTTATTCGTGACTAAATTCTGCAGAAAACTATATATTGTGGTGTCATCTATGTGACTGCTTCAATTCGCCATATTTCATTTATATTAGTCAAGCTAATAATTCGTTTCTTTTAATTGTTTATAACTGCTTGCCCCTATACGCAGTTATTTTAGTACAATTATTAAGTTAATCTATATTCAGTCTTTAGGATATTGCCTAGTATCATTCCGGTATTTCCGCCTCCACATCCATTTTAGATTAATTTTATTGGGGCGACATCAACCCCGATTTTCTAAGTTGATTCGTTTCGCTATCTATTTTTATTGTGTTAGTTAAGGTCCCTTTTGCTACTGTTTGTATACCATCGGATATTTCTATGTATATATATGTCACATCTTGAACGGTGTCTAAGAGTGAACGTCTGTGGAGCAAAGGCCTGTTATTCTGTTATTTAATGATTACGGTATTTCTGCACATAATAAACGAAATTACCTGTGAAGTGTTTCTGAATCATATGTTTTAAATACCGAGTGAATGATTATTATTTTAAAGTTTGTATATTCATTTTAAATCATTTTAATTTGTTTCTCATTGTGGATACTTTGGCTGAAGGAGGATACGAAATACTTTACCTTAAAACTGGAAAAAAAAGTATTAATCTGAATATTGTATTTGAAACGAAGAGATCAATTTCAGCTTTCCATCTGAAGAGAATTATTCAAATATTTTATCCGAATATAAAGATTAACTTGAATTCTGTATCTGGAAAAGAAAAAAAGATATTAACAATAGTATAATAATACAACTCTATCTTGATAATACTGGCAGGTTGAGCATACGTTAAAATAATTATCAAATTAAATCTATTGCACCAGTATATGTGAATGAGCGATGGGTATACTCCTGGCCTATTGATTTATAAATTATTAAAAAGAAACTTGGTCACAGAAGAAACTTATGTACTTAGCTGGAAGCTGGTTTCATTGTTTTTAAAGGTTTGGATTACTACTTACCTGAGAGTTGAAGTCGCCTCAGATGATGGACTCTAGGATTACTATTTACCTATGGTTGAAATCTCCAGCTACATGTTGATTACTCTGAAGACTCGCACATATATGAATAATTAGTACACATCGAGTCGGTTTAAGCACGCAGTCTCTCAACTGTTTACTCACTCACACATTCGTTCAGTTATTCGTTCATACATTCACACATCTCATACACCCACCACGCCCCCTCGGTTCGCACGCTACAAAACCACTTTCATACACGCATATTATACACACATACATCCACGCCCACATTCCTGTTTTTCCCTTACACTCTCTTGCACACGATTCTTACACCCCCACACACACATGACGTTCCCAGACGTATAACTGGGTGATGGCAGCAAAGGAAGAGTGACGTGCCAAGCGGGCTAATTCTATGCATATACTCATCATCACACATCTCCATATTATACTCATTTGGCATTGAGCCATTGCACTGTCATTAAGTATATCTGCACACTACATTTAGTGGTAGGCAGGACGTCTATTTGGTATTCAACGGTACTACGCCTATTCGCCACGGGTATAGGGCGTCCCGCACTACTACAATTAGAATAAAGGAATTGAAAAAAAAAATTGCAAGAAAGAAGGTGCCATAAAAAAGAATTGCTTAAAATGCATATTAAAATACATATTAAAATATATAAAGGAATTGAAAAAAAAAACAATTGCAAGAAAAAAGGTGCAAGAAAAAAAAATACGATCCTGAAAAAAATAAAATAAAATACACGTTAGAGCCATTCTGATAATGAAACGGATTACAGTTAAATGCGATGATTTTCGTTATATGAAAGGAAAAAGGAATTGCGAGAAAAAAGGTACAAGAAAAAAAAATGCAATATATACGATCCTGAAAAAAAAAATGCTTAAAATATATACGATCCTGAAAAGAAGAAAAAAAATGCTTATAAGGCATATTAAAAATACATATTAAAATATATATTATATATTAGATATTAGAATAATGGAAGTGAAAAAAAAGCAATTCAGAGAAAAAAGGTGCAAGAAAAAAAATGCAAGTAATATATACGATCCTGAAAAAAAATACACGATAGAGCCGTTCTGAAAATGAAATGGATTACAGTTAAATGCGCTGATTTTCGTTATATTAAAGAAAAAAGGAATTGCGAGAAAAAAAAGTGCAAGAAAAAAAATACAATATATACAATCCTGCAAAAAAATGCTTAAAAGGCATATTACAATACATATCAAAATATATATTAGATATTAGATATTAGAATTAAGGAATTGAAAAAATACAATTACGAGAAAAAAGGTGCAAGAAAAAATATGCAGGTAATATATACGATCCTGAAAAAAAAATGCACGTTAGAGCCATTCTGATAATGAAATGGATTACAGTTAAATGCGCTGATTTTCGTTATATTAAAAGAAAAAGGAATTGCGAGAAGAAAAGGTGCGAGAAAAAAAAGTAATATGCACGATCCTGAAAAAATGCTTAAAATACATATTGAAATGCATATTAAAATATATATATTATATATTAGATATCAGAATAAAAGAATTGGAAAAAAAACAATTGCGAGAAAAAAGATGCAAGAAAAAATATGTAAATAATATATACGATCCTGAAAAAATGCTTAAAATGATTATTAAAAATACATATTAAAATATATATATATATTAGATATTAGAATAGAAAATTGAAAGAAAAGCAATTGCGAGAAAAAAGGTGCACGAAAAAAAAATCTATTTGATATATACGATCCTGAAAAAGAGATATATAAAATAGAATACACGTTAGAGCCATTCTGATAATGAAACGGATTACAGTTAAATGCGCTGATTTTCGTTATATTAAAGGAAAACGCAATTGCGAGAAAAAAGGTGCAAGAAAAAAAATGCAATATATATGATCCTGAAAAAAAAATGCTTAAAATGCACATTAAAATACATATTGAAATATATATTAGATGTTAGACATTAGAATAAAGGAATTGAAAAAAAGCAATTGCGAGAAAAAAGGTGCAAGAAAAAAAATGCAACATATATGATCCTGAAAAAAAATGCTTAAAATGCATATTAAAAAATATATTATATATTAAATATTAGAATAAAGAAATTGAAAAAAAAGAAAAAAAAATACTTAAAATGCATATAGATAGATATTAGAATAAAGGAATTGAAAAAAAAAATTGCAAGAAAGAAGGTGCCATAAAAAAATGCTTAAAATGCATATTAAAATACATACTAAAATATAAAGGAATTGAAAAAAAAAACAATTGCAAGAAAAAAGGTGCAAGAAAAAAAAATACGATCCTGAAAAAAATAAAATAAATACACGTTAGAGCCATTCTGATAATGAAACGGATTACAGTTAAACGCGATGATTTTCGTTATATGAAAGGAAAAAGGAATTGCGAGAAAAAAGAGACAAGAAAAAAAAATACAATATATACAATACTGAAAAAAAAAATGCTTATTAAATATTACGATCCTGAGAAGAAAAAAAAAATGCTTAAAAGGCATATTAAAAATACATATTAAAATATATATTATATATTAGATATTAGAATAATGGAAGTGAAAAAAAGATATTCCGAGAAAAAAAGGTGCAAGAAAAAAAATGCAAGTAATATATACGATCCTGAAAATAATTACACGATAGAGCCGTTCTGAAAATGAAATGGATTACAGTTAAATGCGCTGATTTTCGTTATATTAAAGGAAAAAGGAATTGCGAGAAAAAAAAGGTGCAAGAAAAAAATACAATATATACAATCCTGAAAAAATTGCTTAAAAGGCATATTAAAATACATATCAAAATATATATTAGATATTAGATATTAGAATTAAGGAATTGAAAAAATACAATTACGAGAAAAAAGGTGCAAGAAAAAATATGCAGGTAATATATACGATCCTGAAAAAAAAAATGCACGTTCGAGCCATTCTGATAATGAAATGGATTACAGTTAAATGCGCTGATTTTCGTTATATTAAAGGAAAAAGGAATTGCGAGAAGAAAAGGTGCAATGAAAAAAAAGTAATATACACGATCCTGAAAATTATGCTTAAAATACATATTGAAATGCATATTAAAATATATATTATATATTAGATATTAGAATAAAGGAATTGGAAAAAAAAACAATTGCGAGAAAAAAGATGCAAGAAAAAATATGTAAATAATATATACGATCCTGAAAAAAATGCTTAAAATGATTATTAAAAATACATATTAAAATATATATATTAGATATTAGAATAGAAAATTGAAAGAAAAGCAATTGCGAGAAAAAAGGTGCACGAAAAAAAAAAATCTATTTGATATATACGATCCTGAAAAAGAGATATATAAAATAGAATACACGTTAGAGCCATTCTGATAATGAAACGGATTACAGTTAAATGCGCTGATTTTCGTTATATTAAAGGAAAACGCAATTGCGAGAAAAAAGGTGCAAGAAAAAAAATGCAATATATATGATCCTGAAAAAAAATGCTTAAAATGCACATTAAAATACATATTGAAATATATATTAGATGTTAGACATTAGAATAAAGGAATTGAAAAAAAGCAATTGCGAGAAAAAAGGTGCAAGAAAAAAAATGCAACATATATGATCCTGAAAAAAAAAATGCTTAAAATGCATATTAAAAAATATATATTAAATATTAGAATAAAGAAATTGAAAAAAAAGAAAAGAAAAAAAATACTTAAAAAGCATATAGATAGATATTAGAATAAAGGAATTGAAAAAAAAATTGCAAGAGAGAAGGTGCCATAAAAAAAATTGCTTAAAATGCATATTAAAATACATATTAAAATATATAAAGGAATTGAAAAAAAAAAACAATTGCAAGAAATAAGGTGCAAGAAAAAAAATACGATTCTGAAAAAAAATAAAATAAAATACACGTTAGAGCCATTCTGATAATGAAACGGATTACAGTTAAACGCGATGATTTTCGTTATATGAAAGGAAAAAGGAATTGCGAGAAAAAAGGTACAAGAAAAAAAAATGCAATATATACGATCCTGAAAAAAAAAAAATGCTTAAAATATATACGATCCTGAGAAGAAAAAAAAATGCTTAAAAGGCATATTAAAAATACATATTAAAATATATATTATATATTAGATATTAGAATAATGGAAGTGAAAAAAAAGCAATTCCGAGAAAAAAGGTGCAAGAAAAAAAATGCAAGTAATATATACGATCCTGAAAAAAAATACACGATAGAGCCGTTCTGAAAATGAAATGGATTACAGTTAAATGCGCTGATTTTCGTTATATTAAAGGAAAAAGGAATTGCGAGAAAAAAGTGCAAGAAAAAAAATACAATATATACAATCCTGAAAAAAAATTGCTTAAAAGGCATATTAAAATACATATCAAAATATATATTAGATATTAGATATTAGAATTAAGGAATTGAAAAAATACAATTACGAGAAAAAAGGTGCAAGAAAAAAATATGCAGGTAATATATACGATCCTGAAAAAAAAATGCACGTTAGAGCCATTCTGATAATGAAATGGATTACAGTTAAATGCGCTGATTTTCGTTATATTAAAGGAAAAAGGAATTGCGAGAAGAAAAGGTGCAAGAAAAAAAAAGTAATATACACGATCCTGAAAAAAATGCTTAAAATACATATTGAAATGCATATTAAAATATATATTATATATTAGATATTAGAATAAAGGAATTGGAAAAAAAACAATTGCGAGAAAAAAAATGCAAGAAAAAATATGTAAATAATATATACGATCCCGAAAAAAATGCTTAAAATGATTATTAAAAATACATATTAAAAAATATATATATATTAGATATTAGAATAGAAAATTGAAAGAAAAGCAATTGCGAGAAAAAAGGTGCACGAAAAAAAAAATCTATTTGATATATACGATCCTGAAAAAGAGATATATAAAATAGAATACACGTTAGAGCCATTCTGATAATGAAACGGATTACAGTTAAATGCGCTGATTTTCGTTATATTAAAGGAAAACGCAATTGCGAGAAAAAAGGTGCAAGAAAAAAATGCAATATATATGATCCTGAAAAAAAAAATGCTTAAAATGCACATTAAAATACATATTGAAATATATATTAGATGTTAGACATTAGAATAAAGGAATTGAAAAAAAGCAATTGCGAGAAAAAAGGTGCAAGAAAAAAATGCAACATATATGATCCTGAAAAAAAATGCTTAAAATGCATATTAAAAAATATATTATATATTAAATATTAGAATAAAGAAATTGAAAAAAAAAGAAAAGAAAAAAAAATACTTAAAATGCATATAGATAGATATTAGAATAAAGGAATTGAAAAAAAATTGCAAGAAAGAAGGTGCCATAAAAAAAATGCTTAAAATGCATATTAAAATACATATTAAAATATATAAAGGAATTGAAAAAAAACAATTGCAATAAAAAAGGTGCAAGAAAAAAAAAAACGATCCTGAAAAAAATAAAATAAAATACACGTTAGAGCCATTCTGATAATGAAACGGATTACAGTTAAACGCGATGATTTTCGTTATATGAAAGGAAAAAGGAATTGCGAGGAAAAAAGTACAAGAAAAAAAAAATGCAATATATACGATCCTGAAAAAAAAATGCTTAAAATCTATACGATCCTGAGAAGAAAAAAAAATGCTTAAAAGGCATATTAAAAATACATATTAAAATATATATTATATATTAGATATTAGAATAATGGAAGTGAAAAAAAAGCAATTCCGAGAAAAAAGGTGCAAGAAAAAAAAATGCAAGTAATATATACGATCCTGAAAAAAAATACACGATAGAGCCGTTCTGAAAATGAAATGGATTACAGTTAAATGCGCTGATTTTCGTTATATTAAAGGAAAAAGGAATTGCGAGAAAAAAAAGTGCAAGAAAAAAAATACAATATATACAATCCTGAAAAAAATTGCTTAAAAGGCATATTAAAATACATATCAAAATATATATTAGATATTAGATATTAGAATTAAGGAATTGAAAAAATACAATTACGAGAAAAAAGGTGCAAGAAAAAATATGCAGGTAATATATACGATCCTGAAAAAAAATGCACGTTAGAGCCATTCTGATAATGAAATGGATTACAGTTAAATGCGCTGATATTATATTAAAGGAAAAAGGAATTCCCAGAAGAAAAGGTGCAAGAAAAAAAAAGTAATATACACGATCCTGAAAAAAATGCTTAAAATACATATTGAAATGCATATTAAAATATATATTATATATTAGATATTAGAATAAAGGAATTGGAAAAAAAACAATTGCGAGAAAAAAGATGCAAGAAAAAATATGTAAATAATATATACGATCCTGAAAAAAATGCTTAAAATGATTATTAAAAATACATATTAAAATATATATATATTAGATATTAGAATAGAAAATTGAAAGAAAAGCAATTGCGAGAAAAAAGGTGCACGAAAAAAAAATCTATTTGATATATACGATCCTGAAAAAGAGATATATAAAATAGAATACACGTTAGAGCCATTCTGATAATGAAACGGATTACAGTTAAATGCGCTGATTTTCGTTATATTAAAGGAAAACGCAATTGCGAGAAAAAAGGTGCAAGAAAAAAATGCAATATATATGATCCTGAAAAAAATGCTTAAAATGCACATTAAAATACATATTGAAATATATATTAGATGTTAGACATTAGAATAAAGGAATTGAAAAAAAGCAATTGCGAGAAAAAGGTGCAAGAAAAAAATGCAACATATATGATCCTGAAAAAAAAATGCTTAAAATGCATATTAAAAAATATATTATATATTAAATATTAGAATAAAGAAATTGAAAAAAAGAAAAGAAAAAAAAATACTTAAAATGCATATAGATAGATATTAGAATAAAGGAATTGAAAAAAAAAATTGCAAGAAAGAAGGTGCCATAAAAAAATTGCTTAAAATGCATATTAAAATACATATTAAAATATATAAAGGAATTGAAAAAAAACAATTGCAAGAAAAAAGGTGCAAGAAAAAAAAATACGATCCTGAAAAAAATAAAATAAAATACACGTTAGAGCCATTCTGATAATGAAACGGATTACAGTTAAACGCGATGATTTTCGTTATATGAAAGGAAAAAGGAATTGCGAGAAAAAAGTTACAAGAAAAAAAAATGCAATATATACGATCCTGAAAAAAAAATGCTTAAAATATATACGATCCTGAGAAGAAAAAAAATGCTTAAAAGGCATATTAAAATACATATTAAAATATATATTATATATTAGATATTAGAATAATGGAAGTGAAAAAAAAGCAATTCCGAGAAAAAAGGTGCAAGAAAAAAAATGCAAGTAATATATACGATCCTGAAAAAAAATACACGATAGAGCCGTTCTGAAAATGAAATGGATTACAGTTAAATGCGCTGATTTTCGTTATATTAAAGGAAAAAGGAATTGCGAGAAAAAAAAGTGCAAGAAAAAAAATACAATATATACAATCCTGAAAAAAAAATTGCTTAAAAGGCATATTAAAATACATATCAAAATATATATTAGATATTAGATATTAGAATTAAGGAATTGAAAAAATACAATTACGAGAAAAAAGGTGCAAGAAAAAATATGCAGGTAATATATACGATCCTGAAAAAAAATACACGTTAGAGCCATTCTGATAATGAAATGGATTACAGTTAAATGCGCTGATTTTCGTTATATTAAAGGAAAAAGGAATTGCGAGAAGAAAAGGTGCAAGAAAAAAAAAGTAATATACACGATCCTGAAAAAAATGCTTAAAATACATATTGAAATGCATATTAAAATATATATTATATATTAGATATTAGAATAAAGGAATTGGAAAAAAAAAACAATTGCGAGAAAAAAGATGCAAGAAAAAATATGTAAATAATATATACGATCCTGAAAAAAATGCTTAAAATGATTATTAAAAATACATATTAAAATATATATATATATTAGATATTAGAATAGAAAATTGAAAGAAAAGCAATTGCGAGAAAAAAGGTGCACGAAAAAAAAATCTATTTGATATATACGATCCTGAAAAAGAGATATATAAAATAGAATACACGTTAGAGCCATTCTGATAATGAAACGGATTACAGTTAAATGCGCTGATTTTCGTTATATTAAAGGAAAACGCAATTGCGAGAAAAAAGGTGCAAGAAAAAAAATGCAATATATATGATCCTGAAAAAAAAAAATGCTTAAAATGCACATTAAAATACATATTGAAATATATATTAGATGTTAGACATTAGAATAAAGGAATTGAAAAAAAGCAATTGCGAGAAAAAAGGTGCAAGAAAAAAATGCAACATATATGATCCTGAAAAAAAAATGCTTAAAATGCATATTAAAAAATATATTATATATTAAATATTAGAATAAAGAAATTGAAAAAAAAGAAAAAAAAATACTTAAAATGCATATAGATAGATATTAGAATAAAGGAATTGAAAAAAAAAAATTGCAAGAAAGAAGGTGCCATAAAAAAATTGCTTAAAATGCATATTAAAATACATATTAAAATATATAAAGGAATTGAAAAAAAAACAATTGCAAGAAAAAAGGTGCAAGAAAAAAAAATACGATCCTGAAAAAAATAAAATAAAATACACGTTAGAGCCATTCTGATAATGAAACGGATTACAGTTAAACGCGATGATTTTCGTTATATGAAAGGAAAAAGGAATTGCGAGAAAAAAGGTACAAGAAAAAAAAATGCAATATATACGATCCTGAAAAAAAATGCTTAAAATATATACGATCCTGAGAAGAACAAAAATGCTTAAAAGGCATATTAAAAATACATATTAAAATATATATTATATATTAGATATTAGAATAATGGAAGTGAAAAAAAAAGCAATTCCGAGAAAAAAGGTGCAAGAAAAAAAATGCAAGTAATATATACGATCCTGAAAAAAAAATACACGATAGAGCCGTTCTGATAATGAAATGGATTACAGTTAAATGCGCTGATTTATTATAGTAAAGGAAAAAGGAATTGCGAAAAAAAAAGTGCAAGAAAAAAAATACAATATATACAATCCTGAAAAAAATTGCTTAAAAGGCATATTAAAATACATATCAAAATATATTAGATATTAGATATTAGAATTAAGGAATTGAAAAAATACAATTACGAGAAAAAAGGTGCAAGAAAAAATATGCAGGTAATATATACGATCCTGAAAAAAAAATGCACGTTAGAGCCATTCTGATAATGAAATGGATTACAGTTAAATGCGCTGATTTTCGTTATATTAAAGGAAAAAGGAATTGCGAGAAGAAAAGGTGCAAGAAAAAAAAGTAATATACACGATCCTGAAAAAAATGCTTAAAATACATATTGAAATGCATATTAAAATATATATTATATATTAGATATTAGAATAAAGGAATTGGAAAAAAAACAATTGCGAGAAAAAAAGATGCAAGAAAAAATATGTAAATAATATATACGATCCTGAAAAAAATGCTTAAAATGCATATTAAAATACATATCAAAATATATATTAGATATTAGAATAGAAAATTGAAAGAAAAGCAATTGCGAGAAAAAAGGTGCAAGAAAAAAAAATGCAATATATATGATCCTGAAAAAAATACACGTTAGAGCCATTCTGATAATGAAACGGATTACAGTTAAATGCGCTGATTTTCGTTATATTAAAGGAAAACGCAATTGCGAGAAAAAAGGTGCAAGAAAAAAAATGCAATATATATGATCCTGAAAAAAAAAAAAGCTTAAAATGCACATTAAAATACATATTGAAATATATATTAGATGTTAGACATTAGAATAAAGGAATTGAAAAAAAGCAATTGCGAGAAAAAAGGTGCAAGAAAAAAAATGCAACATATATGATCCTGAAAAAAAAATGCTTAAAATGCATATTAAAAAATATATTATATATTAAATATTAGAATAAAGAAATTGAAAAAAAGAAAAGAAAAAAAATACTTAAAATGCATATAGATAGATATTAGAATAAAGGAATTGAAAAAAAAAATTGCAAGAAAGAAGGTGCCATAAAAAAAATTGCTTAAAATGCATATTAAAATACATATTAAAATATATAAAGGAATTGAAAAAAAACAATTGCAAGAAAAAAGGTGCAAGAAAAAAAAATACGATCCTGAAAAAAAAAAAAAATACACGTTAGAGCCATTCTGATAATGAAACGGATTACAGTTAAACGCGATGATTTTCGTTATATGAAAGGAAAAAGGAATTGCGAGAAAAAAGGTACAAGAAAAAAAAAATGCAATATATACGATCCTGAAAAAAAAAATGCTTAAAATATATACGATCCTGAAAAAAATGCTTAAAATACATATTGAAATGCATATTAAAATATATATTATATATTAGATATTAGAATAAAGGAATTGGAAAAAAAAACAATTGCGAGAAAAAAGATGCAAGAAAAAATATGTAAATAATATATACGATCCTGAAAAAAAGTTTAAAATGATTATTAAAAAATACATATTAAAATATATATATATTAGATATTAGAATAGAAAATTTTCGTTATATTAAAGGAAAAAGGAATTGCGAGAAAAAAAGTGCAAGAAAAAAAATACAATATATACAATCCTGAAAAAAATTGCTTAAAAGGCATATTAAAATACATATCAAAATATATATTAGATATTAGATATTAGAATTAAGGAATTGAAAAAATACAATTACGAGAAAAAAGGTGCAAGAAAAAATATGCAGGTAATATATACGATCCTGAAAAAAAAATGCACGTTAGAGCAATTCTGATAATAAAATGGATTACAGTTAAATGAGCTGATTTTCGTTATATTAAAGGAAAAAGGAATTGCGAGAAGAAAAGGTGCAAGAAAAAAAAAGTAATATACACGATCCTGAAAAAAATGCTTAAAATACATATTGAAATGCATATTAAAATATATACTATATATTAGATATTAGAATAAAGGAATTGGAAAGAAAACAATTGCGAGAAAAAAGATGCAAGAAAATGATTGCAACATATATGATCCTGAAAAAAAATGCTTAAAATGCATATTAAAAAATATATTATATATTAAATATAAGAATAAAGAAATTGAAAAAAAGAAAAGAAAAAAAAATACTTAAAATGCATATAGATAGATATTAGAATAAAGGAAATGAAAAAAAAAATTGCAAGAAAGAAGGTGCCATAAAAAATTGCTTAAAATGCATATTAAAATACATATTAAAATATATAAAGGCATTGAAAAAAAAAACAATTGCAAGAAAAAAGGTGCAAGAAAAAAAAATACGATCCTGAAAAAAATAAAATAAAATACACGTTAGAGCCATTCTGATAATGAAACGGATTACAGTTAAACGCGATGATTTTCGTTATATGAAAGGAAAAAGGAATTGCGAGAAAAAAGGTACAAGAAAAAAAAATGCAATATATACGATCCTGAAAAAAAAATGCTTAAAATATATACGATCCTGAAAAAAATGCTTAAAATACATATTGAAATGCATATTAAAATATATATTATATATTAGATATTAGAATAAAGGAATTGGAAAAAAAAACAATTGCGAGAAAAAAGATGCAAGAAAAAATATGTAAATAATATATACGATCCTGAAAAAAATGCTTAAAATGATTATTAAAAATACATATTAAAATATATATATATTAGATATTAGAATAGAAAATTGAAAGAAAAGCAATTGCGAGAAAAAAGGTGAACGAAAAAAAAAATCTATTTGATATATACGATCCTGAAAAGGAGATATATAAAATAAAATACACGTTTTAGCCATTCTGATAATGAAACGGATTACAGTTAAATGTGCTGATTTTCGTTATATTAAAGGAAAACGCAATTGCGAGAAAAAAGGTGCAAGAAAAAAAATGCAAGTAATATATACGATCCTGAAAAAAATACACGATAGAGCCGTTCTTAAAATGAAATGGATTACAGTTAAATGCGGTGATTTTCGTTATATTAAAGGAAAAAGGAATTGCGAGAAAAAAAAGTGCAAGAAAAAAAATACAATATATACAATCCTGAAAAAAATTGCTTAAAAGGCATATTAAAATACATATCAAAATATATATTAGTTATTAGATATTAGAATTAAGGAATTGAAAAAATACAATTAAGAGAAAAAAGGTGCAAGAAAAAATATGCAGGTAATATATACGATCCTGAAAAAAAAATGCACGTTAGAGCCATTCTGATAATGAAATGGATTACAGTTAAATGCGCTGATTTTCGTTATATTAAAGGAAAAAGGAATTCCGAGAAGAAAAGGTGCAAGAAAAAAAAGTAATATACATGATCCTGAAAAAAATGCTTAAAATACATATTGAAATGCATATTAAAATATATATTATATATTAGATATTAGAATGAAGGAATTGGAAAAAAAAAATTGCGAGAAAAAAGATGCATGAAAAAATATGTAAATAATATATAAGATCCTGAAAAAAATGCTTAAATTGAAAAAAGCAATTGCGAAAAAAAAGGTGAAAAAAAAAAAATGCAACATATATGATCCTGAAAAAAAAATGCTTAAAATGCATATTAAAAAAATATATTATATATTAAATATTAGAATAAAGAAATTGAAAAAAAAGAAAAAAAAAATACTTAAAGTGCATATAGATAGATATTAGACTAAAGGAATTGAAAAAAAAATGCAAGAAAGAAGGTGCCATGAAAAAAATTGCTTAAAATGCATATTAAAATACATATTAAAATATATAAAGGAATTGAAAAAAATCAATTGCAAGAAAAAAGGTGCAAGAAAAAAAAATACGATCCTGAAAAAAATAAAATAAAATACACGTTAGAGCCATTCTGATTATGAAACGGATTACAGTTAAACGCGATGATTTTCGTTATATGAAAGGAAAAAGGAATTGCGAGAAAAAAGGTACAAGAAAAAAAAATGCAATATATACGATCCTGAAAAAAAAATCCTTAAAATATAAACGATCCTGAAAAAAAAGTTTAAAATATATACGATCTTGAGAAGAAAAAAAAATGCTTAAAAGGCATATTAAAAATACATATTAAAATATATATTATATATTAGATATTAGAATAATGGAAGTGAAAAAAAAGTAATTCCGAGAAAAAAGGTGCAAGAAAAAAAATGCAAGTAATATATACGATCCTGAAAAAAAAAACACGATAGAGCCGTTCTGAAAATGAAATGGATTACAGTTAAATGCGCTGATTTTCGTTATATTAAAGGAAAAAGGAATTGCGAGAAAAAAAAGTGCAAGAAAAAAAATACAATATATACAATCCTGAAAAAAATTGCTTAAAAGGTATATTAAAATACATATCAAAATATATATTAGATATTAGATATTAGTATTAAGGAATTGAAAAAATACAATTACGAGAAAAAAGGTGCAAGAAAAAATATGCAGGTAATATATACGATCCTGAAAAAAAAATGCACGTTAGAGCCATTCTGATAATGAAATGGATTACAGTTAAATGCGCTGATTTTCGTTATATTAAAGGAAAAAGGAATTGCGAGAAGAAAAGGTGCAAGAAAAAAAGAGTAATATACACGATCCTGAAAAAAATGCTTAAAATACATATTGAAGTGCATATTAAAATATATATTATATATTAGATATTAGAATAAAGGAATTGAAAAAAAAAACAATTGCGAGAAAAAAGATGCAAGAAAAATTATGTAAATAATATATACGATCCTGAAAAAAATGCTTAAAATGATTATTAAAAATACATATTAAAATATATATATATATTAGATATTAGAATAGAAAATTGAAAGAAAAGTAATTGCGAGAAAAAAGGTGTACGAAAAAAAAATCTATTTGATATATACGATCCTGAAAAAGAGATATATAAAATAGAATACACGTTAGAGCCATTCTGATAATGAAACGGATTACAGTTAAATGCGCTGATTTTCGTTATATTAAAGGAAAACGCAATTGCGAGAAAAAAGGTGCAAGAAAAAAATGCAATATATATGATCCTGAAAAAAAAAATGCTTAAAATGCACATTAAAATACATATTGAAATATATATTAGATGTTAGACATTAGAATAAAGGAATTGAAAAAAAGCAATTGCAAGAAAAAAGGTGCAAGAAAAAAAAATGCAACATATATGATCCTGAAAAAAAATGCTTAAAATGCATATTAAAAAATATATTATATATTAAATATTAGAATAAAGAAATTGAAAAAAAAGAAAAGAAAAAAAAATACTTAAAATGCATATAGATAGATATTAGAATAAAGGAATTGAAAAAAAAAATGCAAGAAAGAAGGTACCATAAAACAAATTGCTTAAAATGCATATTAAAATACATATTAAAATATATAAAGGAATTGAAAAAAAACAATTGCAAGAAAAAAGGTGCAAGAAAAAAAAATACGATCCTGAAAAAAATTAAATAAAATACACGTTAGAGCCATTCTGATAATGAAACGGATTACAGTTAAACGCGATGATTTTCGTTATATGAAAGGAAAAAGGAATTGCGAGAAAAAAGGTACAAGAAAAAAAATGCAATATATACGATCCTGAAAAAAAAATGCTTAAAATATATACGATCCTGAGAAGAAAAAAAATGCTTAAAAGGCATATTAAAAATACATATTAAAATATATATTATATATTAGATATTAGAATAATGGAAGTGAAAAAAAGCAATTCCGAGAAAAAAGGTGCAAGAAAAAATATGCAGGTAATATATACGATCCTGAAAAAAAAAGCACGTTAGAGCCATTCTGATAATGAAATGGATTACAGTTAAATGCGCTGATTTTCGTTATATTAAAGGAAAAAGGAATTGCGAGAAAAAAAGGTGCAAGAAAAAAAAAGTAATATACACGATCCTGAAAAAAATGCTAAAAATACATATTGAAATGCATATCAAAATATATATTAGATATTAGATATTAGAATAAAGGAATTAAAAAAAAAACAATTGCGAGAAAAAAGATGCAAGAAAAAATATGTAAATAATATATACGATCCTGAAAAAAATGCTTAAAATGATTATTAAAAATACGTATTAAAATATATATATATTAGATATTAGAATAGAAAATTGAAAGAAAAGCAAATGCGAGAAAAAAGGTGCACGAAAAAAAAATCTTTTTGATATATACGATCCTGAAAAAGAGATATATAAAATAGAATACACGTTAGAGCCATTCTGATAATGAAACGGATTACAGTTAAATGCGCTGATTTTCGTTATATTAAAGGAAAACGCAATTGCGAGAAAAAAGGTGCAAGAAAAAAAATGCAATATATATGATCCTGAAAAAAAATGCTTAAAATGCACATTAAAATACATATTGAAATATATATTAGATGTTAGACATTAGAATAAAGGAATTGAAAAAAAGCAATTGCGAGAAAAAAGGTGCAAGAAAAAAAATGCAACATATATGATTCTGAAAAAAAAATGCTTAAAATGCATATTAAAAAATATATTATATATTAAATATTAGAATAAAGAAATTGAAAAAAAAAAGAAAAAAAAACTTAAAATGCATATAGATAGATATTAGAATAAAGGAATTGAAAAAAAAAATTGCAAGAAAGAAGGTGCCATAAAAAAAATTGCTTAAAATGCATATTAAAATACATATTAAAATATATAAAGGAATTGAAAAAAAAACAATTGCAAGAAAAAAGGTGCAAGAAAAAAAAATACGATCCTGAAAAAAATAAAATAAAATACACGTTAGAGCCATTCTGATAATGAAACGGATTACAGTTAAACGCGATGATTTTCGTTATATGAAAGGAAAAAGAAATTGCAAGAAAAAAGGAACAAGAAAAAAAAATGCAATATATACGATCCTGAAAAAAAAATGCTTAAAATATATACGATCCTGAGAAGAAAAAAAAATGCTTAAAAGGCATATTAAAAATACATATTAAAATATATATTATATAATAGATATTAGAATAATGGAAGTGAAAAAAAGCAATTCCGAGAAAAAAGGTGCAAGAAAAAAAATGCAATATATACGATCCTCAAAAAAAATGCTTAAAACATATACGATCCTGAGAAGAAAAAAAAATGCTTAAAAGGCATATTAAAAATACATATTAAAATATATATTATATATTAGATATTAGAATAATGGAAGTGAAAAAAAAGCAATTCCGAGAAATAAGGTGCAAGAAAAAAAATGCAAGTAATATATACGATCCTGAAAAAAAAATACACGATAGAGCCGTTCTGAAAATGAAATGGATTACAGTTAAATGCGCTGATTTTCGTTATATTAAAGGAAAAAGGAATTGCGAGAAAAAAAGTGCAAGAAAAAAAATACAATATATACAATCCTGAAAAAAATCGCTTAAAAGGCATATTAAAATACATATCAAAATATATATTAGATATTAGATATTAGAATTAAGGAATTGAAAAAATACAATTACGAGAAAAAAAGGTGCAAGAAAAAATATGCAGCTAATATATACGATCCTGAAAAATAAAATGCACGTTAGAGCCATTCTGATAAAAAAATGGATTACAGTTAAATGCGCTGATTTTCGTTATATTAAAGGAAAAAGGATTTGCGAGAAGAAAAGGTGCAAGAAAAAAAAAGTAATATACACGATCCTGAAAAAAATGCTTAAAATACATATTGAAATGCATATTAAAATATATATTATATATTAGATATTAGAATAAAGGAATTGGAAAAAAAACAATTGCGAGAAAAAAGATGCAAGAAAAAATATGTAAATAATATATACGATCCTGAAAAAAATGCTTAAAATGATTATTAAAAATACATATTAAAATATATATATATATTAGATATTAGAATAGAAAATTGAAAGAAAAGCAATTGCGAGAAAAAAGGTGCACGAAAAAAAAATCTATTTGATATATACGATCCTGAAAAAGAGATATATAAAATAGAATACACGTTAGAGCCATTCTGATAATGAAACGGATTACAGTTAAATGCTCTGATTTTCGTTATATTAAAGGAAAACGCAATTGCGAGAAAAGAAAAAAGGTGCAAGAAAAAAAATGCAATATATATGATCCTGAAAAAAAAAAATGCATAAAATGCACATTAAAATACATATTGAAATATATGTTAGATGTTAGACATGAGAATAAAGGAATTGAAAAAAATCAATTGCGAGAAAAAAGGTGCAAGAAAAAAAATGCAACATATATGATCCTGAAAAAAAATGCTTAAAATGCATATTAAAAAATATATTATATATTAAATATTAGAATAAAGAAATTGAAAAAAAAGAAAAGAAAAAAAAATACTTAAAATGCATATAGATAGATATTAGAATAAAGGAATTGAAAAAAAAAATTGCAAGAAAGAAGGTGCCATAAAAAAAATTGCTTAAAATGCATATTAAAATACATATTAAAATATATAAAGGAATTGAAAAAAAACAATTGCAAGACAAAAGGTGCAAGAAAAAAAAATACGATCCTGAAAAAAAATAAAATAAAATACACGTTAGAGCCATTCTGATAATGAAACGGATTACAGTTAAACGCGATGATTTTCGTTATATGAAAGGAAAAAGGAATTGCGAGAAAAAAGGTACAAGAAAAAAAAATGCAATATATACTGTCGCGGTCGACGGCGCCGTCCATGCGCAATCGCCCTCGATTACGTTACATAAAGGTGCGCCCTGCCTCAATTAAGATTGAAATTGAACGCCATGACTTTGCAGGAACGTATCTTGAGCGAGGAAGCAATATTGAAACACCAGTGACCCCTGGCAACCCCTTTGGCGACATCGAGTGACGTTAGATACGACTCTGGCGCCGCTTCATCATCTCGCTGCTTCCGGGTCGACGTAGCAGCATGACAAGTGGATGCCTTATCAACCTGGAACGATATCAGGCCATTCCAGCATCCCCTGGCCTGAAAAGATGAATATAAACATTAGTTGCAGTTGCCAGATGCCACCAGAATCATTCGCTGCACTTCTATCTGCTCTTCTACGACGTAAATCGCGTTGTCGCGCCGCATCGTCATCTTATAAATGTTTATCAATGTTTTTAGGATGTAAGGAGTTTTCATTTCAAATGCTAGGATATATATTTGTGTTGATGACACTGCAATACGTAATCTTTTGTACACAGAACATTCGAGCTTTTATTGCATAAAGAAGGTCGGGAGGTTGTTTCTTAAGCAGCAGCATCTTTAGACGTTTAATCGGTTTTGCATTTTTACTTATTTTTTTCAGTTTTAAGAGCTTTTACGCCTTTTTAGCGTATTTTATTCCCGACATTCTTTTGTTTACATTCGGGTTTGTTTTTATTTTCGTTAATTCTTTTACCTCTGCGTTTTAAGAGTCATTTTTATTTTTCACTAATTCCATTTTAAGAACAGTATTTCATTTTTAGTTATTTTACGTGTTTATTTACCTTTACGTAGTATTTTAAGATAACTCGAAAACTCTGTATATAAGAGCTGCCACGTGGGCTTCCAGCGCGGCCCGCCTCCAGCCTTTGTTCAACACGCTTGTCTTGTCAGAAAGCTCTGTTCTCTCTCTTCGAGTACCCTGGCTGATTTTTCCATCTCGTCCAGCAACCAGATAAGTTATTGGTCGTGTACAGTTGTGAAATTCAGGTCGAGAGTGGTGATTATTGCATCAAAATTAACGCCAGGTATAACATAGACAAAGTGCCTTTTTTTTACTTTATTCGTGACTAAATTCTGCAGAAAACTATATATTGTGGTGTCATCTATGTGACTGCTTCAATTCGCCATATTTCATTTATATCAGTCAAGCTAATAATTCGTTTCTTTTAATTGTTTATAACTGCTTGCCCCTATACGCAGTTATTTTAGTACAATTATTAAGTTAATCTATATTCAGTCTTTAGGATATTGCCTAGTATCATTCCGGTATTTCCGCCTCCACATCCATTTTAGATTAATTTTATTGGGGCGACATCAACCCCGATTTTCTAAGTTGATTCGTTTCGCTATCTATTTTTATTGTGTTAGTTAAGGTCCCTTTTGCTACTGTTTGTATACCATCGGATATTTCTATGTATATATATGTCACATCTTGAACGGTGTCTAAGAGTGAACGTCTGTGGAGCAAAGGCCAACAAATATAAAGTTCATTTATTTTTACATGTATGTCAATTATTCTGTTATTTAATGATTACGGTATTTCTGCACATAATAAACGAAATTACCTGTGAAGTGTTTCTGAATCATATGTTTTAAATACCGAGTGAATGATTATTATTTTAAAGTTTGTATATTCATTTTAAATCATTTTAATTTGTTTCTCATTGTGGATACTTTGGCTGAAGGAGGATACGAAATACTTTACCTTAAAACTGGAAAAAAAAGTATTAATCTGAATATTGTATTTGAAACGAAGAGATCAATTTCAGCTTTCCATCTGAAGAGAATTATTCAAATATTTTATCCGAATATAAAGATTAACTTGAATTCTGTATCTGGAAAAGAAAAAAGATATTAACAATAGTATAATAATACAACTCTATCTTGATAATACTGGCAGGTTGAGCATACGTTAAAATAATTATCAAATTAAATCTATTGCACCAGTATATGTGAATGAGCGATGGGTATACTCCTGGCCTATTGATTTATAAATTATTAAAAAGAAACTTGGTCACAGAAGAAACTTATGTACTTAGCTGGAAGCTGGTTTCATTGTTTTTAAAGGTTTGGATTACTACTTACCTGAGAGTTGAAGTCGCCTCAGATGATGGACTCTAGGATTACTATTTACCTATGGTTGAAATCTCCAGCTACATGTTGATTACTCTGAAGACTCGCACATATATGAATAATTAGTACACATCGAGTCGGTTTAAGCACGCAGTCTCTCAACTGTTTACTCACTCACACATTCGTTCAGTTATTCGTTCATACATTCACACATCTCATACACCCACCACGCCCCCTCGGTTCGCACGCTACAAAACCACTTTCATACACGCATATTATACACACATACATCCACGCCCACATTCCTGTTTTTCCCTTACACTCTCTTGCACACGATTCTTACACCCCCACACACACATGACGTTCCCAGACGTATAACTGGGTGATGGCAGCAAAGGAAGAGTGACGTGCCAAGCGGGCTAATTCTATGCATATACTCATCATCACACATCTCCATATTATACTCATTTGGCATTGAGCCATTGCACTGTCATTAAGTATATCTGCACACTACATTTAGTGGTAGGCAGGACGTCTATTTGGTATTCGACGGTACTACGCCTATTCGCCACGGGTATAAGGCGTCCCGCACTACTACAATTAGAATAAAGGAATTGAAAAAAAAAAATTGCAAGAAAGAAGGTGCCATAAAAAAGAATTGCTTAAAATGCATATTAAAATACATATTAAAATATATAAAGGAATTGAAAAAAAAAACAATTGCAAGAAAAAAGGTGCAAGAAAAAAAAATACGATCCTGAAAAAAATGAAATAAAATACACATTAGAGCCATTCTGATAATGAAACGGATTACAGTTAAACGCGATGATTTTCGTTATATGAAACGAAAAAGGAATTGCGAGAAAAAAGGTACAAGAAAAAAAAATGCAATATATACGATCCTGAAAAAAAAATGCTTAAAATATATACGATCCTGAAAAGAAGAAAAAAATGCTTATAAGGCATATTAAAAATACATATTAAAATATATATTATATATTAGATATTCGAATAATGGAAGTGAAAAAAAAGCAATTCAGAGAAAAAAGGTGCGAGAAAAAAAATGCAAGTAATATATACGATCCTGAAAAAAAATACACGATAGAGCCGTTCTGAAAATGAAATGGATTACAGTTAAATGCGCTGATTTTCGTTATATTAAAGGAAAAAGGAATTGCGAGAAAAAAAGTGCAAGAAAAAAAATACAATATATACAATCCTGAAAAAAATTGCTTAAAAGGCATATTAAAATACATATCAAAATATATATTAGATATTAGATATTAGAATTAAGGAATTGAAAAAATACAATTACGAGAAAAAAGGTGCAAGAAAAAATATGCAGGTAATATATACGATCCTGAAAAAAAAATGCACGTTAGAGCCATTCTGATAATGAAATGGATTACAGTTAAATGCGCTGATTTTCGTTATATTAAAGGAAAAAGGAATTGCGAAAAAAAAATGCAAGGAAAAAAAAGTAATATACACGATCCTGAAAAAAATGCTTAAAATACATATTGAAATGCATATTAAAATATATATATATATTAGATTAGAATAAAGGAATTGGAAAAAAAACAATTGCGAGAAAAAAGATGCAAGAAAAAATATGTAAATAATATATACGATAATAAAAAAAAATCAAAAAAGGATTATTAAAAATCCATATTAAAATATATATATATTAGATATTAGAATAGAAAATTGAAAGAAAAGCAATTGCGAGAAAAAAGGTGCACGAAAAACAAAAACCTATTTGATCTATACGATCCTGAAAAAGAGATATAAAATAGAATACACGTTAGAGCCATTCTGATAATGAAACGGATTACAGTTAAATGCGCTGATTTTCGTTATATTAAAGGAAAACGCAATTGCGAGAAAAAAGGTGCAAGAAAAAAAAATGCAATATATATGATCCTGAAAAAAAAATGCTTAAAATGCACATTAAAATACATATCTAAATATATATTAGATGTTAGACATTAGAATAAAGGAATTGAAAAAAAGCAATTGCGAGAAAAAAGGTGCAAGAAAATAAATGCAATATATATGATCCTGAAAAAAAGCTTAAAATGCATATTAAAAAATATATTATATATTAAAAATAAGAAAAAAGAAATAGAAAAAAAAGAAAAGAAAAAAAAATACTTAAAATGCATATAGATAGATATTAGAATAAAGGAATTGAAAAAAAAAAAAATTGCAAGAAAGAAGGTGCCATAAAAAAAATTGCTTAAAATGCATATTAAAATACATATTAAAATATATAAGGAATTGAAAAAAAAACAATTGCAAGAAAAAAGGTGCAAGAAAAAAAAAAAATACGGTCCTGAAAAAAATAAAATAAAATACACTTTAGAGCCATTCTGATAATGAAACGGATTACAGTTAAACGCGATGATTTTCGTTATATGAAAGGAAAAAGGAATTGCGAGAAAAAAGGTACAAGAAAAAAAAATGCATATAATACGATACTGAAAAAAAAAATGCTTAAAATATATACGATCCTGAGAAGAAAAAAAAAATGCTTAAAAGGCATATTAAAAATACATATTAAAATATATATTATATATTAGATATTAGAATAATGGAAGTGAAAAAAAGCAATTCCGAGAAAAAAGGTGCAAGAAAAAAAATGCAAGTAATATATACGATCCTGAAAAAAAATACACGATAGAGCCGTTCTGAAAATGAAATGGATTACAGTTAAATGCGCTGATTTTCGTTATATTAAAGGAAAAAGGAATTGCGAGAAAAAAAAGGTGCAAGAAAAAAATACAATATATACAATCCTGAAAAAATTGCTTAAAAGGCATATTAAAATACATATCAAAATATATATTAGATATTAGATATTAGAATTAAGGAATTGAAAAAATACAATTACGAGAAAAAAGGTGCAAGAAAAAATATGCAGGTAATATATACGATCCTGAAAAAAAAAATGCACGTTCGAGCCATTCTGATAATGAAATGGATTACAGTTAAATGCGCTGATTTTCGTTATATTAAAGGAAAAAGGAATTGCGAGAAGAAAAGGTGCAATGAAAAAAAAGTAATATACACGATCCTGAAAAATTGCTTAAAATACATATTGAAATGCATATTAAATATATATTATATATAGATATTAGAATAAAGGAATTGGAAAAAAAAACAATTACGAGAAAAAAGATGCAAGAAAAAATATGTAAGTAATATATACGATCCAGAAAAAAATGCTTAAAATGATTATTAAAAAAATATAAAAAAATATATATATATTAGATATTAGAATAGAAAATTGAAAGAAAAGCAATTGCGAGAAAAAAGGTCCACGAAAAAAAAAATCTATTTGATATATACGATCCTGAAAAAAAGATATATAAAATAGAATACACGTTAGAGCCATTCTGATAATGAAACGGATTACAGTTAAATGCGCTGATTTTCGTTATATTAAAGGAAAATGCAATTGCGAAAAAAGGTAGAAGAAAAAAAATGCAAGTAATATATATGATCCTGAAAAAAAGCTTAAAATACATATCAAAAAATATATTACATGTTAAATATTAGAATAAAGGAATTGGAAAAAATGGAATTGCGAGAAAAAAGTGCAAAAAAAATGCAACATATATGATACAGAAAAAAAAATGCTTAAATTGCATATTAAAAAATATAATATTTAAATATTAGAATAAAGAAATTGA
Organism: Penaeus japonicus; assembly: GCF_977035675.1. Taxonomy (NCBI): domain Eukaryota; kingdom Metazoa; phylum Arthropoda; class Malacostraca; order Decapoda; family Penaeidae; genus Penaeus; species Penaeus japonicus. Next base: position 17,435,595 of record NW_028234421.1, on the reverse strand, counting down.
AAAAAAAAAGAAGAAAAAAAAATACTTAAAATGCATATAGATAATATTAGAATAAGGAATTGAAAAAAAAAAATTGCAGAAAGAAAGGTGCCATAAAAAATTACTTAAAATGCATATATAAATACATAGTAAAATATATAAAGGAATTGAAAAAAAAACAATTGCAAGAAAAAAGGTGCAAGAAAAAAAAATACGATCCTGAAAAAAATAAAATAAAATACACGTTAGAGCCATTCTGATAATGAAACGGATTACAGTTAAACGCGATGATTTTCGTTATATGAAAGGAAAAAGGAATTGCGAGAAAAAAGGTACAAGAAAAAAAAATATATACGATTCTGAAAAAAAATGCTTAAAATATATACGATCCTGAGAAGAAAAAAAAATGCTTAAAAGGCATATTAAAAATACATATTAAAATATATATTATATATTAGATATTAGAATAATGGAAGTGAAAAAAAAGCAATTCCGAGAAAAAAGGTGCAAGAAAAAAAATGCAAGTAATATATACGATCCTGAAAAAAAATACACGATAGAGCCGTTCTGAAAATGAAATGGATTACAGTTAAATGCGCTGATTTTCGTTATATTAAAGGAAAAAGGAATTGCGAGAAAAAAAAGTGCAAGAAAAAAAATACAATATATACAATCCTGAAAAAAATTGCTTAAAAGGCATATTAAAATACATATCAAAATATATATTAGATATTAGATATTAGAATTAAGGAATTGAAAAAATACAATTACGAGAAAAAAGGTGCAAGAAAAAATATGCAGGTAATATATACGATCCTGAAAAAAAATGCACGTTAGAGCCATTCTGATAATGAAATGGATTACAGTTAAATGCGCTGATTTTCGTTATATTAAAGGAAAAAGGAATTGCGAGAAGAAAAGGTGCAAGAAAAAAAAGTAATATACACGATCCTGAAAAAAATGCTTAAAATACATATTGAAGTGCATATTAAAATATATATTATATATTAGATATTAGAATAAAGGAATTGGAAAAAAAACAATTGCGAGAAAAAAGATGCAAGAAAAAATATGTAAATAATATATACGATCCTGAAAAAAATGCTTAAAATGATTATTAAAAATACATATTAAAATATATATATATTAGATATTAGAATAGAAAATTGAAAGAAAAGCAATTGCGAGAAAAAAGGTGCAAGAAAAAAAAAATCTATTTGATATATACGATCCTGAAAAAGAGATTTATAAAATAGAATACACGTTAGAGCCATTCTGATAATGAAACGGATTACAGTTAAATGCGCTGATTTTCGTTATATTAAAGGAAAACGCAATTGCGAGAAAAAAGGTGCAAGAAAAAAAAATGCAATATATATGATCCTGAAAAAAATAAATGCTTAAAATGCACATTAAAATACATATTGAAATATATATTAGATGTTAGACATTAGAATAAAGGAATTGAAAAAAAGCAATTGCGAGAAAAAAGGTGCAAGAAAAAAAATGCAACATATATGATCCTGAAAAAAAATGCTTAAAATGCATATTAAAAAATATATTATATATTAAATATTAGAATAAAGAAATTGAAAAAAAAGAAAAGAAAAAAAAATACTTAAAATGCATATAGATAGATATTAGAATAAAGGAATTGAAAAAAAAAATTGCAAGATAGAAGGTGCCATAGAAAAAATTGCTTAAAATGCATATTAAAATACATATTAATATATATAAAGGAATTGAAAAAAAACAATTGCAAGAAAAAAGGTGCAAGAAAAAAAAATACGATTCTGAAAAAAATAAAATAAAATACACGTTAGAGCCATTCTGATAATGAAACGGATTACAGTTAAACGCGATGATTTTCATTATATGAAAGGGAAAAGGAATTGCGAGAAAAAAGGTACAAGAAAAAAAAATGCAATATATACGATCCTGAAAAAAAAATGCTTAAAATATATACGATCCTTAAAAAAATGCTTAAAATACATATTGAAATGCATATTAACATATATATTATATATTAGATATTAGAATAAAGGAATTGGAAAAAAAACAATTGCGAGAAAAAAGATGCAAGAAAAAATATGTAAATAATATATACGATCCTGAAAAAAATGTTTAAAATGATTATTAAAAATACATATTAAAATATATATATATTAGATATTAGATTAGAAAATTGAAAGAAAAGCAATTGCGAGAAAAAAGGTGCACGAAAAAAAAAAAACGCAATTGCGAGAAAAAAGGTCAAAGAAAAAAAATGCAAGTAATATATACGATCCTGAAAAAAAATACACGATAGAGCCGTTCTGAAAATGAAATGGATTACAGTTAAATGCGCTGATTTTCGTTATTTTAAAGGAAAAAGGAATTGCGAGAAAAAAAAGTGCAAGAAAAAAAATACAATATATACAATCCTGAAAAAAATTGCTTAAAAGGCATATTAAAATATATATTAAATATTAGATATTAGATATTAGAATTAAGAAATTGAAAAAATGCAATTACGAGAAAAAAGGTGCAAGAAAAAATATGCAGGTAATATATACGATCCTGAAAAATAAAATGCACGTTAGAGCCATTCTGATAATGAAATGGATTACAGTTAAATGCGCTGATTTTCGTTATATTAAAGGAAAAAGGAATTGCGAGAAGAAAAGGTGCAAGAAAAAAAAAGTAATATACACGATCCTGAAAAAAATGCTTAAAATACATATTGAAATGCATATTAAAATATATATTATATATTAGATATTAGAATAAAGGAATTGGAAAAAAAACAATTGCGAGAAAAAAGATGCAAGAAAAGATATGTAAATAATATATACGATCCTGAAAAAAAGGCTTAAAATGATTATCAAAAATACATATTAAAAAATATATATATATTAGATATTAGAATAGAAAATTGAAAGAAAAGCAATTGCGAGAAAAAGGTGCACGAAAAAAAAATCTATTTGATATATACGATCCTGAAAAAGAGATTTATAAAATAGAATACACGTTATAGCCATTCTGATAATGAAACGGATTACAGTTAAATGCGCTGATTTTCGTTATATTAAAGGAAAACGCAATTGCGAGAAAAAAGGTGCAAGAAAAAAATTGCAATATATGAGCCTGAAAAAAAAATGCTTAAAATGCACATTAAAATACATATTGAAATATATATTAGATGTTAGACATTAGAATAAAGGAATTGAAAAAAAGCAATTGCGAGAAAAAAGGTGCAAGAAAAAAAATGCAACATATATGATCCTGAAAAAAATGCTTAAAATGCATATTAAAAAATATATTATATATTAAATATTAGAATAAAGAAATTGAAAAAAAAGAAAAAAAAATACTTTAAATGCATATAGATAGATATTAGAATAAAGGAATTGAAAAAAAAAATTGCAAGAAAGAAGGTGCCATAAAGAAATTGCTTAAAATGCATATTAAAATACATATTAAAATATATAAAGGAATTGAAAAAAAAAAAAATTGCAAGAAAAAAGGTGCAAGAAAAAAAAATACGATCCTGAAAAAAATAAAATAAAATACACGTTAGAACCATTCTGATAATGAAACGGATTACAGTTAAACGCGATGATTTTCGTTATATGAAAGGAAAAAGGAATTGCGAGAAAAAAGGTACAAGAAAAAAAAAATGCAATATATACGATCCTGAAAAGAAAAATGCTTCAAATATAAACGATCCTGAGAAGAAAAAAAAAATGCTTAAAATGCATATTAAAAATACATATTAAAATATATATTATATATTAGATATTAGAATAATGGAAGTGAAAAAAAAGCAATTACGAGAAAAAAGGTGCAAGAAAAAATATGCAGGTAATATATACGATCCTGAAAAAAAAAAAATGCACGTTAGAGCCATTCTGATAATGAAATGGATTACAGTTAAATACGAGAAGAAAAGGTGCAAGAAAAAAAAATATACACGATCCTGAAAAAAATGCTTAAAATACATATTGAAATGCATATTAAAATATATATTATATATTAGATATTAAAATAAAGGAATTGGAAAAAAAACAATTGAGAGAAAAAAGATGCAAGAAAAAATATGTAAATAATATATACGATCCTGAAAAAAATGCTTGAAATGATTATTAAAAATACATATTAAAATATATATATATATAAGATATTAGAATAGAAAATTGAAAGAAAAGCAATTGCGAGAAAAAAGGTGCACGAAAAAAAAATCTATTTGATATATACGATCTTGAAAAAGAGATATATAAAATAGAATACACGTTAGAGCCATTCTGATAATGAAACGGATTATAGTTTAATGCGCTGATTTTCGTTATATTAAAGGAAAACGCAATTGCGAGAAAAAAAGGTGCAAGAAAAAAAATGCAATATATATGATCCTGAAAAAAAAATGCTTAAAATGCACATTAAAATACATATTGAAATATATATTAGATGTTAGACATTAGAATAAAGGAATTGAAAAAAAGCAATTGCGAGAAAAAAGGTGCAAGAAAAAAAATGCAACATATATGATCCTGAAAAAAATGCTTAAAATGCATATTAAAAAATATATTATATATTAAATATTAGAATAAAGAAATTGAAAAAAAAGAAAAAAAAATACTTTAAATGCATATAGATAGATATTAGAATAAAGGAATTGAAAAAAAAATTGCAAGAAAGAAGGTGCCATAAAGAAATTGCTTAAAATGCATATTAAAATACATATTAAAATATATAAAGGAATTGAAAAAAAAAACAATTGCAAGAAAAAAGGTGCAAGAAAAAAAAATACGATCCTGAAAAAAATAAAATAAAATACACGTTAGAACCATTCTGATAATGAAACGGATTACAGTTAAACGCGATGATTTTCGTTATATGAAAGGAAAAAGGAATTGCGAGAAAAAAGTTACAAGAAAAAAAAAATGCAATATATACGATCCTGAAAAGAAAAATGCTTCAAATATAAACAATCCTGAGAAGAAAAAAAAAATGCTTAAAATGCATATTAAAAATACATATTAAAATATATATTATATATTAGATATTAGAATAATGGAAGTGAAAAAAAAGCAATTACGAGAAAAAAGGTGCAAGAAAAAATATGCAGGTAATATATACGATCCTGAAAAAAAAAAAATGCACGTTAGAGCCATTCTGATAATGAAATGGATTACAGTTAAATACGAGAAGAAAAGATGCAAGAAAAAAAAATATACACGATCCTGAAAAAAATGCTTAAAATACATATTGAAATGCATATTAAAATATATATTATATATTAGATATTAAAATAAATGAATTGGAAAAAAAACAATTGCGAGAAAAAAGATGCAAGAAAAAATATGTAAATAATATATACGATCCTGAAAAAAATGCTTGAAATGATTATTATAAATACATATTAAAATATATATATATATAAGATATTAGAATAGAAAATTGAAAGAAAAGCAATTGCGAGAAAAAAGGTGCACGAAAAAAAAATCTATTTGATATATACGATCTTGAAAAAGAGATATATAAAATAGAATACACGTTAGAGCCATTCTGATAATGAAACGGATTATAGTTTAATGCGCTGATTTTTGTTATATTAAAGGAAAACGCAATTGCGAGAAAAAAAGGTGCAAGAAAAAAAATGCAATATATATGATCCTGAAAAAAAAATGCTTAAAATTCACATTAAAATACATATTGAAATATATATTAGATGTTAGAAATTAGAATAAAGGAATTGAAAAAAAGCAATTGCGAGAAAAAAGGTGCAAGAAAAAAAATGCAACATATATGATCCTGAAAAAAAATGCTTAAAATGCATATTACAAAATATATTATATATTGAATATTAGAATAAATTAATTGAAAAAAAAGAAAAGAAAAAAAAATACTTAAAATGCATATAGATAGATATTAGAATAAAGGAATTAAAAAAAAAAATTGCAAGAAAGAAGGTTCCATAAAAAATTGCTTAAAATGCATATTAAAATACATATTAAAATATATAAAGGAATTGAAAAAAAACAATTGCAAGAAAAAAGGTGCAAGAAAAAAAAATACGATCCTGAAAAAAATAAAACAAAATACACGTTAGAGCCATTCTGATAATGAAACGGATTACAGTTAAACGCGATGATTTTCGTTATATGAAAGGAAAAAGGAATTGCGAGAAAAAAGGTACAAGAAAAAAAAAAATACAATATATACGATCCTGAAAAAAAAAATGCTTAAAATATATACGATCCTGAAAAAAATGCTTAAAATACATATTGAAATGCATATTAAAATATATATTATATATTAGATATTAGAAAAAAGGAATTGGAAAAAAAAATTGCGAGAAAAAAGATGCAAGAAAAAATATGTAAATAATATATACGATCCTGAAAAAAATGCTTAAAATGATTATTAAAAATACATATTAAAATATATATATATTAGATATTAGAATAGAAAATTGAAAGAAAAGCAATTGCGAGAAAAAAGGTGAACGAAAAAAAAAATCTATTTGATATATACGATCCTGAAAAAGAGATATATAAAATAGAATACACGTTAGAGCCATTCTGATAATGAAACGGATTACAGTTAAATGCGCTGATTTTCGTTATATTAAAGGAAAACGCAATTGCGAGAAAAAAGGTGCAAGAAAAAAAATGCAAGTAATATATACGATCCTGAAAAAAAATACACGATAGAGCCGTTCTGAAAATGAAATGGATTACAGTTAAATGCGCTTATTTTCGTTATATTAAAGGAAAAAGGAATTGCGAGAAAAAAAAGTGCAAGAAAAAAAATACAATATATACAATCCTGAAAAAAATTGCTTAAAAAGGCATATTAAAATTCATATCAAAATATATATTGGATATTAGATATTAGAATAAAGGACTTAAATGCGCTGATTTTCGTTATATTAAAGGAAAAAGGAATTGCGAGAAGAAAAGGTGCAAGAAAAAAAAAGTAATACACGATCCTGAAAAAAATGCTTAAAATACATATTGAAATGCATATTAAAATATATATTATATATTAGATATTAGAATAAAGGAATTGGAAAAAAAACAATTGCGAGAAAAAAGATGCAAGAAAAGATATGTAAATAATATATACGATCCTGAAAAAAAGGCTTAAAATGATTATCAAAAATACATATTAAAAAATATATATATATTAGATATTAGAATAGAAAATTGAAAGAAAAGCAATTGCGAGAAAAAAGGTGCACGAAAAAAAAATCTATTTGATATATACGATCCTGAAAAAGAGATATATAAAATAGAATACACGTTAGAGCCATTCTGATAATGAAACGGATTACAGTTAAATGCGCTGATTTTTGTTATATTAAAGGAAAACGCAATTGCGAGAAAAAAGGTGCAAGAAAATAAATGCAATATATATGATCCTGAAAAAAAAAATGCTTAAAATGCACATTAAAATACATATTGAAATATATATTAGATGTTAGACATTAGAATAAAGGAATTAAAAAAAAGCAATTGCGAGAAAAAAGGTGCAAGAAAAAAAATGCAACATATATGATCCTGAAAAAAAATGCTTAAAATGCATATTAAAAAATATATTATATATTAAATATTAGAATAAAGAAATTGAAAAAAAGAAAAGAAAAAAAAATACTTAAAATGCATATAGATAGATATTAGAATAAAGGAATTGAAAAAAAAATGCAAGAAAGAAGGTGCCATAAAAAAATTGCTTAAAATGCATATTAAAATACATATTAAAATATATAAAGGAATTGAAAAAAAAACAATTGCAAGAAAAAAGGTGCAAGAAAAAAAAATACGATCCTGAAAAAAATAAAATAAAATACACGTTAGAGCCATTCTGATAATGAAACGGATTACAGTTAAACGCGATGATTTTCGTTATATGAAAGGAAAAAGGAATTGCGAGAAAAAAAGGTGTAAGAAAAAAAATGCAATATATACGATCCTGAAAAAAAAATGCTTAAAATATATACGATCCTGAGAAGAAAAAAAAATGCTTAAAAGGCATATTAAAAATACATATTAAAATATATATTATATATTAGATATTAGAATAATGGAAGTGAAAAAAAAGCAATTCCGAGAAAAAAGGTGCAAGAAAAAAAATGCAAGTAATATATACGATCCTGAAAAAAATACACACATATCAAAATATAAGGTGCAAGAAAAAATATGCAGGTAATATATACGATCCTGAAAAAAAATGCACGTTAGAGCCATTCTGATAATGAAATGGATTACAGTTAAATTGCGAGAAGAAAAGGTGCAAGAAAAAAAAAGTAATATACACGATCCTGAAAAAAATGCTTAAAATACATATTGAAATGCATATTAAAATATATATTATATATTAGATATTAGAATAAAGGAATTGGAAAAAAACAATTACGAGAAAAAAGATGCAAGAAAAAATATGTAAATAATATATATGATCCTGAAAAAAATGCTTGAAATGATTATTAAAAATACATATTAAAATATATATATATTAGATATTAGAATAGAAAATTGAAAGAAAAGCAATTGCGAGAAAAAACGTGCACGAAAAAAAAAAATCAATATGATATATACGATCCTGAAAAAGAGATATATAAAATAGAATACACGTTAGAGCCATTCTGATAATGAAACGGATTACAGTTAAATGCGCTGATTTTCGTTATATTAAAGGAAAACGCAATTGCGAGAAAAAAGGTGCAAGAAAAAAAATGCAATATATATGATCCTGAAAAAAATGCTTAAAATGCACATTAAAATACATATTGAAATATATATTTGATGTTAGACATTAGAATAAAGGAATTGAAAAAAAGCAATTGCGAGAAAAAAAGGTGCAAGAAAAAAATGCAACATATATGATCCTGAAAAAAAAAATGCTTAAAATGCATATTAAAAAATATATTATATATTAAATATTAGAATAAAGAAATTGAAAAAAAAGAAAAGAAAAAAAAATACTTAAAATGCATATAGATAGATATTAGATTAAAGGAATTGAAAAAAAAATTGCAAGAAAGAAGGTGCCATAAAAAAAATTGCTTAAAATGCATATTAAAATACATATCAAAATATATAAAGGAATTGAAAAAAAAACAATTGCAAGAAAAAAGGTGGAAGAAAAAAAAATACGATCCTGAAAAAAATAAAATAAAATACACGTTAGAGCCATTCTGATAATGAAACGGATTACAGTTAAACGCGATGATTTTCGTTATATGAAAGGAAAAAGGAATTGCGAGAAAAAAGGTACAAGAAAAAAAATGCAATATATACGTTCCTGAAAAAAAAAATGCTTAAAATATATACGATCCTGAGAAGAAAAAAAAAAATGCTTAAAAGGGATATTAAAAATACATATTAAAATATATATTATATATTAGATATTAGAATAATGGAAATGAAAAAAAAGCAATTCCGAGAAAAAAGGTGCAAGAAAAAAAATGCAAGTAATATATACGATCCTGAAAAAAAATACACGATAGAGCCGTTCTGAATATGAAATGGATTACAGTTAAATGCGCTGATTTTCGTTATATTAAAGGAAAAAGGAATTGCGAGAAAAAAAAGTGCAAGAAAAAAAATACAATATATACAATCCTGAAAAAAAATGCTTAAAAGGCATATTAAAATACATATCAAAATATATATTAGATATTAGATATTAGAATTAAGGAATTGAAAAAATACAATTACGAGAAAAAAGGTGCAAGAAAAAATATGCAGGTAATATATACGATCCTTAAAAAAATCGCCATTCTGATAATGAAATGGATTACAGTTAAATGCGCTGATTTTCGTTATATTAAAGGAAAAAAGTAATTGCGAGAAAAAGGTGCAAGAAAAGTAATATATACGAGCTTAAAAAAATGCTTAAAATAAATGCATATTAAAATATATATTATATATTAGATATTAGAATAAAGGAATTGGAAAAAAAACAATTGCGAGAAAAAAGATGCAAGAAAAAATATGTAAATAATATATACGATCCTGAAAAAAATGCTTAAAATGATTATTAAAAATACATATTAAAATATATATATATTAGATATTAGAAAAGAAAATTGAAAGAAAAGCAATTGCGAGAAAAAAGGTGCACGAAAAAAAATATATTTGATATATACGATACTGAAAAAGAGATATATAAAATAGAATACACGTTAGAGCCATTCTGATAATGAAACGGATTACAGTTAAATGCGCTGATTTTCGTTATATTAAAGGAAAACGCAATTGCGAGAAAAAAGGTGCAAGAAAAAAAATGCAATATATATGATCCTGAAAAAAAAATGCTTAAAATGCACATTAAAATACATATTGAAATATTTATTAGATGTTAGACATTAGAATAAAGGAATTGAAAAAAAGCAATTGCGAGAAAAAAGGTGCAAGAAAAAAAATGCAACATATATGATCCTGAAAAAAAAAATGCTTAAAATGCATATTAAAAAATATATTATATATTAAATATTATATTAAAGAAATTGAAAAAAAAGAAAAGAAAAAAAAAACTTAAAATGCATATAGATAGATATTAGAATAAAGGAATTGAAAAAAAAAATTGCAAGAAAGAAGGTGCCATAAAAAAAATTGCTTAACATGCATATTAAAATACATATTAAAATATATAAAGGAATTGAAAAAAAAACAATTGCAAGAAAAAAGGTGCAAGAAAAAAAAATACGATCCTGAAAAAAATAAAATAAAATACACGTTAGAGCCATTCTGATAATGAAACGGATTACAGTTAAACGCGATGATTTTCGTTATATGAAAGGAAAAAGGAATTGCGAGAAAAAAGGTACAAGAAAAAAAATGCAATATATACTGTCGCGGTCGACGGCGCCGTCCATGCGCAATCGCCCTCGATTACGTTACATAAAGGTGCGCCCTGCCTCAATTAAGATTGGAATATAACGCCATGACTTTGCAGGAACGTATCTTGAGCGAGGAAGCAATATTGAAACACCAGTGATCCCTGGCAACCCCTTTGGCGACATCGAGTGACGTTAGATACGACTCTGGCGCCGCTTCAAGAGGTCATCTCGCTGGGGCGCAGGGGGGGATGCGGCGGTATCCTTCCGGGTCGACGTAGCTGCATGACAAGTGGATGCCTTATCAACCTGGAACGATATCAGGCCATTCCAGCATCCCCTGGCCTGAAAAGATGAATATAAACATTAGTTGCAGTTGCCAGATGCCACCAGAATCATTCGCTGCACTTCTATCTGCTCTTCTACGACGTAAATCGCGTTGTCGCGCCGCATCGTCATCTTTTAAATGTTTATCAATGTTTTTAGGATGTAAGGAGTTTTCATTTCAAATGCTAGGATATATATTTTTGTTGATGACACTACGGGGCAATACGTAATCTTTTGTACACAGAACATTCGAGCTTTTATTGCATAAAGAAGGTCGGGAGGTTTTTTCTTAAGCAGCAGCATCTTTTTTTTTTTGTTTTTTATTTTTTTAGGGGAAAGGAGAAAGGGTTTTTTTTTTTTTTTTTTTTTTTTTTTTAGAGAGGGGAAGGAAGGAGGAGGAGTGTTTTTTTTTTTTAAAGAGGAGGGGAGGGAAGAGGGGGAGAGAAGGGAGGACGTTTAATCGGTTTTGCATTTTTACTTATTTTTTTCAGTTTTAAGAGCTTATTTTATTTATTTTTTAAAACACGCAATTTTCTTTTTAGCGTATTTTATTCCTTTTCTTCGACATTCTTTTGTTTACATTCGGGTTTGTTTTTATTTGATTTTCGTTAATTTGGGTGCTTTTACCTCTGCGTTTTTAAGAGTCATTTTTATTTTTCACTAATTCCATTTTAAGAACAGCATTTCATTTTTAGTTATTTTACGTGTTTATATACCTTTACGTAGTATGTTTTTTTAAGATAACTCGAAAGCTCTGTATATAAGAGCTGCCACGTGGGCTTCCAGCGGAGCCCGCTTCCAGCCTTTGTTCAACACGCTTGTCTTGTCCGAAAGCTCTGTTCTCTCTCTTCTTTTCGAGTACCCTGCTGATTATTTTTTTTTCCATCTCGTCAGCAATCAGATAAGTTATTGGTCGTGTACAGTTGTGAAATTCAGGTCGAGAGTGGTGATTATTGCATCAAATTAACGCCAGGTATAACGCTGTATAGACGAAAGTAAAGTGCTTTCCGCCTTTGTTTTTGTTTGGGTTAATACTTTATTCGTGACTAAATTCTGCAGAAACTATATATTGTGGTGTCATCTATGTGACTGCGTCAATTCGCCATATTTCATTTTATATCAGTCAAGCTAATAATTCGTTTCTTTTAATTGTTTATAAACGTGGTGCTGCTTTGTCACCGCCCCTATACGCAGTTATTTTAGTACAATTATTAAGTTAATCTATATTCAGTCTTTAGGATATTGCCTAGTATCATTCCGGTATTTCCGCCTCCACATCCATTTTAGATTAATTTTATTGGGGCGCTTTCTACATTAACCCGATTTCTAAGTTGATTCGTTTCGCGCTGCGGGTTATCTAGGGTGTCTATTTTATTGTGTTAGTTAAGGTCCCTTTTGCTACTGTTTGTATACCATCGGATATTTCTATGAGAAGTATATATATGTCACATCTTGAACGGTGTCCTAAGAGTGAACGTCTGTGGAGCAAAGGCCAACAACTATAAAGTTCATTTATTTTTACATGTATGTCAATTATTTCTGTTATTTAATGATTACGGTATTTCTGCACATAATAAACGAAATTAATGGGGGGCGAGCCTGTGAAGTGTTTCTGAATCATATGTTTTAAATACCGAGTGAATGATTATTATTTTAAAGTTTGTATATTCATTTTAAATCATTTTAATTTGTTTCTCATTGTGGATACTTTGGCTGAAGGAGGATACGAAATACTTTACCTCATTTTAAAACTGAAAAAAAAGTATTAATCTGAATATTGTATTTGAAACGAAGAGATCAATTTCAGCTCTCCATCTGAAGAGAATTATTCAAATATTTTAATTAGTCCGAATATAAAGATTAACTTGAATACTGTATCTGGAAAAGGTTTTAAAAAAAATATTAACAATAGTATAATAATACAACTCTATCTTGATAATACCTGGCAGGTTGAGCATACGTTAAAATAATTATCAAATTAAATCTATTGCAAGCGGGGCCAGTATATGTGAATGAACGATGGGTTTACTCCTGGCCTATTGATTTATAAATTATTAAAAAGAAACTTGGTCACAGAAGAAACTTATGTACTTAGCTGGAAGCTGGTTTCATTGTTTTTTAAAGGAATGGTTTTGGATTACTACTTACCTGAGAGTTGAAGTCGCCTCAGATGATGGACTCTAGGATTACTATTTTTTTTTTTTTTACATATGGTTGAAATCTCCAAGCCAGCTACATGTTGATTACTCTGAAGACTCGCACATAATATGAATAATTAGTACACATCGAGTCGGTTTAACGCACGCAGTCTCTCAACTGTTTACTCACTCACACATTCGTTCAGTTATTCGTTCATACATTCACACATCACAATACACCCCACCACGCCCCCTCCGGTTCGCACGCTACCAAAACCACTTTCATACACGCATATTATACACACATAAGCATCCACACCAACACGCACTGTTTTTCCCTTACAACTCTCTTGCACACGATTCTTACACCCCCCCCACACACATGACGTTTTCCAGACGTATAACTGGGTGGTGGCAGCAAAGGAAGAGTGACGTGCCAAGCGGGCTAATTCTAAGCATATACTCATCATCAACACATCTCCATATTATACTCATTTGGCATTGAGCCATTGCACTATCATATAAGTATATCTGCACACTACATTTAGTGGTTAGGCAGGACGTCTATTTGGTATTCAACGGTACTACGCCTATTCGCCACGGTGGGTATAGGGCGTCCGCACTACTACATATACGATGCCAGAAAAAAATGCTTAAAATATATACAGATCCTGAGAAGAAAAAAAAAAGCTTAAAAAAGGCATATTAAAAAATATAATTATATATT